>NC_087200.1:106602924-106675424 GCF_015104395.2 Macrobrachium nipponense | reverse complement strand
AAATTATGCTCTCTTTTCACCAGCCTATCTCCTCCATTCTTTCCACATGGCCTAACTCCCTTAGAAGGCTGATCCACACTTGCCTCTTTGCTGACCGTTTTATCACTTCTAAATATCTCTGCTTTGCATATTTTCAATTTTTATTCCTTATATGAAACACAAACAGTTCATCTCTTCCGCTTCCAACTTTTTCGTACAGTTGCATACAACTTCGACATTCATGACGCTTCGCCAGTTTTTGGAAACAGGAATTGGGACCTATTGGTTATATATATGTATATATTATATATATATATATATACTACTATATTATATATATATATGTGTGTGTGTGTGTATATATATATATATATATATATATATATATATATATATATATATATATATCTATATATATATATTGTACATATATATATTTTATTTATGCAGGTAGACCTAACACAGCTTGATGTATCCTGACAAAAGACAGTGCTGCATCTTTCCAGCTGCCCCAGACACGATCAGCTTCTTTTCTTCTCCATCGCTGTAGATGTCCTTTCACCTTTGCCTCCCTCAGGGCCAAAACATCCAACTTCTCCTCCTTAAATAAATTAGCTGTTGTATATGGCCCTTTTGCTTTCTTGCTATGTGGAAATAGATACAGGGTGTGGGGCTGCAACCCCCATGCTCTCGGCCATTTGGTGACTTGCACATGCAGTACGACGAAACTCCCACTATGTTTTTGGCACGCCGCAGGAGTGAGAATGTGATGGACATTGGCCTGTTATGTAAAGTCTCATCTGCCACGTAGGAGTTTATCCTCCCCAAGGGGATCAAAAACCTTCGCTAGGGTAGGCACTCCTCTGCTTTGGGCTACTTTATAAATGTACCCCAAACCATATTCACTTCTGTGGGCGAACAGGCCGTACTCTTATAATTCCTGACAGGATTTAGTGACTTTCAGTTTAAAGATAGTGTAACCAGAAGAATTGAGACGTAATGCTCACGTTGTATTGAGATGTTTTGGTATGTGTAGTACCACTGTGTATCGCATACGAATGATCAGTAACGAATCTCAACATCGGCTGTTTCACCTTTTGTTTCTGGTTTGCAAAGGAATCGTTTTTCGTGACCTTCACGCGATGAGTTATAACGATATTTAGAGTCAAGCGAATTTAGTTATCCAAAATCATGTTTTAAAGTAAAATGCTACGACGTTATTGGAAGTGTGGGCTTCTGTATTCCATGTTTGTGGGACGCCATAAGTCATTTATTATTACGATATGCATTTTTGAAATCAAATTTATAGCCTATATGCAAATAGTTTTCGCCCAATGAAATTCAAATTCAGATTTAAACATGTACTTAAGTACTGTAAGTTATCATGAAAACAAAATGGATGTCTAATTTTAAGTCTCCTTAGATGAAGGGTTTTTATCATCGTAGCATATCATCAAAATAAATAAACACAGTTCATATTGATCCAGATAGCCAAGAATCCTATGGATGGAGTGCGATTGCTTCTTAGGATTCTGAGGCCACGAAACCGACCCGTATAGTGAATGTTATTATATTATTATTATTATTATTATTATTATTATTATTATTATTAGTATTAAGAAGAAGATGAACTTTATTCATGTGGAACAAGCCAACAGGGCCCAGTAACTTGAAATTCAAGGTTCCAAAGAATCCGGTGTTCGTTGGAAAGAAGTATCAGAAACTAATGGGAAATACAGAAAGAGGAGATCAGTTATTAGAAAAATAGAAGAATTAACATATAAATAGTTAAACGAAAATTTAATTGAATGACTAAAATACAAAGCGAATTGCATCATCTTAGCTTGGGCTTCTGAAGAGGCTCCAATTGCACGACATCATCCTCGGGGAGGCTGTTCCTGCCCTGAGGTGGCGAGGAATAAAGGACCTCTGGAACTGAGCAGTTCGACAACGAAGCACATTTCACATCCAGAAAGAACTGCCGCGTATCCGTCTGGATTAGTGTGTGAGACCTTCCAGGATCACAATTAGTGATGCAGTGTTTACGTCATAGTCTGAGAAGGAAATCCTGTTGATTAATATATTAGTTATGCTGCCTCTTCCGATGATATACAGGGGGATTATTCAAGGTATCCGTTTCATTACATCTAACTGTTCAACAATATGTTATATATATATATATATATATATATATATATATATATATATATATATATATATATAGATATATATATATATATAATATATGTATATATATGTATCATATATACGCTTATACGATTATATATATATATAATATATATATATATATATATATATATATATATTATTATATATATATCATGTATATATACAAGGCTACGTTGGCCAAACGCTCGAATCGGCTAGCATGGTTGAGGGGTTTCATATCGATTCTAATTACGAAAACACCGAGATCGACGGTGATTTCTAATGGTCAGAATCGATAAAAACTTATAGCCTCTATGCTGGCCGACTCGATAGCGTCACTGTCCGTTTTCTGATTTCGTTTCCCGTCCACTGGACGGTGGTTCGATCCCATGGGTGGACGAAATTATTATCAACTAAAAATTCCCCTTCGGTACATATATGAAAATATATCAATTCCGAGGTAGAGCAATCCGATATTAAAGGACATTTGTAGCTCGAATGATTTATATGAATCACGGTGATGTGATAAGTATTCAGATATATATATATATATATAGTATATTATATATATATTTATATATATAATACATTACATATATATGTATAGATATGCTATATGATATATATATATAATATATATATATATATATATATATAATTTAATATATATAAATATATATATATATAGATATATATAGTTATATAATATATATATATATCATTAATATATGCACCATATAGTATATATATATATAATATATATATATATATATATATATATATATATTTATATATATTTATATATATCACGTATATGCAAAAGAAAACGTATGTAGCGGTTAGTCTTTTTTTTATTTTTTTATTGTAAGCTTGAGAAATTCATGAACAAGTATCTAGAGATATCATGAATATAAATTACTGCTTGGGGATTATTTACACGTAGCATTTGTTATATGTTTGGCATTTGATATCAATATGTAATTACTTATTATTTTTACATACTTATTTGAATAATCTTTTATTTATTTTTGCATCGCCTGATATTATATATTAGATAATTAAGGGATTTCATAATGCAGTAAATACTCTATACCAGAAGTCTGCATTTTTGGATTTCGGGCTTTATACTGGATGAAAGTCTCTTTTTAAACGGACACGCACATGTTCACGTGTGCTGGCACACGACTGGAATACAGTTCTCACAGATCATTCAAGTTTGCTGAGATAATGTAACAGAGAGAGAGAGAGAGAGAGAGAGAGAGAGAGAGAGAGACAGAGAGAGAGAGAGAGAGAGGCGGGTATCAGGGTATCAGCCAGACTGATGGACAGGTACAGATAAAGCACTTTTTCTTCATGAATATGGTAATGAAGACATTGCCCCTTGTCCTTGCCCGGTTGCTCCCACGCTGACATAATGTTAGACGAAGAGTCAAGGGGTTACAATACCTCGGTGGGTGTAGTTACAATGGAGTTGATAAGCTATTGGAGTATATCTTTTAGATCAGCATTGATAATTACAATATTGATGAAGTTTTGATAAGGGCTGTAGGAGTAGGAGAAGATACTATAGTAGATTCACATCAGCCGTGCATTTTATGTCTAGGCCAGTCCCCTACGACGCTCCTGATTGACTGTTGATAAGCCAATCACAGGGCTGGAAATTCTCGGTCTCTCTCGAGAGTTCACATAGGCAGGATGTATGTTCCACCTCTCCTGAAAGACGTATCTCTCAAGAGAGACGGAACATAGATCCTACCCATGTGGATTCTCGAGAGAGACAGTTTCCAGCCCTGTGATTGGCTTATCTACAGCCAATCAGAAGCGTCGTAAGAGACTGCCCTAGACATCGGATGCACGGTTGATGTGAATCTACTATAGCAGTCATGCTTGATATTCTTAGGCCAATGAAGTTTTCCTCGCCGAGAACGATCGAGGTATGTAGTTCGTGACACAAGGAAACGATTTGGCTCTTCTTGATATTTTCCTTTTCTTCTTTTTCATTTTTGACAGTTTTATTCTTATTTTTGTGCACGATGGTTCCCATGGAATAAGAATCTGTTGTTCATGGGGGTTGAAAGGTTTCCATTTCTATTACTTGCGCGAAATTTCGTAGAATGCATTCAACGATGACCTTGAGTGCTACCTGTGTGTTATTGAAGAATGAGACAGAAATTGGATTATGCATAGACACACCCATATGCATCTGTTGGAGTGAACTGTTTGCAGAGTATATGCAAAGGTGAGATCTGTAGAGACACATACAAGTGGTCAAAAGGGCGTGAATCAAAGTATTTTCGGTCACGTAGGAAAAGTGGAAAAAAAAGTGCAGAATTGAGAAGTGACAGAGGAAGAATGTAGAGGAAGGCCTAGAAAGGTTTGGGTAGATAGCTAAAGTGAAAAGGTATTCATGAAGAGGGATCCTGCTATTCAGGAATCACGAGGGTATAAGCAAGAGAAAGGTGAATGATGCTGTGTGTGTGTGTGTGTGTGTGTGTAGGGGACCCAGCGTACTGCTGATGTTTTACTTCAGAACGCGTTCATTCAAGATTCAGTGGTTAAAAGTCTGAATGTAGCCATGACCGTTTTGTTGTTTTTCTTGTGAGACACCCTGTTACATGCACTGGCTAAGATTATGTATTTGCTTCTTGAATAGGGTGGGAGTCATTCCACCGAAATTTTTGGAAATGTTTCGGCGATTTTCGCCGCGAAGTATAGTCCTTGGCTTTAAACCAGAATGTTTTAATGGGCCTTTTATACTTGATACGCATCCTGTTTCACAGAAAAATATTTTTACACACACACAAACAAACATGCATATATATATATATATATATATATATAATATATATATATATATATATATATATATATTATAAAGGTAGAAACCACGAAGGAAAGTGAAACAATGGAGTAGCTGCAAGATCTTTCGACTCAACGTCCTTTAAATTAAAGGATCGAAAGATCTTGCAGCTACTCCACCGTTTCACTTTATTCGTGGCTCTTACCTTTATTTATATATTCATCACGTTCCAAATTTTGTTGATTCAGTTAATACATACATACATACATACATACTCTTATTATATATATATAAATATTATAGTTTAATATATATATATATGTGTGTGTGTGTGTGTGTGTGTGTGTGTGTGTGTGTGTGTGTGCATGCATGTGAATATAGTTATGAGTTTTTTTCGACTAATCATCATTGATATTCGCTCCAGTCTCTTCATCAGTAAAGTAAAAAAGGGTTTCCCAGTTTGTATTTATTTACTTAATTGTCACTAGTGAAGGAGGGAGATTCATAATGTGACTTATTCAGTTGTTGATGATCGTATAAACAGATCTTAGTTTTAACATTTATGCGAAATTTACTCATTTATTAAAGAAGTTATATTGACTTTTGTTGCCATTTTTACACTTTGAAGCTTTAAGAATTAAATCCAAGAGCGTGGTCGGCATATCATCAATTGGGACGGTCATGTGGACTTCCTGAAGGAATCATTATCACATCCTTGGATAAGCAGTCGGGGTTACACGTTACGCAATCAGGCTAACCAGATTTAGCCAGTTCTATTCGTCCTTGTGAGAGGTTTTGAATTCATGACGAAATATGACTGTGCACGTACACTGGTCAATAGCTAATCAACGATTACGTGATATGTTCTCGTATGACACGAATAAACAGTTTCCAGTCAAATTGGGAGCCAGCAGTCACCGCCAGACTCGACCTTTCGCTGCTGCATCAAGCGTGGATCTGTGCAGAAAACTTTCCCAGAATGAATCGCGTCATGAATCTCGACTAAAGGCCCATCATTAGTGCACTGAACCCCTCTCCATACACAACCCCACTTACCTGTCATCTTGCAATCATTCTAGCGTTTGTGGTTGATAAATTCCCTTCCATTCAGCCGCCTCTTCAAGACCATTTTTCTAGCACCTCGAGGTCTCTCTTAGTACTTCTAGTTGCTCGTTGGACGAGTGGTTTACGTACTTGCCCAACAATTCGGTAGGCGTGAGTTCGACTCCTCATTCTGCCAACGTGGAATCAGAGGAATTTATTTCTGGTGCTTAGAAATTCATTTCTGGATATAATGTGGTTCGGATTCCACAATAAGCTGTAGGTCCCGTTACTAGGTAACCAATTGGTTCCTAGCCACGGAAAAATATCTAAAACTTTGGGCCAGCCCTAGGATAGGAGAGCTGTTAATCAGCTCAGTGAGTGGTCTGGTTAAACTAAGACTTACTCAACTTTTTTCTTAGTACTTCTTTTCAAACCTCATGAATGATGTTCTCTTGTAACTAGCCTGTCATAACCCTCATTCGTTTTGCATGACTCCACCACCTCGGGAACACAGATCCTTCGTAAGACTAAAGAGCTCAACCTTTTACAACTCGCTGTACCCTCCATACTTCTCACTGCACTTCTCTATCTGTCATTCTATCATTTTATATGCATTTTTCTTAAAAGAAGAAAAAAAACTGACTCTGACTATCTATGTGTGTATGTTCGGCATAGACGGCGAAACTACTGGACCGAAATCAACCAAAGTCGGAACATACATGTAAACTTATACGGGTGCCGGTTTGATCCAGATACCCGGCCATGTTAACTTCTTTATTATTATTCGCAGAGAGGAATAAAAAGAAAACATAATTCTGATAGAACTCTTCACGAGGATTCCCAATATGCTCTTACTTTTCTTCTGCGATGAAAAATAACGATGATATTACGGGATGGTTTTTAAGCCTTGCACCGTTTTGATTCGAAAATTCGCATGCTAACTTTTTAAATATTAGTTGTCAAGAGAAAAATAAAATATTATTCTTATAGAACTTTTCGCGAGGATTCGAAATATGCTCTTACGTTTCTGCTACATTGATGATACTGTTCAGACAAAGTCGGACCATATAATTATGTAGATGTTATAAGGGAAGGTTTTATCCTGGTGCCGTTTTGATCAGAATATCCGGCCACATATTCAGCCAAATTTGAATTGTATTTAATTTACTACTATTGTTTCGTTTTAATAGCATTCACAAAATATTTAAATTTATTCACGAATTGAATCTATTTTCTATGTATTTGTATACTGTTATTGTTGATCTCATGTCTATATACGATATTTTTTAAAAGAAATAATATTGGGCTGTTTTCATAAGAGTTAAAAAATTGCACGCGTAATACTACCGTAGATTATATGTATATATATTTAAATATATATATATATATATATATATATATCTATATATCTATATATATCAATATATTTAATGTATATATATGATATATATATATATATATATATATATATATATATTATATATATATATATATATATATATATATATATAATATATATAAGTCATATCACATCACCGTGATTCACATATGTACGCATTAAGCTACAGATATCCTTTAATATCTAATTCGCTCTACCTCGGAATTAGTATATGAAAATATATTAATTACGAGGTAGAGCGAATTAGATTTTAAAGGACATTTGTAGTTTAATGCGTATATGTAAGAATCACGGTGATGTGATAAGACTCATAAATTGGCTACGTGCGACAAAAGCTCTTCACAGTTATCAGGGTCGAGGTGAGTTGATGCCGACTTCAAAACATCAAAACAATGAATACCTGAGCGCGACAGGGATTTGTAGGTGAGAGGCGGCGTTAACTTTTACCTCACGGGATAGCTGTGTGGTTAGAGCGCTTCACTGTACGTCCTGATTTCTTGGTTCCGAGGTTCGCGCCCGTGAGCAGACGAAATTATTATCAACATATATGAAAATATATTAATTCTGAGGTAGAGCGAATTAGATATCAAAGGACATTTGTAGCTTAATGTGTACACACACACACACACACACAAACACACACACACACACACACACACACATATATATAATATATATATATATATATATATATATGTGTGTGTGTGTGTGTGTGTGTGTGTGTGTGTGTGTGTGTGTAATATGGCATCATGATGCACTTCTCTATTAAAGAAAAAGGGGATTCGAGAAAATATTAAATGCGAAATTATGTTAACATTATGTGATCAGTCGTCGAATTGGCACTAAAGTGTTGTCATGAGGTGAAAGTGAGCATGGAGAAAATTCCAAAGCCGTTGCCGCCTCGCCTCTTCATTGCAAATAATAGCACCTTATTATTTTTCATGGAAGGCAACCCAAGATCAGGTGGAAGGAGATATGTTGCAGCTTCTGCAAGATTAATCTGTTATTTGTACCTCCTTACATTTTTTTTTTTTTTTTTATTTATTTAAAGGCAGACTGCGTCTTTTGTCCAGATTAGAAGTTTTGCTCACAACGCCGATAAAACCATTCTATTTCTTTTTATGTTTTCAGGACATCCGGAGTATGTGGCCGGCCTCATCGACGTGATGGGCCTGGTGACCGAGAGACACCTGGCGCCGTGGATAGCTTCCCAGGGTGGTTGGGTAAGTAAGTGCACCAGTGCATCACATCAACCCTCATTCTATTTGTTCTCGTACCCGGAACTCAGTGATGTTGCACGCGCAAATGTTTTCTTGTTAGGCCGTTTTCCATAACAGGGGAAGACGCTAGAGAAAAACAATACAACGTTCATTTACATTGCTGAATTATGGATAGAAATATTGTGCAGAAAATGTCTATAAGATTAGCTGCTTCGAACACCCAGGCAGAGGATTTATCAGCCGGGCATCGAACACCTTGCACCCATATTGTCTCATTTCGTGTTGTTTAACATGCGCTCCTGCACTTCCTAGACATGAAGGCCCCTCTATTTCAGCACCTCTTCCACTCCATCTATCCAGCAGCACTTTCTAACTCAGCTTATCCTCACTCTTTTCATAACAGTTCCAAATTATGCTACACTCTTTTCATCAATCCATCGTCTTCTATTTTTCCCTCATGAACAGACGTTTAAACCGACTCTGATCCATCTTGTCACGCCCGCTACCCTTGTATGCAGTACCACTTATGAAATAGTTAATATCAACAGCATCGACCTTTTTACTTGTATTCCCATTCAGCATTCACACATCAGTTTCCTAAAGGGAAGTTGGCTAAATATCCCTTCACACATACTACCCACTTTGTATTTTGTAGCTTTCAAGTGCCTTCTCAGCCATCCCATGTTCCTCACTAATTCTGTAACTAGACTCATCTCTTTTATCCTGCCATCATCCAATAAGTACCGGTATATATTTTACTATTCTATAACTCCATTCATAAAGACATTGAACTGGCAATGAAATATGATACTCTCTTAGAACTCTTATGACTTTCAAAACAAGCACTTTTAACACACAATTCCCTTCCACCGTTAAAACGTTTAATCATTCTCATACAGCTTATCATATATACCAAACAGACTCAGAACCTTTCACATTACCTTATTATCTGTTCTGTTATAAGATTTTTCAGGTGCATGCATGCCATACAAAGCTTTTCCTTCTTATTTCCGAGTTCTTTATATAAGTTTTTCATAGCAAACACTTCCTTACACCCACACAGTTCATCCCATTTCAGTCCTTTTCCCAATTATCTTCCTTTCACATTGAATTCTACAATACAACTTTTATTATACATTAAGATTACAGCGTATAATTATTCGATTCGTACCTGCGTTTACTTATTACCTCCTTTTGACCTTACACAAACATGCTCAGTTCACTTTTATTCATTAAATTTACAGCCGCTTTTTTTTTTTAACTTGAACTTAGTTCTGACCAAGTTGTTTAAATCACATAATGGCCAGGGATACTTCCAGTCACTTTTCGTCTCGCCTTTACGTTCATCAACTTGCTAATCCCTCTTCGTTCTACTCTGTACAAGCACATAATCTAACAAACTCTTTACTAACCATTTTCTTTCCAAATTATACTTATGAATACCGTTCTTTGGCAATCCGTTTTTCCAGCAATAAAGCTCCTCTCTTAACACATTTCCACAAAGACATTCTTCACTCTTTCCGTAGTCTGCCTACTCCATGAACTTATAAGTACGGTGCTCTTCACTTTTGCCTCAATAAATGGGAAAACAAATACACACACACACATTGTATTGTGTTTGTGTACATGTTAATGCATCATATATACAGTATTTTTTTCGTAACAATTAGTTATCTCATGAATTTGAATTTGAATATACCAGGAAACGCGTAAGGTATCAGTTCAGGAAATACTGATAAGATTAGGTGATTGTTAATTGTCTGTTTTGTTTGTCTGGTGTTTTTACGTTGCATGGAACCAGCGGTTATTCAGCAACGGGACCAACGGCTTTACGTTACTTCCGAACCACGTCGAGAGTGAACTTCTATCACCAGAAATACACATTTAATAAACCCTTGTAGGCAATTTGCCTCTCATCTTTGTTTAGAGATTCTGCGTTACTTATTACTCCCATCTTGGTCACTGCAATTATAATTTGAAGTTGTTGTTACTATTTTAGTCGCGAGCGCTATCAATTTCAGAGTTACTATTTTCGGCGTGAGCGCTATCAATTTCAAAGTTACTGATCATGTGTTGATAGGTATATCAAACTGCATATTTAACAATCTATTAATAGAAGAGGGAGGTTCGAGGGTCCGTTGGCATCGATCAGCTGCCGACTTCGATGAAACGATTAGAACAGATGAGAAAAAGAACGTGAGGAGGGAAGAGAATTTAGAATGAAAAAGGGGAGAATAGAAGTAGATAAGATATATAAGAATCATGATACTTCGCTTCTAATCCCAATTTAAAGGTTTATGAGTATTCAGATAAATCGATGGGAGGAGGGGAGGAGGAGGAGGAGGAGGAGGAGGAGGTGGTGGTGGTGGTGGTGGTGGTGGTGGTGCTTGTCTTTATGTCGAATGGGCCGTGTGGTGTATCCCAGATATTCGAAGGCGATTAATGACATGACTACAGAAATAAATGATCTGTTTATTTTGCTAGTTAACTAGAAATTTACCGTATAGTTATAAGCCTCATTAACTTAATAAAGAGACTTTAGACGTTCTTATTTCTTCAATGAAGTTATTTGGAATGATAAGTAGAAACAGTATCGCCTTATTATGTGGGTTTTTATCATCACCTGTGCTTGTGTGGGTTTTAATCGTCGCCTATTATCATGTGGGTTTTTATCGTTGCCTGTTATCATGTGGGTTTTTATCGTTGCCTATTATCATGTGGGTTTTTATCGTCACCTATTATCATGTGGGTTTTATTCGTCCTGAATCATGGGGTTTTATCGTCACCTATTTCATGTGGGTTTTTATCGTTGCCTGTATCTGTGGGTTTTATCGTAACCTATTATCATGGGGTTTTGTATCGTGTTGACTATTATCATTGTGGGTTTCGGGGTATGTTTATTCATCGCATATTATCATGTGGGTTTTTATCGTCGCCTGTTATCATGTGGGTTTTTATCGTCACCTATTATCATGTGGGTTTTTATCGTTGCCTGTTATCATGTGGGTTTTTATCGTTGCCTATTATCATGTGGGTTTTTATCGTCACCTATTATCATGTGGGTTTTATCGTCGCCTGCTCCCCCTGTTTATCATGTGGGTTTTTATGTCACCTATTATAATGTGGGTTTATCGTTGCTGTTATTCATGTGGGTTTTTATCGTCGCATAGTATATGTGGGTTTTAGCGCATCACCTATATAATGTGGGTTTATAGTCACCTGTTATAATGTGGGCTTTTATCGTCACCTGTTATCATGATGGGCTTTTATCGTCAATATTATCATGGTCGGTTTTTATCGTTCGCTGTATAATGTGGTTTTTAGCGTCACCTATTATCCATGTGGGTTTTTATCGTCGCTTGTTATCATGTGGGTTTTATCGTCACCTATACCAGGGGTTTTTATTAGTCACTAATATCTTGTGGGTTTTATGTCGCTGTTATAATGTGGGTTTTTATCGTCACCTATACAAGTGGGTTTGTACGTTGCCTTGTTATCATAGTTGGGTTTTTATCGTCACCTATATTCATGCGGGTTTTCATAGGTTGCATGTTATCATGTGGGTTTTATCGTCACCTAATTATCATGTTGGGTTTTTTATTTTTTCAATGCCTGTTATCATTGGGTTTTTATCCGTTGCCTATTTCATCATGTGGGTTTTATCGGGACACCTATTTTTTAGCATGTCGGGTTTTTATCGGTTGCCTGTCCATGTGGGGTTTCATCGTCACTATTATATGAGGGCTTTTTATCCGTAACCTATATCATGTGGGTTTTTATCGTTGGCCTTATTATCATGTGGGTTTTTATTTTCAATCGCTATTATCATGGGGTTCCTTTATCGGTCACATTATTCATGCTGGTTTTTATCGTTCCGGCCTGGGTTTTTTATCATGTGGGTTTTTATCGACACCTATTATCCATGTGGGTTTTCAATCGTGCCGTTATCATGTGGGTTTTTTTATCGGTGCCTATTATAATGTGGGTTTTTATTCGTCACATATGTTATCATGTGGGTTTTTATCGTCCGCCTGGGTTATTTTTCATGTGGGTTTTACGTTTCCTATTATCCATGTGGGTTTATCCGTCACTGTTATCATGTGGGATTTTATCGGTCACTATTTTTTATCATGTGGGTTTTTATTCGTTCGCCATATTATCATGTGGGTTGTTAATCGTGCCTGTTTATCATGTGGGTTTTTATCGTCGCCTATTATCATGTAGGTTTTTATCGTCACCTATTATCATGTGGGTTTTTATCGTTGCCTATTATCATGTGGGTTTTTATCATCGCCTATTATCATGTGGGTTTTTATCGTCACCTATTATCATGTGGGTTTTTATCGTCGCCTGTTATCATGTGGGTTTTTATCGTCACCTATTATCATGTGGGTTTTTATCGTTGCCTGTTATCATGTGGGTTTTTATCGTTGCCTATTATCATGTGGGTTTTTATCGTCACCTATTATCATGTGGGTTTTTATCGTCGCCTGTTATCATGTGGGTTTTTATCGTCTCCTATTATCATGTGGGTTTTTATCGTCACCTGTTATCATGTGGGATTTATCGTCACCTATTATCATGTGGTTTTAATCCGTCGCTATTATCATGTTGGTTTTTATCCGGTGGGCCTTTTATCATTTGGGTTTTTTATCGTCACCTATTATCATGTGGGTTTTTATCGTCACCTATTATCATGTGGGTTTTTATCGTTGCCTGTTATCATGTGGGTTTTTATCGTCACCTATTATCATGTGGGTTTTTATCGTCGCCTGTTATCATGTGGGTTTTTATCGTCACCTGTTTTAACCAGTGGGTTTTTTAAATCGTCGCCTATTATATGTGGGTTTTTAATCGTCGGGCCTATTTTTATCCTGTGGGTTTTTATCGCTGCCATCCTATCATGTGGTGGGTTTTTATCATTTCGCCTCCTATCATGGGTTTATCGTCGCCAATAAATCATGTGGGTTATTATTGTCGCCTGTTATCATGTAGGTTTTTATCGTTGCCTCCTATCATGTGGGTTTTTATCGTCGCCTATTATCATGTGGGTTTTTATCGTCGCCTCCTATCATGTGGGTTTTTATCGTTGCCTCCTATCACGTGGGTTTTTATCGTCGCCTGTTATCATGTGGGTTTTTATCGTCGCCTCCTATCCTGAGGGTTTTTATCGTCGCCTATTATCATGTGGGTTTTATCGTCGCCTATTATCATGTGGGTTTTTATCGTCGCCTATTATGTGGCTTTTTATCGTCGCTTGTTATCATGTGGGTTTTTATCATCACCTGCTATCATGTGGGTTTTTATCATCACCTGCTATCATGTGGGTTTTTATCATCACCTGCTGTATTGTGGGTTTTTTATCGTCGCCTCCTATCATGTGGGTTTTTATCGTCACCTGCTATCATGTGGGTTTTCATCGTCGCCTCCTATCTTGTGGGTTTTTATCGTCACCTAATATCATGTGGGTTTTCATAGTCGCCTCCTATCATTGGGTTTTTATCGTCGCCTGCTATCATGTGGGTTTTTATCGTTGCCTGCTATCATGTGGGTTTTTATCATCACCTGCTATCATGTGAGTTTTTATCATCAAATGCTATCTTGTGGGTTTTTATTGTCGTCTCCTATCATATTGGTTTTTATCGTCGCCTGCTATCATGTGGGTTTTTATCGTTGCATTCCTATCATTTGGGTTTTTATTGTCGTCTGCCATCTTGTGGGTTTTTTATTGTCGCCTCCTATCATGTGGGTTTTTATCGTCACTTCCTATCATGTGGGTTTTTATCGTCGCCCCCATCATATTGGTTTTTATCATTGCCTGCTATCATGTGGGTTTTTATTGTCGCCTCCTATCATGTGGGTTTTTATCGTCGCCTCCTATCATGTGGGTTTTTATCGTCGCCTCCTATCATGTGGGTTTTTATCGTCGCCTCCTATCTTTATTGGTTTTTTATCTTGTCACCTTCTATCATGTGGGTTTTTAACGTCGCCTTCTATCATGTGGGTTTTTTAACGTAGCTCCTATCCTATGCCCTGTGTTTTTATCTTCGCCTCCTATCATGTGGGTTTTTATTGTCGTCTCCCATCATATTGTTTTTTATCGTAGCCTCCCGTCATGTGGGTTTTTTACCGTCGCCTCCTATCTTGTGGGTTTTTATCGTCGCCTCCTATAATGAGGGTTTTTTTTGTCGCCTCCTATCATGTGGGTTTTTATCGTCACCTCCCGTCATGTGGGTTTTTATCATCGCCTGCTAGATTGTGGGTTTTTTATCGTCGCCTCCTATCATGTGGGTTTTTATCGTCGCCTCCTATCATGTGGGTTTTTATCGTCGCCTATTATCATGTGGGTTTTTATCGTCGCCTCCTATCATGTGGGTTTTTATCGTCGCCTCCTATCATGTGGGTTTTTATTCGTTGCCTTCCTATCATGTGGGTTTTCATCATCCTATGATGTGGGTTTTTTATCGTCGCCTCCTATCATGTGGGTTTTTATAGTCGCATGCTATCATGCGGGTTTTTATCCTTGCCTCCTATCATGTGGGTTTTTATCATCGCCTCCTATCATATGGATTTTTATCATTGCCTGCTATCATATTGGTTTTTATCATCGCCTCCTATCATGTGGGTTTTTATCGTCGCCTCCTATCATGTGGGGTTTTATCGTCGCCTGCTATCTTTGTGGGTTTTTTATCGTCGCCTCCTATAATGTGGGTTTTTTTATCGTCACTTTTCCTATCATGTGGGTTTTTTATCGTCACCTTCCTATCATATTGGTTTTTATTGTCACCTGCTAATATGTGGATTTTATCGTCGCCTCCTATCATGTGGGTTTTTATCGTTGCTTCCTATCATATTGGTTTTTATCGTCGCCTGCTATCATGTGGGTGTTTATCGTCGCCTCCTACCATGTGGGTTTTTATCGTCACCTCCTACCCTGTTGGTTTTTATCGTCGCCTGCTACTGTGTGGGTTTTTATCGTCGCCTTCTTTCATGTGGGTTTTTATCATCACCTGCTATCATGTGAGTTTTTATCATCAAATGCTATCTTGTGGGTTTTTATTGTCGTCTCCTATCATATTGGTTTTTATCGTCGCCTGCTATCATGTGGGTTTTTATCGTTGCATTCCTATCATTTGGGTTTTTATTGTCGTCTGCTATCTTGTGGGTTTTTTATTGTCGCCTCCTATCATGTGGGTTTTTATCGTCACTTCCTATCATGTGGGTTTTTATCGTCACCCCCATCATATTGGTTTTTATCATTGCCTGCTATCATGTGGGTTTTTATCATCGCCTCCTATCATGTGGGTTTTTATTGTCGCCTCCTATCATATTGGTTTTTATCATTGCCTGCTATCATGTGGGTTTTTATTGTCGCCTCCTATCATGTGGGTTTTTATCGTCGCCTGCTATCTAGTGGGTTTTTTAGCGTCGCCTCCTATAATGTGGGTTTTTATCGTCGCCTCTTATCATGTGAGTTTTTATTGTCACCTCCTATCATATTGGTTTTTATCGTCACCTCCTAACATGTGGGTTTTTATCGTTGCCTATTATCATGTGGGTTTTTATCGTCACCTCCTATCATGTGGGTTTTTATCATTGCCTCCTGTCATGTGGGTTTTTATTGTCAACTCCTATCATATTGGTTTTTATCGTAGCCTGCTATCATGTGGGTTTTTATTGTCACCTCCTATCATGTGGGTTTTTATCATCGCCTCCTATAATGTGGGTTTTTATCATAATCGTCGCCTGCTATCATGTGAGTTTTTATCGTCGCCTCCTATCATGTGGGATTTTTTATCATCGGCTGCTATCATGTGGGTTTTTATCGTCACCTATCATATTGGTTTTTAGCGTCGCCTCCTATCTTGTGGGTTTTTTATCGTCGCCTGCTATCATGTGGGTTTTTATTGTCAACTATGATGTGGGTTTTTATCGTCGCCTCCTATCATATTGATTTTTATTGTCGCCTGCTATCATGTGGGTTTTTATCGTCAACTATCATGTGGGTTTTTATCATCGCATCCTATATTTTTATTGATTTTTATTTTTGCCTTGCTGCCTCATGTGGGTTTTTTATCATCTCCTCCTATCAAATTGGTTTTTATCGCCGCCTCCTATCATATTGGTTTTTAATCGTCACCTGCTATCGTGGGTTTTTATCGTAGCCAATTATCATGTGGTTTTTATCGTACCAATTATCATTTTGGTTTTTATGTCGCCTTCCTATCTGTTGGGTTTTTTTAATCGTCGCCTTCCTATCTGTGGGATTTTATCATCGCCTTCTCATGTGGGTTTTTATCACGCCTCCTACATTTGGGGTTTTTATTGTCGCCTTCCTATCCTTGGGTTTTTTTTTTTTGTCGCCTTCCTATCTGTTGGGATTTTTACATCGCCTTCTCATGTGGGTTTTTTATCATCGCCTTCTATTAATGTTGGGTTTTATCATCGCCTTCTATCATTTTGGGGTTTTTATCGTCGCCTCCCTATCATGTGGGATTTTATCCATCGCCTTTCTATCAGTGGGGTTTTTTATCATCGCCTCCCTATCTGGGTTGGTTTTTTATTGTCGCCTTCTATCATGTGGGTTTTTATCGTCGCCTTCTATCATGTGGGATTTTATTGTCGCCTTCTATCATGTGGGTTTTTATCGTCGCCTTCTATCATGTGGGGATTTTTCATCGCCTTCTTTTTATCTTTGGGTTTTTTTATCATCGCCTCCTATCATGTTGGGTTTTTTATTGTCGGCCTTCTATCAATGTTGGGGTTTTTTATCGTCGCTTCTATCATGTGGGTTTTATTTTTTGTCGCCTTCTATCAATGTGGGATTTTATTGCGCCTTCCTATCATGTGTGGGTTTTTTATCGTCGCCTTCTATCTTTGGGATTTTATTGTCCCTTCATCATGTGGGTTTTATTGTCGCCTTCTATCATGTGGGTTTTTTATTGGTCCGCCTTCTTTTATCATGTGGGTTTTTATCGTCGCCTTCTATCATGTGGGATTTTATTGTCGCCTTCTATCATGTGGGATTTTATTGTCGCCTTCTATCATGTGGGTTTTTATTGTCGCCTTCTATCATGTTGGGATTTTTTTTTTGTCGCCTTCTACATGTGGGTTTTTTATCGTTCCGCCTCCCTCATGTGGGATTTTATCATCGCCTTCTATCATGTGGGTTTTTATCATCGCCTCCTATCATGTGGGTTTTTATTGTCGCCTTCTATCATGTGGGATTTTATCATCGCCTTTCTGTCATGGGATTTTTTATCATCGCCTCCTATCATGTGGGTTTTTTATTGTCGCCTTCTAATCATGTGTTTTTTTTATTGTCGCCTTCTATCATGTGGGTTTTTATCGTCCCTCCTTGACATGTTGGGATTTTATCATCGCCTTCTATCATTTGGGTTTTTATCACGCCTCCTATAAAGTGGGTTTTTTATTTGTCGCTTCTGTCATGTGGATTTTAATTCATCGACTTCTATCATGTGGGTTTTTATCATCGCCTCCTATCATGTGGGTTTTTATTGTCGCCTTCTATCATGTGGGATTTTATCATCGCCTTCTATCATGTGGGATTTTATCATCGCCTTCTATCATGTGGGTTTTTATTGTCGCCTCCTATCATGTGGGGTTTTATCGTCGCCTCCTATCATGGGGTTTTTATCGTCGCATTCTATCATGTGGGTTTTTATCGTCGCCTCCTATCATGTGGGTTTTTATCGTCGCCTTCTATCTTGTGGGTTTTTATCGTCGCCTCCTATCATGTGGGATTTTATCATCGCCTTCTATCATGTGGGTTTCATCAATCGCCTCCTACATGTGGGTGTTTATCATCGCCTCACTATCATGTTGGTTTTTATTGTCCGCCTTCTATCATTGGGTTTTTATCATCGCCTTCTATTCATTGGGATTTTTATCATCGCCTTCTATCATGTGGGTTTTTTTGTCGCCTTCTATCATGTTGTTTTTTTATCATCGCTCCTATCATTTGGGATTTTAGTCATCGCCTTCTATCATGTGGGTTTTTATTGTCGCACTTCTAACATGTGGGTTTTTAATCATCGCCTTCTATCATGTGGATTTTATCATCGCCTCTATCATGTGGGTTTTTTATTGTCCGCCCTTCTATCATGTGGGGTTTTTATCATCGCCTTTATCATGTGGGTTTTATCATCGCCTTATATCATGGTGGGTTTTTATGTCGCCTTCTATCATGTGGATTTTTATCACGCCTTCTATCATTTGGGGTTTTTATCATCGCCTTCTATCATGTTGGATTTTATCATCGCTTCTAATCATGTGGGTATTTTCATCGCCTTCGATCATGTGGGATTTTTTATCATAGCCTTCTATCACTGTGGATTTTATCATCGCTTCATCATGTGGGATTTATCATCGCCTTCTATCATGTGGGATTTTATCATAAGCTTTTATCATGTGGGTTTTTATCGGTCGCCGCCTATCATGGGGTTTTTATGTAGCCTCTATCATGTGATTTTATTGTCGCTTCTATATGGGGTGTTTATCATCGACTTCTTCATGGGGATTTTATGTTCGCTTCTTTCATGGTGGGATTATCATCGCCTTCTATCATGTGCGTTTTTATCAATCGACTTCGATCATGGGGATTTTATTCATCGCCTACTATCATGTGGGTTTTATCGTCGCCTATATTCATGTGAGGTTTTATCATCGCCTTCTATCATGTGGATTTTATCATCGCCTTCTATCATGTGGATTTATCATCGCACTTCTATCATGGGGTTTTATCAAGCTCATATATGTGGTTGGTTTTATCGGCGCCTTCGTCCATTTTTCCTGTATGGATTATTGTTCGCCTTCCTATAATGTGGGTTTTATCATACCTCTTTTTTATCATGTGGGTTTTATCATCGCCATTCTATCATGTAGGGTTTTTATCATCGGGCCTTCTATTTTCATTGCGGGATTTTATCATCCGCCTTCTATCATGTGGGATTTTTATCATCGCCTTTCTATTCATGTGGGATTTTATCATCGGGCTTCTATTTTCATGTTGGGATTTATCATCAGCCTTCGATTTCATGTGGGTTGGGTATAACGCCGCCTTATCATGTGGGTGTTTATCGTCGCCTTCTATCAGTGGGATTTTATTTGGCTTTTCCGCCTTTTTTTTTTTCTATCACGGTTGGGTTTTTTTTTTTTTAAAGTTTTCCCAAATTCGGGGCCCTTTCTTAATCATGTGGGTTTTTATTCAGCGCCTTATATCATGTGGGATTTTATCATCGCCTTCTTTTATCAATGTGGGTTTGTATCATCGCCTTACTATCATGTGGGTTTTTATCATCGGCCTTCCTATCATGTGGGATTTTATCATCGCCTTCTATCATGTGGGTTTTTATTGTCGCCTTCTATCATGTGGGTTTTTATCATCGCCTTCTATCATGTGGGATTTTATCATCGCCTTCTATCATGTGGGTTTTTATTGTCGCCTTCTATCATGTGGGTTTTTATCATCGCCTTCTATCATGTGGGATTTTATTCATCGCCTTCTATGCATTGTGGGTTTTTTTATTGTCGCCTTCTATCATGGTTTTGGGATTTTTACATCGCCTTCTATCATGTGGGTTTTTTATCATCGGCCTCTATCATGTGGATTTTATTTTTCATCGCCTTCTATCATGGTGGGAATTTTATCCAATTCGCCTTCTAATCATGTGGGATTTATCCATAGCCTGCTTTTATCCATGTGGGTTTTTATCGTCGCCTTCTATCATGTGGGTTTTTATCGTCGCCTTCTATCATGTGGGATTTTATTGTCGCCTTCTATCATGTGGGTTTTTATCATCGCCTTCTATCATGTGGGATTTTTATTGTCGCCTCTTCAATGTGGGATTTTATCATCGCCTTCCTATCAATGTGGGTTTTTACTTTTTCATCGCCTTCTGATCATGTGGGATTTTAATCATCGCCTTCCTATCATGTGGGGTTTTAATCGTCGGCCTCCTTTTTAATCATGTGGGTTTTTTATCATCGCCTTCCTATCATGGTGATCATCGCCGCTACTCATGTGGGTTTTATCGTCACCTACATATTGGTTTTAGCGTCGCCTCCTACTTGTGGTTTTATCGTCGCCTGCCTACATGTGGGTTTTTATTGTCAACTATGATGTGGGTTTTATTTGTCCGCCCTCATATCATATGATTTTCATTGTCGCATGCTTCATGTGGGTTTTATTGTCCAACTATCATGGGTGTTTATCATCGATCCTATAATATTGATTTTATGTTGCTGCTAATCATGTGGGTTTTTATCAGCGCCTCCTATCAAATTGGTTTTTATAGAGCCGCCTCCTATCAGTATTGGTTTTTATCGTCCCTGCATATCGTGGTTTTTCTCGCGCCTCCTATCATGAAGGTTTTTATGTCGCTCTATCCTGTGTGTTTTTATCGTGCCTCCGATCTTATTCGGTTTATCTTGTCACCTGCTATCATGTGGGTTTTTATCGTCAACTATCATGTGGGTTTTTATCGTCGCCTCCTATCATATTGATTTTTATTGTCGCCTGCTATCATGTGGGTTTTTATCGTCGCCTGCTATCATGTGGGTTTTTATCATCGCCTCCTATCATGTGGGTTTTTATCGTTGCCTCCTATCAAATTGGTTTTTATCGCCGCCTCCTATCATATTGGTTTTTATCGTCACCTGCTATCGTGGGTTTTTATCGTCGCCTCCTATCATGAAGGTTTTTATCATCGCCTCCTATCATGTGTGTTTTTATCGTCGCCACCTATCTTATTGGTTTTTATCGTCACCTGCTATCATGTGGGTTTTTAACGTCGCCTGCTATCATGTGGGTTTTTAACGTCGCCTGCTATAATGTGGGTTTTTATCTTCGCCTCCTATCATGTGGGTTTTTATTGTCGTCTCTCATCATATTGTTTTTTATCGTAGCCTCCCGTCATGTGGGTTTTTACCGTCGCCTCCTATCTTGTGGGTTTTTATCGTCGTTTCCTATAATGAGGGTTTTTATTGTCGCCTCCTATCATGTGGGTTTTTATCGTCACCTCCCGTCATGTGGGTTTTTATCGTCGCCTGCTAGCTTGTGGGTTTTTTATCGTCACCTCCTATAATGTTGGTTTTTATCGTCGCCTCCTATCATGTTGGTTTTTATCGTCGCCTCTTATCATGTGGGTTTTTATCGTCGCCTACTATCATGAGGGTTTTTATCGTCGCCTCCTATCTTGTGGGTTTTTATTGTCGCCTCCTATCATATTGGTTTTTATCGTTGCCTCCTATCATGTGGGTTTTCATCATCCTATGATGTGGGTTTTTATCGTCGCCTACTATCATGTGGGTTTTTATAGTCGCATGCTATCCTGCGGGTTTTTATCCTTGCCTCCTATCATGTGGGTTTTTATCATCGCCTCCTATCATATGGATTTTTATCATTGCCTGCTATCATATTGGTTTTTATCGTCGCCTCCTATCATGTGGGTTTTTATCGTCGCCTCCTATCATGTGGGGTTTTATCGTCGCCTGCTATCTTGTGGGTTTTTTATCGCCGCCTCCTATAATGTGGGTTTTTATCGTCACTTCCTATCATGTGGGTTTTTATCGTCACCTCCTATCATATTGGTTTTTATTGTCACCTGCTAATATGTGGATTTTATCGTCGCCTGCTATCATGTGGGTTTTTATCGTTACTTCCTATCATATTGGTTTTTATCGTCGCCTGCTATCATGTGGGTGTTTATCGTCGCCTCCTACCATGTGGGTTTTTATCGTCACCTCCTACCCTGTTGGTTTTTATCGTCGCCTGCTACTGTGTGGGTTTTTTATCGTCGCCTTCTTTCATATGGGTTTTTATCATCACCTGCTATCAGGTGGGTTTTTTATTGTCTCCTATCATGTGGGTTTTTATCATCACCTCCTATCATATGGGTTTGTATCGTTGCCTCCTATCATGTGGGTTTTTATCGTCGCCTCCTATCATGTGGGATTTTATCATCGCCTTCTATCATGTGGGTTTTTATCGTCGCCTCCTATCGTGGGTTTTTATCATTGCCTTCTATCATGTGGGTTTTTATCGTAGCCTATTATCATGTGGGTTTTTATCGTCGCCTTCTATCATGTGGGTTTTTATCGTCGCCTCCTATCATGTGGGATTTTATCATCGCCTTCTATCATGTGGGTTTTTATCATCGCCTCCTATCATGTGGGTTTTTATTGTCGCCTTCTATCATGTGGGTTTTTATCGTCGCCTCCTATCATGTGGGTTTTATCGTCGCCTCCTATCATGGGGTTTTTATCGTCGCATTCCTATTCATGTGGGGTTTTTTTATCGTCGCCTCCTATCAGTGGGGTTTTTATCGTCGCCTCCTATCATGTGGGTTTTTATCGTCGCCTCCTATCATGGGGTTTTTATCGTCGCATTCTATCATGTGGGTTTTTATCGTCGCCTCCTATCATGTGGGTTTTTATCGTCGCCTCCTATCATGTGGGTTTTTATCGTCGCCTCCTATCATGTGGGATTTTATCATCGCCTTCTATCATGTGGGTTTTTATCGTCGCTTCCTACATGTGGGTTTTTATCATCGCCTCCTATAATGTGGGTTTTTATCGTCGCCTGCTATCGTGGGTTTTTATCGTCGCCTCCTACATGTGGGTTTTTATCATCGCCTCCTATAATGTGGGTTTTTATCGTCGCCTGCTATCGTGGGTTTTTATCGTCACCTCCAACATGTGGGTTTTTTATCATCTCCTATAATGTGGGTTTTATCGTCACCTCTTATCAAGTTGGTTTTTTATCGTCTCTTTTCCGTCGCCTGTTCTCGTGTGTTTTTATCGTTGCCTGCTATCAGGTGGGTTTTTTTATTGTTGCCTCCTAGCATGTAGGTTTTTTATCATCGCTTCCTATCATGTGGGTTTTTATCCTCGCCTCCTATCGTGTGCGTTTTTTATTGTTGCTTCCTATTCTGGGTTTTTATCGTCACCTACTATCATGTGGGTCTTTATCGTCGCCTCTTATCATGTGGGTTTTTATCGTCGCCTCCTATCATGTCGGGTTTCTTATAGTTGCCCCCTATCATGTGGGTTTTTATCGTCACCTCTTATCATGTGGGTTTCTATTGTCGCCTCATATCATTTGGGTTTTTTTATTTTTCAACTGAAAAGTTGTCCATTCAGTTTCCATTAACCACAAGATTAAAAAAAAAGAAGAAAATTGCACCTTTCGCAAATGTGGCATAGTTTTGAAGGGCTTTGTCAATTGCACTGTATGGTGAAGACCTCTTCTAATCTAGTCTCTATGAGACAATAGAGAGCCTTTTAGAGGAAGTCGTCTGCAATGTTTTCAAATGTCTTCAGCAGGAAGATAGAGACGAAACCTTCGATATATCAAGATCATAGGTGGTAGGACAGCTGCTGCAACAAGAGTGAGTGAAAGAACTACTACTACATATATTTAGGTTGCGTCGAGAACCTAAGAATGAAGATCGGCCAGTTTTTCGAGACCCAATAGATAGTGCTTGATGGTTTTACAAAGTATGTCTATCTTCGAAATTAAATCACACACTCACACACACACACACACACACACACACATATATATATATATATATATATATATATATATATATATATATATATATATATATATATGGTATATGTGTGTGTGTGTGTACATGTATAATATAGAAACTATAATTTAATGTCATATATTAATGTATAAGACTATAGCTATACATATATATATATATATATATATATATATCATATATATAATATATATCATATATCTAGATATATATATATATATATATATATCATACATACATATATACACACACAAATGCCCTTTAATATCCAATTCGCTCTGCCTCTGAAGTCTTGATTTCTCCTCTGTCCGCTGGGTGTTGGTTCGAACCCACAAGAGGAAGAAATTATTATCAACTAAAAAATTCCCGTTCGGTTAACATATATGAAAATATGTGAATTGCAAAGTACAGCGAATTGGATATTAAAGGACATTTGTAGCTCGATGTATGTATATGAATCACAGTGATGTGATAAAAATTTATATACATATATATTGAGACTATAATTTCGAAGAAAGACATACTTTGTAAAATCATCAGGCACTATCAGTTTTTGTATGATGGTCTATTGGTTTCTCGAAAAACTGGTCGATCTTCATTCTTAGCTTCTCGGACTCCAGGATATAATATATATATATATATATATATATATATATATATATATATATATTATATATATATATATATAGTATATAATATACATATATATATATATAATATATATATATGATATATATATGTATAGTCCTATATATATGATATATATATATATATATATATAATAATATATATATATATATATATATATATATATATATATATATATATTATATATATATATATACATATATATTATCTATATATATATATATATATATATATATATATATATATATATATATATATATATATATATACACACCATGTGTTTCGAAATTAGATCCCCCCTCCACAGAACAAATGGAAATTTATGAGGTTTTCTACTATAGCCTATCTCCAAGTACATTATCTTAAGTTTCTATTAAGCTATTTTTCATTTTACATTTCTTGCATTTTTAGACTGAATGAGTGTTAGATACAGCCATGGCTAACGACTCGGAGGAAATCAGATGGATCAACCGAATCTGGGCTATAACCTTCAGAGAGGCCAGGGATGATGGTACATCCTTCATTTTTATGTTCCTGGGTAGCTAAATACATTAAAAGAGATGAATCCTTTGTTAAAAGAAACTGGACCAAAACTCCACGTGAATATCATCGCAAAAAGAGTGAGAATCTTGGAAGACCTTAAGTCCTTTCTCGGGAGTCAAAAGACATCATAGCTGAGGCAGTGGGTAGACCAAGAAAGTCTTTACATAAATTGGCACCTAAACTAGAAACAAAAAGGGGAAAGAAGAGAAGTTATAGTGCTGTATATTGAGAGTTGAAAAATCTGGTATCAAGCTATTTCATGTTATCAGCAAGCCCAACATCACTCAGCAACAGAGAGAAGACCGTGCAAGGTTTTGTGGTTCATTTCTTAAAGACTGGGATGAAGCTGACTTTCTCCATGTTGCCGCATCAGATTAATTCTTCATTTACACAATCGGGAAGCCAATTCATAAAAATGACATCAATTGGGAAGCAAAGTTGGATGATTTCAGTGATGATGTGTGCTATCACCAAGTTGTGAAATTTCCTGAATGTCTGGGAATTTTTCTGTGATTCACAGCCAAACGGTTAATGTGGATCATCAAAGGAAGAGGACAGTCATGGAATGGCGAATTCTTCAGAGAAGCTGTGCTTACTGGTGGAATATTTCCTTTCCTCAAAGATCCTGAAAATGTGTTATCTGTTGAAGAAGTCACATTTTTGCATGATAAGGCACCATGTTTCAAGGCTCTTCAGACATAGGAGCTGTTTCAAAACAGTGGTATCGATTTCTTCTTGTCAAGTGAATTTCCAGGTAGCTCCCCTGACCTTAATGTGTGCGAAAACATTGGTAGTATATTAAAGGATCGTGTTGGTGTGCACAGTGAACTATGATAGTATACCAAGCCTCGACGACCTGCAAAGAGAGGTGATCGAAGTACTCAGGGAAATGGAGTTTGGGTCTCAGCTTTTTTGCGATTTGCTGAAATCATACCCCTCAAGAATGCAGGCTGTGGTACAGGCAGATGGAGGCCACACAAAATATTAAATACTCACAGAGAAACTTAAATAAATACCTGCTCTTAATTGCTTTTATTTTTGTCCATATCAATTTTAGTTTATGCTCTAGAGGCGGGGCTCTAATTTCAAAACACCCTGTATATATATTATATATATATATATATATATATATATATATATATATATATATATATATATATATATATATATATATATAAACACTAAAACTCTGTCTTGTTTGTGTGTGCGCACACTGGGAGTGCCGGAGGCTTCTGCGACTTCCGAAGGCTTGAAGACAATCTTCAGGCTCTGTAGCCTTTGGATTTCTTGCACAATACTACAGGTACAGAGTGTTAAGGAGAAGAAATTGGTCCTTCCTGGAGACAAAAGAATATCAAGATTTCTTTTGGGGGAAGTCCACTTTCTTGGAGACTTTTTTTTTCTTCAATGCACACTTCAAGATCTGCGAGGCTGCAGCAGAATGAGCCAAAGACGGCTGGAGTCTTAAAGACTTCTTCTGGAAGCCGTGATAATCCAATGGTTGTTTTTCTAATTCTTCAGAGCTGAAGATGTCTTCACACGATCCTGGAGTCTTTAAGACCTCAAGAAGACGATATAATTCAATGGGCGTTTCTCCTTGAGTCCTTTAGGAGGTGGAAGAATTTGGGTAGAGTGATTCCGAAGAGAGATTTGGGATTGCTCCAGAGATTTTACACAGATTCACATATTTCACAGATGACAGACACTACAGACTGACTTCCAGGTCAATCTTATATCATCTAATTAGGAATTAAAGATGGAAAAATTTTATAAACTGAGATGTAATAAATATTATATGCTAAAGATTTAATTATGCAAGAGAGCAAAGATTAGAAAGTGAATTCTCTATCAATTCTTTTTTCTTCTCTTTCTTCTCATTTAAACTACTCATCCGTTAATATTAATATTCAGCATTATTGTATGTATATTATATATATATATATATATATATATATAGATATATATATATATATATATAATATTATATATATATATATATATATATATATATATATATATAATATATATATATATATATATATATATATATATATATATTATTATATATATATATATATATATATATTATATATATATATATATATATATATATATATATATATATATAGATATATTCTATATATTATATATATATATATATTATATATATATATATATATATTATTTATATATATATTATAATATATATATATATATATATATATATATATTATATATATATTATATATATATATATATATATATATATATATAATATATAATATATATATAGCAGGTCAGTGAATACACATATAAAACCTCCAGGGGATGTCCATGACACAACGATTAAAACATAAATTTATTCTAAGAAACGTTTCGCACATGAAATTCTCTGTGCATCATCAGTCTGTGAAAGATAAAGACACATTTATAAATAACAAACAATAAAAGTGTAAAAAAACAGGAATTCACATATATTAAAAATAGTATTAAAATTACATAGAAGAACAAAGTAAAAATGAAAAAACTGGTTAATAGAGACTGCTTCAACACCAACCGTTCATTGTGAGGAGAGAAGATGGAATGAACTAAGACAACTTAAAAGTAACGACTTCAACTATGCCAGGTACAAAGTTGCTGAGGACGTGATACTGTTAAGAGAGGGAACAAATCTAAAAAAGGTAAACAATCATCGTTCTCTACTTCCATTGTAAAATTGATATTGGGATGAAAGTTGTTAATATACTCTAAAAAAGAAGAACATTGCCATGGTGTTGAAACAAAGCAAAGGTATCATCAACATATCTACGATATAATACCTTTGCTTTGTTTCAACACCCATGGCAATGTTCTTCTTTTTTAGAGTATATTAACAACTTTCATCCCAATATCAATTTTACAATGGAAGTAGAGAACGATGATTGTTTACCTTTTTTAGATTTGAAAATTACCAGAACTAACTGAGTTCTCCACATCGGGTCTATTAGCAAACGATCACTTTTACTGGACCTGACCTAAACAACTTTATTATAGTTCGTGTCAACAATCTTTTAAAATTAATACTAATCACACTTTGGTTAATAGAGCACTGAAATACTCTTCGTCTTGGCAACTATTCCACGTGGAAATGACCTTTTTGTTAGGTTTCTTCAAATCTAATTCGTTTCCACTCGACATTGTTCAAAAAACCATCAACAAAATACTTACGAAATTCTTGCAGCCACCAATACCTAATTTTAATGTCCCTAAAAGACTATTTTATGTCACAATCCCCTATATATCTGACTTGAAATTTACATCCAGCCTTAAACGAATCATTGAACATGAGATACCATGCCTTAAAGTCAAACTCATATCCAGCAATCCCTGCACAATTGGTTCCTTTTTTAACTATAAAGATCGCCTTCAGCCTTTTATGCGATCCAACGTTATATATAAATTTACATGCCCTGGATGTCCGGGATCTTACGTCGGATCAACTCGAAGGCTGTTAAGGGTCAGATATTTCTCTTACTTGGGCTTCAGCTTTCGCACTGGTCAGAGAATAAAACAACCTGAATTTTCCAACATCAGAAATCATGCTTTTAATTGCAAAATTGAAGTACAAAAAGAACAGTTTTCCATAATAGACCATGTCAAACATCCTGACCATTTAACCACCCTTGAGTCTTTATATATCAAGAGGCTTGTTCCCTCTCTTAACAGTAACACGTCCTCAGCAACTTTGTACCTGGCATAGTTGAAGTCGTTACTTTTAAGTTGTCTTAGTTCATTCCATCTTCTCTCCTCACAATGAACGGTTGGTGCTTTAAGCAGTCTCTTTTAACCTGTTTTTTCATTTTTACTTTGTTCTTTTATGTAATTTTAATACTATTTTTAATATATGTGAATTCCTGTTTTTTACACTTTTATTGTTTGTTATTTATAAATGTGTCTTTATCTTTCACAGACTGATGATGCACAGAGAATTTCATGTGCGAAACGTTTCTTAGAATAAATTTATGTTTTACTCGTTGTATCATGGACATCCCCTGGAGGTTTTATATATATATATATATATATATTATATATATATATATATATATATATATATATATATATATATATTATATGGATAGATAGGTAGATTTGTGGCCTTTGCCGATCAGAAGTGATCTCACCCTTGAGGCATCCTCGCTACGAGAACGTCATTGAAATGAGGGTTTATTTTTGCTAGGGATGGGCCATTCCCCACTCTCCCCTCCATCAGCTAACTAAGATCCTAAGGCGTCTCTCCTTTTATGTAGAAGGCACTTGGTTCCTTTGCAGAGTTCCGAAACTAGTCACTCCACGAGGCATCAGTCCTTGGCTGTAGGTGGAAAGCCACCTAAATCGCACTAGGAAGAAGCGCAGCTAATTCCTGAAGGCGTTCCTCGATGCCTGAGCTCCTGCAACACTGCTCTCCTCGGATGGTGGTGGTTGCCAATCTGGAAAGGAAAGCCCATTTCGCATATTTTGCAGTCATTGATCTTACAGGTTTTTACTCCACGCCTGAGGTTGCCGCTGCAGTATATGCAAAATAAGCGCACGAAAGAGGAAAAAAAACTATTTCACAAATGCAAAAGGTACTGAACTTACCCAAGCCCGATCGACTGCTGCAGCTCTGTCACTGAGAAGCCTCCACCGCCGTCTCCAGGAGTGATGTCCCACTCAAATCTCGACCTTCTTTGATCTCCTTCGTTGACATTGCCCTGTTTCCTCTTTTTCTGCAAGTTAATCATGTCTTTCGCTGGAAGCCGAGTCCTCTTCACTCACCATCTAAGTCACTGCAAAGTATCCGCGAGTGTTTCTCTTCATCTCTTTGTATCTGTTCTAATTTAACTTTCGATTTCCCTTCAGTTCATTTCGTAGGTTCTCCATATCGTTAGACATTGATTCATCCCTTGTTTTGTAATCTGACCCCTAACGCTTCTAGATTCCGGAGACATTTTCGTCTCCACCGGGGCTGCTCCTGTCTTCAGTAAGTCTCGAGGATTCCTCGAATGTCAGCGACGTCCAGCAGGTGATAGAGATTTGCACTCATTCTTTATTCATTTTTTGTCATTATATATAAATGCGCATACATGTATAACTATATGTAAATAACTAAAGATCCATCAGAAGAATGGAATGCCTGCACAAGCTTCGGAGAGACTGGAGATGCTGAAGCCAATCCGGTGAAAGTTCGTCGGAGGTCGACGCGATATGCATCAGGCACCCAACTGGTTTTTACTTGTGTGTGTTTGTGTTTATATAGTGAATCGTTTTCTATTTCCTCTTTTTCTGGGAGAATATTTCAAGAAAAAAATTTTTAATTTCAAGAATTTCAATAATGACGACTTTTCATTAAAGAATAATTTAATTGATAACAAAGACTGTCTTTCAGTCTAATATGAATAGCAGTTAATCAAACATTTATAAATAATTGTGTATATATATATATATATATATATATATATATATATATATATATATATATGAGAGAGTGTGTATATATATATATATATATGTATATATATATATATATATATATATATATATATATATATATATATATATATATATACCATATATATATATATATATATATATATATATATATATATATATATATATAGAGATGAGAGAGAGAGAGAGAGAGAGAGAGAGAGAGAGAGAGAGAGAGAGAGAGAGAGAGAGAGAATATTATGTTATAAATTTCTTCATGATTATTTTACTATACTTGTTTTCCATTCACCTACCACATTTCCCAAAGGTACTATCGAACAAACATAACCATCTTGATCTGCCCTCTCGTCTATAGCAAGACTGACTTACCTGCGAAGATTTCCTTTCAACTGCTCATTAGTGTAAGTAGACAGGAGCGAGTTATTGCAATTAGATCGAATTTCCATTTCCATGAGACTTATTGTAGTTGTTTCAGTCAGTTTATTGGGCCGTGCTTTATACTGAATATTTCTTTCATTATCTTAGTTAAGGGCTAAACATGCTCCTTGGGGTTTTAAGACATGTGTTAGGATTACAAAAGATATAATACTCCTATTAATTTCAGCTCTATCGCCTTCTGATGTCGATTAGATTTGTCCTATGCCATTTGTATAGCTCTGTAGGGAATGCTATTCTTCCGAAACTTTTGTCTGTTGTGGGCTCTTGCCTCAATTTTAAAAAGATGAAGGAGGCCCAGAATTAGTTAGGATAAATAAAAAAACATTTATTTTATGACTTCTATAGTGCTATCTCAACTCATGTTGCTGGAAAAGAGATCTTCGCGTTAAAGATGACTGTGGTCTGGGAGCTTTTATCGTCAACCTGATTCGGGGATGGGCGGTAATAACTCACAGGTGATGTGGGGAGGTGACAAGGCAAAATCTCACACCTTTACTGCATATTTCTTTTGTTGATTAGACTGATGTTTATGAGAGACTAGTTTGGCCCAAGTTATGAACCCTGAGGGAATTCAAACGCCTTAACGACTCAGAAAATGTTAAAAGCCACATTCTCATAAATCAGATTAGTAAGAAGAAGCCCTTTCTTTGGACCTTCACATTTCTACTTTTAGTTCCTTAATATACTTACTTGGAGAGAAAAAAGTTAAGTTTATCTTAGTTTAACCAGACCACTGAGCTGATTAACAGCTCTCCTAGGGCTGGCCCGAAGGATTGGATATTTTTATGTGGCTAGGAACCAATTGGTTACCTAACAGCGGGACCTACAGCTTATTGTGGGATCCGAACCACATTATATAGAGAAATTAATTTCTAATCGCCAGAAACAAATTCCTCTTGACTCCACGTTGGCAGAGTGGGGAATCAAACTCAGTATGTCGAAGTGGTAGGCGAGCGCGTAAACCACTCTTCCAACGAGGAGCTTATTTGGAGAGAGAGAGAGAGAGAGAGTCGTTCCATCTCTTTAAGAATGTTTTTCTCCCTCTCAGGAAACGTGTTCGGAGCACGAAGCACTTCTTAGAATTGATATATTTTCAACGTATAACTAATGACACCTCTTGATCAAAGACGATCTCTTCATTTACGATACAGTCGATTTCGTTGCAAAGCTAATGAAGCTAATGATATGCAGCTTTCTATGAAGAATTAATTATATCCAAATTGCTGCGGCTGAAATCCGTGACTTACCACTAAGGTTAATTGATTCGTGAAGATCTTAAGGGTTTGGCAGGGTCAGAAAAACTACTACTTCTTCATTTTGGTCCTCATAAAAGATATTAGTAATGTTTCTCATCATCAGAATTATTTTTTTTTATAATTTTCAGTTGGCCTTTTTTTGGTCATTTCTTCTGTCATTAACTTCGTAAATAGAGTTATTTGAATATTTTAGTCGTCCTGGTATCTTACATGATGCCTTCAATCAAAATTGTACATGTATTACATAATTTAGAACCGATATAAGCTATTGCAAATGTGATGATATTGTAGTTGTACTTATTCACCCATCAATATGTATAAATACCACCATATTTGGTCAATACTGTATCAAGTTAATCACGTTTACCGGAGATTTTGCATAGTTATCAACGGTGTACTAGGTTTGATCACATCATTCACCAGATCACCAGACATACTGGTGGTCATGCATACCTACAGCTTTATCATGTATTCATGTATGCTATTTAAAAACCTGGTCATTCGTTTATACTTTTCAAAATGATGAATATGAGGAAAAATTGCGTTAGTATGGATGCGTTATGGACAATTAATATATTTTTAAAGTAAAAGAATGTGATTTTACCGAATAAATCCAGAAATTTTTCCATTGATGGCTCGTTCGGAATTGCACCTGTCTTTTTTTTTTTTCCAAATCGTGCTCTTTTTGAAAATGAACTGGAATTCACTCAGTTCTTTGTGCCCCACTCCCCTGTGTGTTATGTGACTTCGTGAGGTTCAGAACTTTTAACTCGAAGGCAGACCAGATAGGTGCTGAAATTAGGGGATCATTGTTTTCACCCTCCATCACAACTGCTGCAAGAAGTTGCCAGCTTTTGAAGTCTGTAGATTCTAGAGTCTAGACCAATAACGACGCCAAATTTGCTTTGAAAGCTTGAAAGATCATTGCGTTTTCGTGTGTCCTAACCGAACTTTTATGTTTGAAGTCATTGAGCCTTGCTGATACATCATAAAATTATTTTACCAGTTTTTATTACACAATAGCTTTGCTGTGTCAAAGCGAGATCCCTTTTGCGGTTACCCAACCCCTATAGTTGCTGCCAAGTGGCCATAGCGAGGTGGCCGTGGTGTACGTCGAGTTAGGGCTTGACAGCGCCAGTTATCCTGTATCCCTGGACAGAGCTCTTCAAAGTTTCCAAAGGCATCTTCTTACCTTGAAATGTGTATCTTGAGTATTTGTGCATTCAGGCCATGCTTCAATCGCTTGTACTCTGCGCAGCGAAACCTACCACCTAATATGATGTAATACATACATACATATATATATATATATATATATATATATATATATATATATATATATATATATATATATATATACATATATATCATATATATATATATATATTATATATATATATATGCATTACTTCGTATATAAATTTGTATATGTACGTAAAACTTTCGATTATGTTTAACTCTGTGTGTGGTAGTCTCAGTGGATGACTGGAAAAATCCGAAATAATCGGATCCCCATCACATGTCGGTCGGGCGAAAGGTCTCTGGTGGACTAGAGCAGCACCTTCGGCATTCTTGAAGACACTTGAAAAGTCTCTTGCAAAAGATCATTCGACTTTTAAGCGAGAACTTCTAGAGGGAAATCGCTTGGAACGTCTAACAACACATTTTTATTTGACTTTATGTCATCTGAAATATTTTTATTAGAAAATAAATAAATTATTTGTTGAAACGAAGCCGTTCTATCTTAGTGCTCGTATATATTATAGCAGTGGTTCCCAAACTGGGGGCCATGTAGCAGAATGCAGGGAGCCATAATCTGAGGATATGTACGTATAAAAGCATGGATTTTATACACACATGAGTTATGCTTGGCTATGGGTGTTGGGCAGAAAAACAACCAGAAAGTTTGGCTTACTGCTATGTGTATGGGAAGGTTTTTTTCTCCATCGATGTATTTTTTTTTTGGGGGGGGGGTGTGTGTGCGTGGGGGGGGGGGGGGGTGGAGGTCTATCACAGCCTTTCTATTCGACTGGGTGGTCTTTATAGCGTGGGATTCCGGTTTGCATCCTGCCTCCTTAGGAGTCCATCACTTTTCCCACTATGTGTGCTGTTTCTAGGAGCACACACTTCTGCATGAGTCCTGGAGTTACTTCAGCATCTAGTTTTCCAGGTTCCTTTTCAGGGATCTTGGGATCGACCCTAGTGTCCTTATGATTATGGGGACAATTTCCATTGGCATATCCCATATCCTTCTTATTTTTATTTTCAGGGCTTGATACTTATCAATCCTTTCTCTCTCTTTCTCTTCTACTCTGGTGTCCCATGGTATTGCGACATCAATGAGTGATACTTTCTTCTTGATTATTATTATTGTTGTTGTTGTGGTAATTGCTTTTGTTTTCTTAATCAATGCCTGCCATACTATTAGTATTCCTGTGGGGGGGGGCGCGGTGAATTCTCCTGTTAAGTGCTCACTACTGGAGAATAAAACCTCCAGTGCTGTTGCTATCCACTGAGCCATTTACTATTATTAATACTATTCTCATCAATAGCGTCTTTCTACGTTTTATTAGTCCTTGCAGGGGCCTCTTTCATTAATAATATGGCTCTTATAGCCTCTCGACCAATGTCTCGCCCTGCAGTGAAACCTGTTCAAAAACGTTAGCTAATTCTGTCGTTATCATTGTGTATAGACCAATGGTTCTCAACCCTTTTTGGCCCATGCACCCTTTCACAATATGTCAGGATGTCATCTCTCTCTCTCTCTCTCTCTCTTACAAAATTGTCTGCCTCAAAAGGAGAATTCCAAATGATATGGAACAAAATACCAACAAATGCACAAGCTAGCGGAGAGAAAGCCCAGCGTGACCTCTCAGTAGTGCTGATCGATATGCACTGCGTTTTGTGGGGTCCTAGAGCCAGTTTGAGCCTAACAGTCTGTTATCACAATTCCCCCCAAGTTGAGAAACACTGATATAGACAACATTGTGCCATTACTATTTGCAGTAGTAATAGCAATGTTGTCAACGGAACTTTTTTTTTCTTTTTTTACTGCTTGTTTTCTACATACACTATTTGCATATGACCTTGAGTAATATATTAATATTAAATTTAGTCTTCTGGCTACGTGTTATTGAAACAAAGTGCTTTGCTACAAACCCATGGCAGATTGTACTTCCCATTAGGTGTTTTATCACTGAATATAAAATGAAGAATGCAATTACGTGTCCGCCTTTGGAGACGGAGTCGCCTCCCTCTCCGTCTCGAATGAATTCTTTGCTTTGTTTTGAAATTGTTCCTTGGGGTTTGATTCGAATTTTAGGAGCATTCTCACACAAGCTTCAAGATATTACTGAGGAGGTGGCCTTGTTAATGTCTTTCTGTTTGTAATCATTCCCAGTAAACTTTTAGTGGAAGAATACAAATGTGACACGAAAAATAAACGATTTTAACATTACGAATGGCAATGATGCTGAAGGAATAATGGAGTCTAATTTTTTCAGAGACAATCACTCACAACATTAATTATCATCGTACTGAAGACAAGTCGGTATTTCTAAGATCCTAAGTGACCTGACGTACTCGTGTGTCATGGTAATTAATGCCCCTTTAACTTCATGTTCGGGTACAATGCTATTGTTTCTTGGATATCTCGACCCCAGTGGCAGCCTGTTCTCCGTTCTGGGGAAAGTGTTTTCAGTCACTGTTTCGTTTTTAACTGATTTTAACAGTTAGGTCGTTTATAAAGCTCAAAGTGGTTTTTGTGGTGCCAAACAGAACCAGTGCCACATAGGGAATGTGATACTCATTACTTCGGATTCTGATTATGAGTTTTCAACAGACTACGAAGTCTGGTTTCTTAAAGAGCCTCACAGGGCTGCCGTAAAGGATCCACTCTTCATTAAGAGACGGAAGTACCAAGGGATATTCAGCATTGAGTCATATGTGTGAAATCGAAAGGAATACCGCAAAAAATTGATTCTCAAGAAAAGACAAGGAAAAATGCAACACAGTGGGTATTTGCACGGACATTCGATGCTTCGATGCTGGGTACGCTGAAAAAAAAATCTACCAAGTGAAAGTTTTATCTGTATGTGTGTGTGTGAGAGAGAGAGAGAAAGAGAGAGAGAGAGAGAGAGAGAGAGAGAGAGAGAGAGAGGAGTTCAAGATGAAGCCACCTGGAGAACCTTTGTGTTTGTGACTTTCGTGACCCCACCCTTGACCTCCTGACATACCTCATTCCGGATATTCTCTCTCTCTCTCTCTCTCTCTCTCTCTCTCTCTGCTGCTGCTGCTGCTGTTACTACTTTATTCGGCGTTGAGCATTGTTTATCTGCTTCAGAATGAATAATTTACTCAACGAATGGTGTCTAAACTCAGGGTCAGAAGTAATTCAAGAAATGTTGTTGTTTATTACCTTTAACCTTTTGACCTTGAACTACACAGGGCAACGCCCGTTTACCACAACGCCAGATAACTTATGCGTCAGGTTAAAAAGAAAAAATACTCTTGTCGCTAAATAATACGACTTTATTCAGAGATTCCTTTATCCACTGAGATCTTGCGGTTTGCGGAAAGGAGCCTTATAATTATAATGAGGAAACTTTCATTTCGGAGAAACGATCATTCTTGCATTTTCTGTTGAGAGCCTTTTCGTGATGTTCGTCGACTAGACCTAGAGACTCTAGGATGTCCAAATCAACCTCTGTCACTGTAGCAAAAGTGGATTGATGCGCTTCCCAAGTAATGGATTGATTGAATATAGAATTTAGGCCAAATGCCAAACGCTATGACCAATAAGGTCATTCAGCGCTGAAACAGAAATTGACATTAATGAAAGATTGGCAGGTGTCACAGGAGGAAAACCTCAAAACAGTTGCCAGGAGAGGGTGGAAAGTAGAGGTAAGAAAAATAGTAAGAAGAAGGCTCAGGAAAAGGAACGAAAGAGGTTACAGTTAGGGGCCGCAGGCTCGCTGCAAAAAAACCTTAAGTAATGCCTACAGTGCACCGCAAGTTGTCCACTAACCTCCTAATTATGGAGAAACCAGCGTTCAAGAAGAGACGATCAAGTGAATAAGGAAACACAGAGGAGAGGGGAGAATTTCCAAGTCCTGAATTGATCGGCGTAAACCTCTGGTCAACGACCTGAATGAAATATCTGTGTGAGACCAGCTTGATCAAGAATCATGACAGGTCGCTTAAGACCAAGTGCAATACTCCATACCATACAAGGACCAGTCATTCTGGAGTTGATCAGAGAAGCTCATCAATCAACTTATCAGTCAGACTTGGCCTTCTCCTTAGTGACACTATCCAGGTCCACAGCAATAGCACAAGAACACTTTGAGGACATACAGTGATAGCTTTGGAGAAGCTGCTTGATTCCCTTTTTCGGTATAACTGGAAATGAATCGTGACTGAGAAAGAAAAATGGTTTTTAAATTGTTCGGGAGCAAAACGGATTTGTTTATAAAGGAAAACTGGCCCTTGTTCGAAGTGAAGTAGCTCTTTCATTCGGTCATCCCGTCGTTCTTCAGAGATAAAGTCGGTAACCTCCTGGAGCGACTTAAGTGGTGCTATATCCTTCAGGTCTCTCCTGCGATTGTCCAAAACAGCTTGGGTTCCCGCACCTTAGGTTGCCGATTGCAACCGTGTTACCTAAATGAAAGAAAGAGAGGTTACGTCAACTTCGCATGTGGCCAAATAACTGTCAGTGCTATTACGCGAGCTTGTCTTCCCAAAATGTTTCTTGTACTGGATACAGATCAGGTCACTAGTAGATTTATTATTATTATTATTATTATTATTATGAAAGGTCTGTTGGGTCTTTCCTAGATAGTGACCTACACGGGTTTTAACGCGGTATGTATATACCCACCCAAGGTCTAGAGTGTATCCACCTTCGCCGCGTGTTTAGGACAAGCCCGTTAGAGATTACCGTAAAAACAAAAAGATCTCAAGTATCATAAAGAAATATTAGTCCTAGATAACGACCCCCGAAAACCTTTGGGTGTCATTATGTAGGAAAGATCCTGTCTGTCTTTCAAGTTCATGTATTTGTAATGGAAACCTCCATATACGAAGCCTGGACTTCCAGGCAATATCAAACCATTATCTTATTTTATCCAGCAAAGGTTCAGCTTTTGACACAACACGGAGCCATGGCATTTTGCGAGACCTCCATAACTGTTCGTCCAAAATTTGAAGGCCCCGTGAAGCATGAAGACTTCAGGTGGATCCAGTATCATTGTTCCACAGTTTACTGTGTGTTTACGGCATCATTTTCAGATTTACAAATCATAAAGCTTTTTTTATAATAAGTCTATCAAGTCTGTCCTGTGCAGGTCACATGTCACCGTCCCAACATTTGGTCATTTTATGACCTTCCCATTGCTGTTTTAAGTCACTACAACAGCAATGGGAAGGTCATAAAATGACCAAATGTTGGGGCGGTGACATATGACCTGCACAAGACAGACTTGATAGACTTATTATAAAAAAAGCTTTATGATTTGTAAATCTGAAAATGATGCCATAAATACACAGTAATCTGTGGAACAATTATACTGGATTTCTGAGACCTTGACATCTGGCCATTAAAGATTAGTCTCAGTGTCTGTGATCATTAGAAAGGTCATATTGTAAGTTTTCAATACTTGAAGTGAACCATACACAAAGTTAATAGAGAATTAGCGTGATGCTTCTTCATTCGTATTATGAAATCTCTAATCTTGATGTTTGCCCTCCAAACTCACTCGTCGTGTAATTGATTATTATGAATTTGCCATTATGATTTATGATGATGATGAAGGCGATATCCCAGACATTGAGCTGCTTCAAAAGAATTTAAATTGCAAGAAACCTTTGACCGATTCCCCCGAGAAGCGGCAGATTTCGGCAAGATCACCCAGTGAATATATCTGTCGAGTTTTATCGAGATTTGTTCAACAGTTCGTTATAAATCCTGCTTAAATACGCTCATAGAAATATAGAATTATAGAGTCCATCTACTTTTGTTGACTGACGTAAATATTCGACAGCTGGAAAGGCATCGCATCGTGTGCTAAGGCTCAGCTTTCCGCAAAGTTAGTCAGTCTCGTCTGCTACGTACTTTGGTCTCATAATCAGTTCTAAGGATCACTCTTCAGTCCCATGCGTCCTCCACAACCTTATAAGCCCTTCTCTCTGAAAATAGTATCACGACCTAAAGCCCGCTCTGGTATAAGGCCAGCAGCATCGCTACCCTACGGTCAGCCACTCGAACAGCATCTTACGAATGATCATATCTCTAGACGCCATTCTATCCTTGAGTCGTCACTGCCTTTCTTGTGTCCTCCAACGTCACTTTTGCTCGCAGTCTCGAATTCGAATGGATCCATTCTGCTGTTGAGACTCAGGTTTGCCCTTTTATCTGTAACGTTCAGTAGCTCTTCAAAATATGACCTTCATTTGTTCTCTGATGTAGTTTTCCTCGATAGAAGTCGGTTTCCAGGACGAACAGTCGAATGACATTGCGAATTTTAATCTTCGACTCCCAGTTACACAAAGATCCCTCTCCAGTAACTTCCAAAGTATCAGCCACTCCGCACCTACTGTACAGGATGCTCCTCGAATGGGATTTTGTATCTTCTTACTAGTGGCGGATTTAAGGGGGTCACCTGGCCATGTATAGCATTGTTTTCTTTCAATAAATCAGTATTAGTTGCAAACAACTGTACAACAGAAACAACTGCTACAATGTGTATATATGTTTGGATACTTATATAAATATTGATACATATTACCGTATGTGTACAAGATACATATGTATTTGATAATCCCCCCTGAAAGAGTTCTAGATCCGCCAATGCTTCTTGCACACACTTTGCCACTTGCCACAAATATTTTTAAATACATATATATATATATATATATATATTATATATATATATATATATATATATTATATGTACATACTTACATTACATACATACATACACACACACACACACACACACACACACACACATATATATATATATATATATATATATATATATATATATATATATATATATATATATATATATATGTGTGTGTGTGTGTGTGTGTGTGTGTGTGTGTGTGGGTGGGCGAGTGTGTGCGTGTGTAAATGTACGTGTGATTTTTTATTCATAACTATTCAATATGTACTGGTAGTACAATCTTCGTTTGCAAAATAAAATGAGATCCCGGAATCGATCCGGTGGAAATAGAAAATGCATTGACATCCAACGATGAATTTCATAAAACAGACAAAACGCTTATTTCATTGGAAAGGATTTTATACATATACAATATAATATGATTTCAGATATATTAATCGAAAATATGGATTTCTTTTGCTGTAATAAAACTTATTGATCTAAGTTACAACAAGTATTAAAACAGCTACTTTCACGCCTTACAATTCGCGCTTGTATGATGGTAATCCAAGTCTGAATTGAGAGGCGCGCAAGAAGTATAGCTCTTTTTTGTGCCTGTTATAATTTACACGGAAAAGACCATTGCGTTTTTATTAAAGCAATAGCAATCCATATTTTTGAATAATATAACTGAAATCATATTGTATATGTAAATTGATATACAATATGTACATTTGTGTATATATTGTATGTATAGGCAGTACTTCTAAGTGAAATAAGCGTATCATTTATATCATGAAATTCGTCTTTTGATATCGATGTATTTTCCATTTGCACCGGATCGATTCCCGGGGCATTTTTTTTTTTTTTTTTTTTTTTTTTTTTTTTTTTTTTTTTTTTTTTTTTTTGCGAAATTTGTGCTGCCAGTCAAAAGGCCTTGTCAGGATTCCACATTATATGCAGGTTATTTTTTTTTCTTATTAAGTAAATATGTGCGTATTATTATTATTGTTCAGAAAATGAAACCTGTTCTTATGGAACAAGCCCACAGGGACCATTGATTTGAAATCCAAGTCCAGGAGAAGCTTTAATAAGTCTTCATTATTTCACTTATCGTATTTCTGTATGTTTTTGTCTGCAGGTGTTTTTCAGAAATTTAAATATTAATTTCTTTTGCCGGGCGAAGGGGAAAAGGTAACTGTTGTTCTCATATTTGCTTATCTGTGGAGCAACGTGTCCGACCGGAATGGTTATCTTTCTCCTCCTGAGACGCCATCCATCTCGGCCGCTCTTTTATGGCGCGAAGTGAGATGGTCTGCCGACTTTTATTCGCCTCTCTCTCGTTTCACAAAACAGCGAGGAGTACGTCGAATGCATTTCAATTATTCAGTCTTTTGTCTTGCATAATGACTGAGTAATCGTATCTCCTTTTTAGTTCACTATAAAAGAAAACTATTCACAAGGCTTTCATCGTCCGCCCTCAGATCTTAAAAACTACTGAGGCTAGAGGGCTGCATATTGGTGTGTTGATCATTAAGCTTCCAATCATCAAACATACCAAATTGCAACCCTCTGCCTTTGTAGCTTTTATTTTATTTAAGGTTAAATTTAGCCATGGGTCGTGCATCTGGCAGTGCTTTCCGGAGACGTGGGACGCACAACCACTCTCCTGCATCTGTCTGCGGTCGTAGCTTATGGTTTCATACAGCATGATATGTTATACAGAAAACTCGAATGCGCAGAAAAAACTAAGGGGCAATTTTTACTTTTTTTTTTTTTTGTGATGCTTTTTAATCGAGGTCATTTTAGTACTAGTATTTGCCCATTTGCAGATTAGGAACATTTAATGTTTAGCAATAATAGATACAATTAGTGTGTCATAACTGTGATTTTTCTAAAGTCTAATTTGACATTTGCAATAAAGAAATCTGTTACTTATTTATTTCTATGATGCCACCATACATGACTAATTGTCAACAAGACGAAATTTGTACAAGGAACCGCCTGTTCGTCGTTCATTTAATTAGAAAGTAGAATGACTGCCAATATCAATATACGTGGTTCCAGATGCCGCACTTCGAGTCGAGAATAGTAGTCTTGCATAAGTAATTTCCATTAACAGGTATTTGAAATACTTGAAGTTTAAATTCAGTCCAGCAAAAATGTGAGGAAAACTGTGGATGTGGGTCGTGATTTTGACTTCAGTTAATAAATTCTGAATGTTAGATTTAGAAGAAGAAATGATGAAAGGGCAGGCGAAACAAAAAGATGACGAAGTCTGGTGAGTCAGAGCAGAAAGTTGTCCATTAACTGTAGAGATTGTGTAGTTGGAGTAGTACTAGAAGGTCGTTGAGGAGAAAGAGAAAGAGAAAGATACCTTATCCATCGTGTTCAACGGAAACGTACTTTGCCGGATGTGTAGATGATCAATGTAACTCATTTCACTATCCTTCATATCTGTTGCGTTAGGTGTTTGACATTTTGATCACCGAACACTATTGATAACATAGTAATAATTCAAAATCCACCTAAACTTAACAGCCATCTCTCTCTCTCTCTCTCTCTCTCTCTCTCTCTCTCTGAATGGAATTTTGAGCTGAAGCCTCTGTATGATCTTTAGGTCGTAGCTTCACTTACTGAAAAAGAAAGTTGTTATGGTAATGATTATCGTTACTAACTATAACAGCTCTCTCAACATCCTTTTGTGTAATTCATTTTCTCTTTGCATAGAAATATTTCCCATTCTTTTTGCCCCTCATCAGTTCCCCTATCGTGTCAAGCCTTCGAGTCCCTTTTCATATCCTCCCCCTCTTTGTAACGGTCCGCCGCCCTTCTAGATACCCTGACCAAATAGCTCTTACCCAAACCACTTTCTCTCTCGCCTCGTGTCACTGTGCATCACTACACCAGTCAAGTCGTATCCTTTATAATCTGTTCAGATAACGCGTCTTCTTTAGGGGTGGTATTTTGACGAACATTTTCAAGTCATGCATCGTATATATATATATACATCGTATATATATGTACGTGTGTGTTGATTGTCACTTTCAACAAGGCTCTATGGATGAAGTTGTTCGCCTGTTGGTATCTTGACCCATTCAATTCCGTCAGCTGTTAAGGTTCATACCGGGATCGAACCACGACATGAAACCCAGTATTCTATACCGCTGAGCTTTAGTCGTATATCTATTATTTCCCTATTATTATGTGCGGGACACTGAAGAATCCTTCAATTTCATGATCTGTTGTTATATATTTGCTTCAGAGGGTGTCCATGAATGATAATTAAGTTTATTGTGCGGATATTTAAGGGATTTTATGTTTCTGCAGAAGAAACCAGTCATATGCATAAGATAACTGTCTTGATTAATGTTTGAAACATATGATAAAGTCAAAATATGAAGATTCATAATAAATCATTAGTAATATGAGACAAATGAACTCTCCGACACAAGCTCCGCCATTCGGCCCTTTTGTCTTGACCCTCGTTAAAAGTGTCCCACGATGGAAATTCACTCATGAGTTAACCCCCATCAGAAAAAAAAGAAGATCGAAAGAATCATGACGAGGTTTTTGAGGATCAGCCTAATTGACAGCTCGGCGGTTCCGGCCTCTTTTAGTCACTCACTCGGAGTCGAAAAAAGTGCCTTTGAGGAGATTGAGTAGAAGGACGCCGTAAGGTAGAGAGAGGTAGGAAATTGCGTGCGGGTAGGATTTGATCTCGTCATTGATAAATAATAAACTCACAGACGTTACAGACAAATCCTTGCCATGAGTAGATATGTCAAAATAGATGTTCGGACCAGAGCTCATGAGTTTTGCAGCTTTGACAGTCACAGGTGCTCTGAGATCTCATCGTGATTGGTTCTTCCTCTGGAATGATAGCTGTTCGGAGGTCTTGTGCTTGGGCTTGGTCAAATAACAGATAAGAATTCTTTTCCTTTTTTTACTGACGATCTCTTTATAAAACGGAGCGTTAAATGTGAAGATTTATTGTGATTTCAAGGTTATAATAGTAGGATGATTGAAGTGAATGATTAATAAGATATTCTATATAAAACTTGCAAGTTAAGGGAACGTACTCGTATGGCGATATGTGGAGAATCATGACAGGTAACTGGGACTGTCAAGCAGCAGAATTTCATCCATGTGCAAGGCTGCTATGTGACTGTGTGTGTGGTGTGATCCTCGCTTGACTGGTTTTTGAGGTAGGTCGAATTGTACTTTTTTTTTTCTTTCCTGTTACTTCAAAGGTTAGCTTGAGAAGCAATGATACATCCTTATAAATTTCTGACCGGCAGATAACAAATAGCAAAGCTTCTTGCTCCAAACAAGAACGAATTTGCTCATTTTTCTCTGCTTCATATTCTTGGCGAAAGAATAGAGTGGGTGTACCCACCATGGTTTTTGGTCGTAAGTACAATTTCTTGCTTGCCTTTTACGAGAGAGAGAGAGAGAGAGAGAGAGAGAGAGAGAGAGAGAGAGAGAGAGAGAGAGAGTCTCCTTTACTCCGCTATTGGATAATTTTTAGAGAGAGCAAAGTCATTTTTTACGAATACTTTGCCAGGGCCGTTTTATGGATATCCGTCGATAGGAGCAAACTTATGGAATATGGGTACCTTAACTAGAGGGACATTGTAAATGAAATGCCTTTCTATTGAATTTTGTTCTCTGTCAATATTTCGACATATTCTGTAATCGAGAGACTGAGATTTCTTATCTGTCCCATTCCGTTGCTTTGTTCTCTGGCTGTCAGTACATGCACCATCAAACTATCCCTGTGTAAAGGTACATTTTACACGCTTGTGTCGACGTGTTTGCAGTAACTTCTAGACTTCATCAAGCGAGAGGAAAATGCCCCAAAAAATGCAACAAACATGATGCATTTTACAAAGATATGCAGTTCAGGACCCACATAATTGGTCACCAGTACAACGATTGTATCCATGGGTCCAATGTCCCGCTCTTGTTTGCATGCGATGCTTTTTTTTCTGTTTGCACTTGTTGTTTCTTAGGGTTTAAAAATATCAAGCAGCAGTCGATTGAATGAGGTGTAGTGTATGGCCGGTTCCTCCAGCAGTTTATGTTAAGGGAATTTTAGTTAGAATCTGAGTTCAGTCGGTAACAGTCACTGATAATTAATTTTTCTCAGGAATGTAATTTTAATGATCAGTTTATTCGTTTAAGTAAACCCTGTCGCTATCCCTCCTCAAGTCCCTGGGTTCTGACAGAGAGAGAGAGAGAGAGAGAGAGAGAGAGAGAGAGAGAGAGAGAGAGAGAGAGAGAGAGAGAGAGAGGACAAAAAATATTAATAATTAGTAAGATGTATTAAGACAGCATTGTCCATTAGAGGCTTCTCCCTGAATGTGGGCCTTGAAAGTTTTTGTAGCCACCCCAGTTTTATGTAGAACAGAAAATACTGATCAGAATCAATAGGAGTATTCTCCCTCGATCCCTCTGTTCCACTGAGGCTTTCTTTGGTCATGGGGCGCACATGCCTTGAGATGATGTCTTTATGAGAAACCACGACAGTTTTCTAGAAGTTATGTGTATTTTCTGGAGCTGTAGGAGACATAACATTAATTGTTTTATCCTTGACTGCCGTTTTGAAAAGCGAAGAATATCTTGGCCTGGAAGTGGCAAATCTGATCTCAGATATAGCCTATGCGTCCTGTTGCAACGAAAAATATAGGAGAGGGGGAAGGTGAGGAGGGAGTGGGGGGTTTGGGCCGTCACTGTGTTCGGCATAATACTTTTACTACAGTAGTTGGTTTATGAACATTGCAGTTGCCGTGGGTTCATTCTGGGAACAGAACCTCTCTCTCTCTCTCTCTCTCTCTCTCTCTCTCTCTCTCTCTCTCTCTCTCTCTCTCTCTCTCTCTCTCTCTCTCTCTCTCTGCCAGTGTTTCAGAGGAGTATAATTTACTCCTTACTGGATAACGGGAACCTTGATGAACGACGATATTACGTTTGGTTTGTTTTCGTAGGAAATGGTCTTGTCTCTCTTGGGAAGATCGAAATAATTTAGTTACAGTTTTCCAGGAGGTTTCTTTTCTTGCATGATTGAAAAACCGTTTTAGCCTAAATGTAAAGTTCGTAAATTCCGAGTAATATTGAACCCATCTCACTTTCTGAATATTTTTAGAGCAATTACGCGTTAAACCATTTTCTAGTTCATGGTGCTCTCTTTCAACAAGTGTTGCGTGTCATAAATGAGTCTTGTACCTCTTACAGCAGTGCTGAGAGAGAGAGAGAGAGAGAGAGAGAGAGAGAGAGAGAGAGAGAGAGATGCAAGATGGTGTAAGGCCGTTAAACTTGGTGTCAGTGCAGGGTCTGCACTGTGCGGGTTTATCAAAATGTGGGTTGGGTTGCTACTGGCTGCTGGTGGAGGATGGAACGAAGAGAGGGAGAGTGTAGGCAGGGGTTGGGGGTACCCTGAGGATTACGGCTGATAGACGAAAGGTGGCCACGGCCACATTACCGGTACATGGAAAAGGCATTCTACGAATGGCCTGACGACAAACTCAGAGAGAGAGAGAGAGAGAGAGAGAGAGAGAGAGAGAGAGAACTTTAAGATGAAATATGGAGTCCGAGAATGGCGGCGATGAAACTTAATCCCGATACTATCTAAGGATTATCTCCCGTCTACTTATGATGCAGAGGTCATTTACATCAGAGCATATTTTCAGATAATCGTCGAGTACAATTTTATTATTTTTGCAAGGTCTTTTGTTTGTGCGCCATCGAGATTTTATCTATCCTCAGAATTTTTTCTCGTGTTGTTATTGTTTCAGTGGCAGTGGTGCGTTTATTCTGAAGGAAGACCTCTTAATAATGTTCTAGAGTGGTGGTAGGGATGGCTCTATGAAAGCCTATTTTTATATTAAATCTTAGATTTAGTAGATTTATAACAAAAAATCTAAAATCTCATTAAATTAATTCTTATTTAATGAGATGTGACTCGGGTTAATACGTATGTTCCCTATGACCTATACATACGACTTGCCTTGGTAATTTGTTTCTTTCACAATGTTATGCCAAGATATCCTAGGATTTTATACGAGGCTGTTCATTTTTATTATTATTATATATATATATATTATATATGATATATATATATATATATATATATATATATATATATATATATATTATATATATATATATCTATTTTTTTTAAGCGAACCAAGGATTAATATTAGTTGAATATGATCGTGATCTAGTAGAATTTTAAAGCTATTTTTCTCGAAAAATAGCTTTCTCTGAGGTAGGTTTTGATAAGACCTTAAGATGAATCGCACAATGTCATTCACTCGCTCTCTTTCTTTTCCATCGCAATTACATACTTTTTTTTTAGGTTTACTAATAACTGTGATCCCAAACCCAGATCTCTCTCTCTCTCTCTCTCTCTCTCTCTCTCTCTCTCTCTCTCTCTCTCTCTCAACTAGAATGTTCATTAGTGTCAAGTTAGAAATAATAAAAATCTCGTAAAAGTTGGTTGTCGTAAGTTAAGAATACAAAGTGTTCAAGTTAACATAATGTATAGCCTCTCGAAATTAGCGGACAGGTTCATTAACCTCACAAACGTATACAGGTGTTTATATATATATATATATATATATATTTATATATATATATATATAATATATATATATATATATATATATATATATATATATATAATCAAGACGTGTCACGTGTGGAACAGAAATAGATATCTGAATTACGTCAGGATGGAACCCTTGTCGTTCAATTGAAAGACAAAGACTAGACCGCAGCGAACCAGACCACACAAGTCATAGAGGACTGGTAATGTAAGGAAATGATTAAGAATGCCTAATTTTCCATACGTCAAAAGTAAGAATATTTATCAGTATTTGATGCCAACCCATAAGCCCATTGTAATTGAGAGATACCCGTTACATAACTGGGGTAATATATGGAGTAAACTTGTATGCAAATTCGTTGACTTCTATCAAAGAAGTATTATGTATAGATTTTTGTATGAATCCTTCACTACTAAGGAAAGACTGAAGATATTGAATATTGCTGATGATAATTTTTGCAATAAATGTATGAAGAATGAAAATCATTTGCATGTTGTTTATTTTTGTAAATATGTTAAAAAAATCTGGAAGTGGTTCCAGAATTTGATTGAAGAGGTATGTGATATAAAAGTTCAGTATCCAATAAAAGTATTGATGTTGGATTTCGATTATAAAGAAAAGAAGAAGAAAAATACATTAAGTATACTTATTATTGAGTATGTAAATTGTTTGTAGTATAGTAGAGAAGAGGTGTTACCAAGTCAAACAATTTCAATATGAAAATGTAAAATAAAGTACACAAAATTGGTATTATCAAATGCATATGAACTTGAAAAACATTGCACAAGTAAGTATGTGAATAATATTTGAATTCATATAATTAATGTACTTGGTATGTTATATTAATTATATAATTATGAAAAGTTTGTATATAATTAATTGATATTTGTAATAAAATTTTAATAAAAAAAAAAAAAAAAGTCATAGAGGACCGCAGAACCCAAGCACCACTGTATCTAAGGCTTCCTCGGGGCAGGCTAACTGCCTTGCATACCAGCGGGTTTTCCCCAGATTTCCGACTCAGCAGTTTCATTCGAATTATCCTTTGTGAGTGAACTGATAGAAAATGAACACACAATCACTGCTTAGTAAATATAACATAGAAATGAATGGAATAAGAGAATATGCCAAAAAAAGAGCACTGAAAAAGGAAATAAAGATAAGAATTAATCAAGACTGAAAGAAAAGAGGAAAGAAATGAAGAAACTGAGGTTCATTAATAACTACGAGGAAAACAAGCACATAAGGGAACTGGAAACAAAGCCAGACTGAATATGTTGAACTTCAAGGCTAAACTTCCGGAGTAAATTTAAGTACGATATCTGTGAGATGGGCAGAGTGGAGGAGGACACCACCCAAAATGTATTCATGTGCAAATCATTAAAAAAAAAAGAAGATCAGGACATAAATGTAGGGACACTGAAATCACCTAACAGGAAGCTAGGAGAATATTTAAGGATAACCCTCAAAATTAAGAATGTTCTTAATTAACCTGGAAAGCGATGGGTGTCAAAACAAATAAGAAGCTAGAACGGCTCTGCCTCGGTGATAAAGAAGAAGAAATGAAAGCAGGTTGGGTTAAAAGTCAAGTAGTAGATATCTAATTTAGAAACATCTGTAATTTTTCGGGATTACTATTATTATAGAAAAGGGATAATAGATATGAATTAAAATAAACATTTTGACGTAACACAAAGTAAAGTTAAAGTAAACAAGGAAATAAAGCTTTGCACCTCATAAACTGTGTAGTGTGCCCGCAACAGTATGTGTGGAAGGCATGGAACAGAAGAGCTGATAGATAAGCATAGATTTAAATCGGGATGAAGTAGTTGCTCACTGGCATACCTATGTGCCAACAACTATGGCAATTCTTTTTCTGTCACGTGTCCAATTTGTGGCCAGACCACTGTCAAGAAAGACCGTTGCGGAACGATGCTTTTTCTCTCTCCAGATTTAGGCATCGGTCCTTTTGCGTATCCCCTAAAGATTTTGTTTTCTTGTTTTTCCCGTAAGCATGGGTTAGTGGAGTGCATGACGATGAGAAGTTTCTGCCTCCGAAAGCTTTAACTTCGGTATATCAAAAACAGCCCTTCTATAATAGGTAGGTAGTTATTCGGTCCTGTGTAAACGAAATAACGCCAAAGCAGTCTTTATATTGCACACTGAGAATTCTTTTTTGCGGTGTTAGAATCATTTGCACCATCACCATGGTCGTGGTGTATGCAATCGTCGTGCATCTTCCGTCTCTTGTTTCTATTCGGGAATGAGATGAAAGTTCCCGTGCCTCGTGGGTTGGTGCAAGCTCTATACTATAGACCTTGTATTGGGTTGGTGCTTGCATTTTGTGTCGTGGAGCGTCAGTATCCTTTTCTGTCGCGGTCCCATTTCACACAACCTCCCCGTTGCCTCTCCAGTCAAAATTGTCAAACAGAATTCCTGGATGTATATGTTGATATTCCATTTTTTCCACGAATTGGGTATTCGCTCTGGAGGTTTTGCAAAGTCAGTGTTGTTTAGTTTATTCTAAAGTAACCTACTCACATCGCGAATAATAATAATAATAATACTAACACGTGCATTCATTTAGGATGCTTATCGACCCTCAAATTAAAAAGATGTAAAACTCTCCACCATAAGCCATTCATGTTGTAAAAGGTATTTTTGATTAGTCCATCAAAGTTGACCTTGTGCCCCCAGGGACTTGTGACTGAAAACAAGTCCCTGGAGCCCGCATGGGCTGTCAATTTTTTTTTTTTTTTTTTTTTTTGCGGGACGATAATGTTATGTTTATAAGTAAAAGGAAGAGACACTTTCACTAATAAAAAACTCGTATTTGCACTCAATGGGAGTTGACAGAAAAGTATATATACCAATATATATATATATATATATATATATATATATATATATATATATATAATATATATATAATAGATAGATAGATAGATAGATAGATAGATAGATAGATAGATAGATAGATAGATAGTAATACCTACTTGCATTCGCTAAAATACTTGTATTGAATGAAGAAGCAAAAATAAATAGATCTTTCCAGAAGATCAATTCTGCCAGCCACTTCCGTTTACCTCACCCCGACCCTAGGTTAGATGCCACACTGAACCGCTCCACTCTTTCTCTCCCGGCACGATCTTTCTGACCCGTTAAGCGAGAGAGGGTCAGAGGAATGATCAGAGAGGCGTGATCCAGAGTCTCTCTCCTGAGGAAGATTTTCCCAACATTTCGAAGCACCAAAAGTGTTCGTGGTAGAAAATCAAAGAAAGAAATCATTTGCGTGATATGGTCTTTATACAATGTATTTGTAATCAAATTCAAATACACATTCCGTGATTTGCGTGCTTCCATGCATAATCTTGCTTTTGAATATCTGAGAGAAAGTTGTCTGTCTGGAGTATTGTGAACTGCAGGAAACAAATGAGCAAGTGTGAGTCACTTCCTTTATTTCATAACCACCAAACATCAGCGTCTTGCAAGTAGTAATGATCACTGATCATTGTAGAAACCTAGACAGACTGTGTGGTAATTAGCGAGACCTCGCTGACAGGTAGGCTTAGTCGTCATCATCTTTCCTTTCTCATAGCCTTGAAGTCTTCGCGGCTGAGCTGTGTGGGAATGCGGATGGCCCCATAGTTCCTTGCATTGTCTCCTTTACAAATGGCTGGAGGCCTCACGTCAGCACCAGGCTCCTCTTGGGTCGTTGTATTGGGAAGTTCATTAAGAAGTCGTTTGTCGGGGATTTGAAAAGATACCAGGTGAACTGTGCAGATACTATTTCAGATGTCAGATGCTTTTTTTCTTTTCCTTGCCATGTGTTACCTTCATACTCAACTAGTCCTCATCCTCTGATCTTTATGTAGTCGAGTACACTTTCCTCCTATTCTTCCTCCATTGAAAAGCGGCCATCATAATTTTGGCCTACTTCCTTCAAGTGCGGAGGTGATTTGCGTCCTAAGAGGAACTAAACCCCGACCTATGCCTTAATGCGAACTAGTGTAAGCGAATTTCAGTGGAAATGAAACTGATGTATGGGGAAACATCGTGTTCCTAGAAGCTTATTGAATTGCTACAAATGGGAGTGCTCAGTAAACTGTTGTCAAAGCTTTGGACATTTTCTACATACTCATTTGCTTCGATGAAGCGATTATGTTAGCATAAAAGAATTAATGAAATGGTAAACGCCTCCAGATGGCTTCGCTTTTGTCCAGCCTTACAAAATTTTGCCACCTTAGGTTAGATACTGTCAGCTTCTCTTCGCGTTTCTTCTCAAGAAATTTGAGATTGAAAAATAATTCGTGTTGACACGAATTCAAGAGAGAAAAACACGTTGATGGCGAGGTGAAGGTCCCACAGCGTCTGCCTCTGGGAGTCGCTTCGTCACCAGACAGATTCGAGGTCAGGGGTCAAATAGTCCTCGGGAGTCAAGATGCATCATCATCTCCACATTCAACATGTGTTTGTTTTGGAGGGTTTGCAGCATGAACACATGTAGAGAACATGTGGGATTTTGACAGATAAAAGACGCATGATTGGAAAATGTTAGCTTGTGAGGAATATAGCACTCAAAATGGTACAATAGTTTATTTAATTAATAATACATAAATCAACTATTGTACCATTCAGTTGCACTTTGGTAGTACCAAGGTGCAAAATATCACTCTCTTTGAACGTTTATGTTTGAAAATGTCTGGTACCGCTCTCAAAATGACTCCATTTCAGTTTTCTGTAAACGAAAACTACTGAGATGGCTTTGTCTGTCCGTCCGCACTTTTTCTGTCAGCCCTTGGATCCTCAAAACTACTGAGGCTAGAGAGCTACAAATTGCTGTGTTGATCATCCACCTGCAGTCATCAAAGACCAAATTGCAGCCCTTTAGCCTCGGCAGTTTTTATTTGACTTATTTAAGGTTAAGGTTAGCCATAGCTCATACGTGTAGCGGTGCCATCTTCACTTGACCGCATCTGGGGAGCAACTGAGCACTCCCAGGTCGTGGCTGAGAGTTTCATACGGCAACACATCGAGAGTTTGATACAGCATTATACGCTGTACTGAAAACTCGATTGCGCCGAAGAAACTTCGACGCATTTTTTACGAGTTATTTTTATACTGCCATAAAACACAAAAACAAAATTTGTGTCTGTAGCCTGTTTCCATGAACGCTGTCACGGAGGTCGAGGAGGCTTTCTTGCAAGCTCATGTGGCAGCTGGTCGAACAAATATTTTATTTCACACATGACTTGTAGCTTATTCGTCTTTGTAAACTCTGGTTTATAAAGCGTGGCATAGCGAACTGGGCACATTACTTATGGTTCGTTGAAATTATTTTAGCTCTTGTTCCTGTATACCATGGCTATCAAATTTATATGTGGGCACATTTATATCTAACTTTAAAAGTAACGCGTATATCCTATTTTTAAAGTAAAGAATAAATGTGTCCATGTATAAACTATATATATATATATATATATATATATATATATATATATATATATAGATAGTATATAATATAATATATACAATAATATATACCTTCCAGTTACGGATTTTGCGCCGAACGGCATGGAATTCCAACTGTCTGCCTTGTGTACAAGGCCATTTCTTAAGAAAAAGCGGGAAGTATAATAGAAACTTTTTGTGCGAAGAATGACGACCAGTTCTGGAGAAAGATGTCAGTTTCAGAAAAAAAGAAAAAAAGATTCTCATAGCATTGTCTAGTCACGTGAATATCCCCACCGTCTCTGAAATCAGCTGACAATGGAGAAGAAGAGACGAAGCAAAGGAAGGAGGCCTTCTTGGGAATCAACACTCCACCTCTTTCCTTCTCTTCCCCCCCCCCTCCCCCACCCCCTACAACCCGTCATTCTTGACACTCTGACCTGGAACCCACGACCTCGGATATCTTATTCCCTTAAAAGAATAATATTATCCCCTGCCACCCAACCCCTTATCTCTCTCTCTCTCTCTCTCTCTCTCTCGTCTACGATCGGTGTTGTATCATATGCACATTATCTCAAGTTACGGGTCCTTTTCCTCCTTTTGGGTGGACTTGATTGCAAATGAATAGCAGATAACTGAACGCACAGGTTGTGACAAGACCCGCTGAAAACGTGATATGATTAATATTATATTATTATAGAAGAAAATTTTTACCCATTCAGTAACGTATATTGGGTCACTGACAGCTAATTAAAACGGCAAAGGAAGAGAATACACAGAAGCACATGTATTTATGAACACACCTCACACACACAAACATACACATACACATACACAAACATAAAATAGACCATCCTACAGGAAAGGAAGGCAGTTTGCAATCGAATATCGAATATCAACCTCAAAAGCATCTAATATCACAAAGGGTAAAAGGAATCCTTTGAATTGCGGTTTTAATCTCATCTCTCTCTCTCTCTCTCTCTCTCTCTCTCTCTCTCTCTCTCTCTCTCTCTTTACTGTAAGAAAACTATCGTGAGGAAAGAGCAGCTAATGAAGGCATTGCATTGTCTTGCATTTATATCTCCAGTTTTCTTGATTTATTGGCATCCTTGCGAAGGGTAGCTTCTCTCCTTTCCTGAAATGATAATGATAACAAAAACGTAGAGGCTTCATGACGAAATGACAGTCGACGCGTTTCTTCGTAACTGAATACTCCTGTAACCGGTACCTTGGTAGATTTTAAATTCCCTATTAATTATGATTTGACAATTATTGCTTTATGTTATAATAAGGATAATAATAACTTTTCTAAGTGATGGATGAAATAATTTAGTACTGGTATGAAAGAATCCTGGGAAAGAGAGAGAATGACAGTCTTGATATACTTGAAGCGCATCTGCGGATTCGAACCTCCAGTGACAGTCTGGTGTAGCGACAACACAGTGGAATCCTGGGACTGATTAAATGATTACATTTGAAATTATTACAAGAACGCTCTGTGTGGTGTACATGGATATGTCTCATTATAGTTTTCCATTCTCTCTCTCTCTCTCTCTAATGTGGTTATCCCGGCAAATGGTGTAATGTGTCCGTTTGTTTGTTTGTATTCTGTGTTCGTTTGAGTATTGTGCCGACGGGATGAGACGTAACTCTTCTCTTCGTGGTCGTCTGCAGGCTATTAATTTCTGCTATTATCTGGATATTTTTCATTTGATCGGCGGTGGTTTGGAAGGGGGGTTGGGGGGTGGGTGGTTGGAAGAGAAACAGTAACCTGATAAAGCTGCTATTATTGAAGGAAGCCACATTTTTCGCAATTTTGAACCTCGTGATACCCGATTCGTATACAGCAAACTGATGTGCCTTCGCTTTCCAGTGTTACTTATGTGACTTCCAGATCATTAGAAGTTTATACAAGTACTACACAGCAACAACATCGGCTGCCCATCGACCCCTTTCCAGACACACTGCCTTCGCCTTTATCTTGAGCGCGCGCAAGCGCTGTCTTCACATACTTTTCAGTAACCTGTCGTCCTCCATACGACCAAACCAAACCATCTGAAAACGTAATCAGTGCCTTTCAGGCACGCTTTTATATATATATATATATATATGAATATATATATATATATATATATATATATATATATAGATATTATATATATATAATAATATAATATATATAAATATATATATAATCATAATTTATTTATTTACTATTTTGCATCTGTTTTTCACTCTATCAGTTCGTACACTTTACAATTCAAACATTTTTCCTTTCATTTGAATTTAATCCACACTTCACTTCCATAAAGGTGATGTGGCTTAATTCCTTCATACCTATTTGCCCTTGTTTCCGCAGACATTCTCCAGTATGTATCGCCAGTCTTCTGCGCGCGTCCGCGCGCTCTAATACCATCCTGCTTCACCTAGTCAGTGACTCATCTCTTTCAAGATACGTTATCTCTTTTGTTTACTCCCATCCGCGTTGAAATTTCGTTATTGAACGTTCCTGGTCGTCAACTACCATCATATCGTTATGCTCACTCTTGCTCTAAACTTTCTCTGCTTGCACCGCTTTCATTTTTTTTTTCTTTTTTACTCCCAGATGAGGCTATAAACTGTAAGAATTGGATGGTAACTGAGAATAGACCAGATCTAGTCGTTGTTAGCTTCTGCAAAAGAAGGTCTTGTCCGCGGAAGAAAAAAATGGAGGAGGAACCAGATTATGAAAACTAGGTATCTCCGATAAAAGAAAAAATTCCGGTTTCTCTTCAGTTTTGGTAGCGAAATCCAAGTTTAAGCCTTTGACTGTTCACTATTTAGTGTTGGTATAGAAGCTATCTTGACTTATTTTCATAGAATACTTATTTTTTAGGCTCTTGACCTATAATGCCGATATATATATATATATATATATATATATATATATATATATATATATATATATATATATATATATATATATATATATATATATATATATATATATATATGTATATATATATATATATATAATATATATATATATATATATAAAAGACTATCTAGCTACCACATCTACATACATATTACACACACACCAATATATTGAGTAGAAAGTCATAGTTCCCAATAATTGGAACAAAATTGTGCAATGGGCGCCTATGGCTACCAGCGTTATCAACGATGAATCTTCCACTTGTTTACCAAAGGTGCACTTAAAAACATCGAGTGGACAGACCCCGCACAGTACAGTGGCCTCAAAAAAACTCAAAAAGAACTGGTCATGCCACATAAACTGGGAAGGCCAAGAACCGCCCACAGCTCGATAATAATGAAACGAACTGGTTGGGGGACGAGTTCATAAAATAAGGCTGACCCTTTGGGTTATGCGTGTAGTGTTTACCCGCTCGTCTGTCTCCGGAGATGTATAGGTTTTGGCCTGACATGTCTTCCACGGCTCTTTGAAGTTTTTATCACTAGAAGATTTTCCACCCAATACTTGGATTGGCAGCGTTCTCTCATTGTCTTGCCCCGCTTATCTCGTGCTCGAGTGGAATGTGTCTCTGGATGTCGGTGGAAGTGGCATCGTTTTTTGTGCGCATCCGGTCAACTGACTGCATCGTTAATATTAATCATAAGCTCTTGCAAACGAGACTCTAGCCTGCAGGTCGTGAAGCGTTTTTTCTTGTCGTACGCCTACAACAAGTGCTGGTTGTCTTTCTGACAGGCAGCTCGAGAATGTCATTATGTCGCATTGTTAAAAGATATGTTTGATTTACACGTTGACTCGGTTCCACAACGATACAGGTCACAGATACCAAAGCAGGCGGAAATTAATGTTAAAAAAATTAAACTTTTAAGACAACCCATGTCTCATTCTTAAGTGCCAATCCACTTTTTATTGTAACAATTTACCCACTATTTTTATGGGGCTTTCACAGAGATTTGTTGTCTTCAACTTTTCATTATACTGTCGTACTGAATGGGCACATAAAAATGATTGCCTGTTTCTTGTGAAAGAGAGCATATTTTTTTCTTTTGTTTTGATTTGTTTGAGATCATTTCATGTAACTTATGGGTATATCAACATGAAAAGAGATATAAAATTTCTGTGAAAACTTGACGCTTTTCCTGGTAACTTTGCAAGTAATTTCATAAGAATTTTATCCTTCTCACAACTTTTCAGATTATTAAGGATTACGGGAGGCACTGAAATACCCAGTCAATCTTTCTGATCATAGCCTTTCTTGAGTGCTTGTCCCGAGCTCCAGAACCCCGTAGCTTTGTGTTCAGCAGTAGCTATAATGTCACTACTCCACAAAGCCTATTTATTCTTTTCTCTTTTGTTACTCATTTAAAATCTAAAAAATCAGACAAACGGAAGTATAGGTACACAATTGTATTTTTCATGTGTATGCATATGTGAAATGTTTGGGTAACTGTATACTTTGAGTTTAGTGACAAATTTGTCTGCGACTGTTTTCGCTATCAACAGGTATTGCTCTTTATATTTGAACCACAATTTGTTCTTTATCTTTTACATAACTTTCAGAAGTGAAAAGCTGATGCAAACACGAGTCTTACTCCTCTTTTAACAAAATCTTGCATCAGAATGCATCTAAATTGCAACTAATGAATTTAATTTACGGTGATATATGTAAGTATTACTGTGTTGCAAATAATGTTCATCGATATCATGAGATCTCATCGAATATGAATGTACTTAGTCCAACGCGTGTTTTAGATGTTTCTAAGTTTTCCTCTAATGATAGTTCGAGCAGGGTTTGTTTTTTAAATAGGTTGTGCAGGGAAATAACTTGGATGATTGCTTCCAAACTGATTATATGGTCTTTCAAAAATATGAGAGCACTACCAGCACCAGTTAAGATTGTCACATCTTGGAAGCAAGCTCTTGTGAAGCTTGTATTGTTTGTATGGTGTTTTTACGTTGCATGGAACCAGCGGTTATTCATCAACGGGACCTACGGGTTTACGTGACTTCCGAACCACGTCGAGAGTGAACTTCTGTCACCAGAGATACACATCTCTCACACCTCAATGGAATGGCCGAGAATTGAACTCGCAGCCACCGAGGTGGCAGGCCAAAACCATACCGATCACGCCACTGAGGCGCTCTCTTGTGTAGCATGTTTTCAATTAATGTGAACAACGGTCGTGCTGTTATCATCTAGGTTCTCAGCACTTGGAGTCTCACACCTGTCCCATTGATCATCATTGTGAAGTTAATAGGGAAGATGCCTCGATCATTTCTGCTCAGAAGCTTTGGAATCTTATGGTGTTGTCTTTGCATCTTTTAGGGTCTCCCAGCATATGATTCCCTTCTCTTAGTGAAGTCCTTTCAAGCTGTTACCCGACATGTGACACTGGTCTATATATGTAGCTGACTATGCTACGTGTCCCTTTTCCGTATCTCTAGTGTTGTCCGTCAGTGATAAACTCTCTCTCTTATCCTTCTTTCCATCAATGACCTCATTATAATACCTTCCTGTCCTGTTCTATTCACAGGCAGATTTTTCCCTTCACAAATCAACCTAGCTAACTTCTCAGTCCTCTTTAGAATCCATAGAATACCTTTTTCAGTTGTAATTCCTTTTGAGTGATGCTGATAATTCTGGTCAATTAGTGCCCTCAACTTGGTACACGCCAAATGTTTTTAAGGGCAATATATCCTATTATATCTCGTTTTCATTCTTCCACAATAATTTTTGAGAAATAATTAGACCTGAATACCAACAGCCTGGTCCACATTGCACCCCAATTTTTTTTAACAACCAACTGGCCTTTCCCTATTAGTCAATCTTCCTCTAACTTATTTTCCCAGTAAAGGCTCTTGACCTTTATCTTCACAAGTTTTCTAAGTGGTAATCTTATACCACAAAATCTTTGCATTCTTCCTCTAATATCTTAATATTGATTGTTCAAATATCCTCAGTTGTCATTGCCACATTCTTTGGTGTACATCACTCCATTCCATTCATCATCATTAGTCGTGCCTCTCTTCTGCCCTCTGCTTGCAACACTTAGAAATACAATTTTCATTGACAAGAAGCTGCAATGTCTTCAAATCGCAAATAAATCTCCTTATAACTTCAAAGTCATGCCTCATTTACTTATTAAGCCTTCTATAATCACCTTTTCAAAGCTTCCTTGCACATCTTATGAGCTCTCGGGTTTTTCTTTCACTTGACTTTTGATTTCCTTATCCGTCTTTATATACAGTTACTATATGATCTGGCGTCTGCCCTGGAACAATTTTTTACAGGAAGGAAGATCCTTTTGATTAAAATCTTTGTAACACATGCTTTCAGAACATGTCAGTTTTCATCATAGAAATAGGTAGTATCGCATTGAGTTTATATATAATTTTTGCCTCAGAACTTTTTCCATATTTCAGAATATCAAATATTTTGTGCATTGAAAGAAGTTGCACAAAAATTTTGATCATTTAGAACCTCACCAAGATTGTCCAAGGCTAAGTGTAGGATTTAGAACAGGATGTATACAATAAACAGATCCTCAAAAGAACTACTGTCTGAAGTTCTTTTTTCCCTTAGTCAGAATACATTTCATTTGCTCTGTATTGCCACAACACTTTCAACATTAGGTAGCTCGCTGTTAAAATGATTTAGATACCTGTTTACCAGCCATGTACTATGTGATAGACGTTGCTGTTGGATGAGTGGTAACTATATCAGTATAAACTTAATCTAATGCTTTAAAATCATTGCTAGTTTAGGCTGCGACAACATTTACAAGGTATGCACCTGTATTAAATATACACGTGCTGTTATGCACACCTTTGCATGCATAAAATACCCATTAGCCATCGTGACCTATTATCAGGCCAGGCTTTTAATCTGTAGGTACATATTTGCTGGAAGAGACTGCTTGTACAGTATTTTTGCTTCAATTATCATAAGTGTCTTAACATCCAGTGGATATAAAAAATAACTAATTGAGGTTGTAGACTATGGTTTGCTTTTAGATTAAGTTTATATTGTATTCAAATCCATAGATTGAGGTAACGATTATGGATTGAGAAAGCTGCTGGTTCAAATTAGGTGGTAAAGGATCAGATCATGGTTCTAGTTCGAGACTTGTCACCTCACAAGGTTAAATGTCTTCTTTCCCATCGTTATCCCTACATTAAGGGGTTGGTTGCCTGATGCACCTTCTCCACTGCCTTCTATGATGGGCATCATCCTCCACCAAACCTCTTCTCTTCATATCTTCCTTCACTTTATCCTGCCATCTAATTCAATGCATCCCTCTCGATCTTCTTCCTCTAAAAGGTTCTTCCCAAGCCCTCTCCACTCCCTCCTAGTTTGTTTGTATGGTGCTTTTACGTTGCATGGAACCAGTGGTTATTCAGCAACGGGTCTCCCTCCTAGTCGTCCATCCTCAACACATGCCCATACCATCTCAATCGTGACTCACTTATCACCTCTGTAATCTTAACCATGCCTGATCACAAGGTTAGATGTAGCCATGCATTCTCAACTACAGTGGTACCTCGAGATACGAAATTAATCTGTTCCGAGGCGGCCTTCGTATAATGAGTTTTTCGTATCTTGGAACACATTTTACATGTAAAATGGCTAATCCGTTCCAAGCCCTCCAAAAACACCCCATTAAATTTCATAATAAAGCTAAATTGACCTATAAACAATTAAATACTACAACAATTTGGACCATTCAATACCTAAATTAAGAATAAAAATCCAAAACCTGTAAATAAAGTGTATATTAGTGTACAAGAAATATTATTACTGTAACGTAAAATGTGGAAGCTTACCTTTCGAGTGAGGCTATCTCCGATAGTGGCAGCAGAGGAGGAGGAGGACAAACGGCAGATAACGTACGTACGTACGTACACTTAACTTTACGAAAACATAAAAAATTTAAGGAAAGCTATAAAATTAAAATTTACGAAACACCTTAACAAAACTGTAACACTTAACTTACAAAAATCTAGAAATTACGTAAAAAAAAAAATTTTTTTTTTTTTTTATTTTAACTTTTTTTTACTTTTACGTAGGCTTTTTTTTTTTTTTTATACAGAATTTCAACTTCATCACCGCTTTCAACGTTCTGTTTTTCATCACTTGGTTCTTCCTTTTTGCTTTCAACTTTCTGTTTTTATCACTGGGTTCTTCCTTTTTGCTTTCAACTTTCTTGTTTTTTATCACTTGGTTCTTCCTTTTTGCTTTCAACTTTCTGTTTTTTATCACTTGGTTCTTCCTTTTTGCTTACTCCAAGGAAGAATGCCTCTGCCTACTTTTCACAATGTCTTTTTTCGATAAACGATTGCACTTTATGAAAAGCGCCTAGAATATCCTTAATTTCTGCCGTTGTCATAGGCTCCTCCTCCTCTTCCTCGCTGCTGCTAGAGAACTCCTCTTGAACAACGTTAAGTTGCATGGCCTCCAACTCCTTCAGGTCATCCGTCGTAAGCTCCTCTTGGTGCTCCTCGAGAAGGTTGTTGATGTCGTCCTCGTCGACGACCAGCCCCATGGACTTGCCGAGTGCAACGATCTCATCAAGATCTGGTTCCAAAACAGTTTCGGGATCGTCAACTGTTTCTGACTCTGCAGCACCAGCTTCGCCCACGTCGAATCCCTTGAAGTCTCTGGCGGATACGGCATCAGGCCAGGGTTTCCTCCACGAGGAATTCAAGGTTCACCTCGAAAACCTCCTGCCAAGCTAGTCAATGAGTCGGATGCAAATGACGATGTCGAAATGCTCCTTCCAAAATTGACGCAAGGTGAGGTTTGTGGTATCGGTGATGTCGAAACATCTCTTGAAAAGATGTTTCGTGTACAGCTTCTTAAAGTTCGCTATCACTTGCTGGTCCATGGGCTGGAGGAGAGGGGTGGTGTTGGGCGGAAGAAAAAGAATCTTAACGAAGGAATACTTTGCTAGGATATCTTCCACGAGGCCAGGAGGGTGGGGAGGGCCATTGTCCAACACCAGCAGACATTTCAGGGGAGGCGCTTCTCTTGCAAAAAACTCTTCACAGTCGGGCCGAAACACAGATTTACCCACTCGGTGAACAAAAGCCTCGTTACCCAGGCTTTTGCATTAGCCCTCCACATCACTGGAAGCTTCTCCTTCAACACTTTGTGGTCCTTGAAGGCTCGAGGAGTCTCGGAGTGATACACCAGTAGGGGCTTCACCTTGCAATCCCCACTGGCGTTCGAACAAAGTGCGAGCGTAAGCCTGTCTTTCAAAGGCTTATGCCCAGGTAGCTTCTTCTCTTCCTCCGTGAGGTAAGTCCGACGAGGCATTTTTTTCCAAAAAAAGGCTAGTCTCATCACAGTTGAAGACTTGCTGAGAACTGTAGCCTTCCTTGGTCATCATCTCGTCAAACGTCTTTTTAAAGGCTTCGGCCGCTTTCGTGTCCGAGCTGGCAGCCTCCCCATGACGCACCACCGAATGGATGCCAGTCCGTTTACGAAATTTCTCGAACCAGCCATGCGAAGCCTTGAACTCTGGGGTTGGCGTTGAAGTCCCTTCCCCTCCCTCGTCTTCCGCCTGCGCAATCAAATCGCCGAAAATAGCACTGGCCTTGTGAGCGATTGCTGTCTCCGTTACTGTATCGCCAGCGATTTCTTTGTCTTTTATCCAGATGAGGAGCAGCCGTTCCATCTCGTCACGCACATGACTCCTCTTGCAGGACAAAATAGTGATGCCCTTCAACGGTGTAGTTGCTTTGATGGCATCCTTCTGTTTAAGGATGGTGCCTATTGTCGACGGATTACGGCCGTATTCCTTTGCGATCACACTCAATCGCATAACATCTTCGTACTTCTTTATGATCTCCATCTTAGTCTCCAAAGAGAGCATGCGCTTCTTTCCGTGAATTTCAACTTTCTTGGGACCCATGACTACGTTAATTTACGTAAAGTTACACAATATGCAGTCTTCGCACAACACGATAATATGTACTGCAACGAAATCACTAACGAATTTACGTTACTAAACGAAATCGTTGGAGCGAACGAATGCCGATTGCGTACGGCAAAGTTTCGGGTGCGGAGTGGCCGAGCTAAGGCATGCCAACACGTACATATAGAAGATGCATGATGGGAGGGATGCTGTCCAATCAGAGAGAAGGATCTCATGGCTTGGCTAGCATCAGGAACCAATGGGAGAGCAGGAGGATGGTGGCGAGTCTACTATAACTAAGATGGCGGCGTGCGGCGCGAGTTTCAAAATTGTTATGGGGCGAATCTCAGACTTTCAGAAACCTTTCGTATCTTGAAAACTTTTCGTATGTAGAGCAGTAAAATTTTTCACATTGGCTTTCGTAACTTGGATTTTTCGTAAGTTGAGCCTTTCGTATCTCGAGGTACTACTGTACTAGAAGAGCTGGTGTAAACATACATACTGCCTTTTTAGTTTGAAATTTACAAAGCCTGTCAAATTACTGCTGTTAAATTTCTGACTGAAGGAATTACCTGTCATGAAAAGGTCCATTTATGGGGTCAATCCCTTCTAGGAGGATTAAAAAAAAAAAGCAGCAATCCAAGGATTAGACTTGATATGATATCAGTTTTGTATCCTATCCTCCACATTATAACCCTGATATTAATATCGGAAACAAGAGGTGGACACTACCCAGGACCGTAAGTTATTCCTCCTTTTTAGGAATGCACTACCAAGCTTTATTCCATAATGGAGGCTGGTATATGATATGGAAATGTTATCAGTCTAGTCTGTTATTGTAATTGTAAAGGATAATGTACACATATCTTTGAGAGAAAAGGTGATGGAATAGCATGGCTTTTGATAAGTGAGCCAGCATCCAACAGATCGGATACATTCTCTGTGTACAGGCATCTCTAAAAAGCAATTTATTTGACTGATTGTGGAAGAAAAAGAACCTTTGCAAAGCTACCGTGATCTTACCTAGGTAAGATGTAGCCTACAGTCGACCCACAGTATTTGCAGGGGATGTGTAGGCTACCACAATCCCCACAAATAGCTAAAATCTGAGAATACTTAAAACCCCTCTAAAAATGCTCAGAACTGGCTATTTTGATAGTTCATACACAAAAAAAATTGCTTATATCTGAGTATTTTAATATAGTTTTATCACAAAAAGTGTATTTATTCATGAAAATATGAAAACAGTAATTAGTGAATATTTCTTAGTAAAAAATACCATGAATAGGCATATTTTCTGCAAATAATGTGTATATTTGTTCCATAGAGAAATCCGCGAATCCGGAACGCAAATAGATGGGGGTCTACTGTACTTTGGAATGCAGAAAAATGACAAATTTTTAATAAATTTGTATTTTTCACAGCTAACAAACCTGAGCCTTTGACAGCAGAGATGGATAGACCTTTCTTGCTTCTGAGAAAGATCAGAAAATTTAGTATTTGCTGAACAGAAGTTGTGAGGCGAGTGGAGAGAAACCCTATTGACAACACCAATCACAGTAGATGGCCCACTTGCCCTGGTAAACTGCTGATGAAGACTTGCTGAGGTAGCCAGACATCTGACCTGCTGAGATTCCTGGAACTCATTAGTATTCTGTTCAGGACCTGATGGATTAGGCAGAACGGAGGAAAGGCATACACCTCTGGTGTGTTCCAAGTGTGGTGAAGAGTGTCATTTGCCAAGGGAAAACGATCCAGGACCACAGAGAAGTAGACCTCCAACTTCCTGTTGAATCGAGTGGCAAAGAGGTCTACCATGAGTTTTCCCCACAGGTGAAACAGTCTTTCCGCTATGTCCTGATGCAGGGATTACTCTATAGCCAGGACTTGACTCTGACGACTTAGTTTGTCGGCCCACTACATTCCTTCTGCCCATAATGTATTTCGCCATGAGCACCACTGAGTTGTTGACTGCCCATTGATGTATCTCAACTGTCAACAAGTGGAGCTGGCAAGACACCAGCCCCTCCCTGCTTGTTCACATAGGCCACCACAGTGGTGTTGTCCAAGATCAGAATGACCAAGTGACCTTCCACCCTCTCTCAGTATTCCTTCAGACCCAGGAAAACTGCTTTGAACTCAACACATTGATGTGAAGCAGCTTGTCCTCTGCACTCCAGACACCTGAGACTAGATCTTTGAGATGAGCACCACAACCGCCATAGGTGTCTTCTCACCTCTTCTGACAGAGGTACCTGTTGCCGAGGGGAATCTCCCGCCAGGGACTGGAACTCCTTCAGTCTCCACTGCTGAGACCAAATGTGGAATTGACCATGAGGGACCAGCTTCTCGAGAGATGACAAGATTCCGAGAAGAACCTGCCACTGGAGAGGTGGCTGTTTGGATTGTGCAAGGAAGGAGCGTGCCACAGACCTGAACTTCTGCGACCTCTAGTCCAACGGAAAAATCCTCGACAAAACTGGAGAAGAAGGTCCCTGTCCCAAACCAGCTTCTCTCTGGAACTAGCTAAGACCAGCTAATATTGAGGTATCTCAACATAAGAATCCCTTGAGCATGAGCCTACGTGAAAACTAAGGTATAGACATTTGTGAACACTTACCTTACCATACAGACCTTACACATCTTGTTCGGGTTGCCCCAGGCCCCTCAGTGTGAGGCACCTCTAATGTCTACCAGAGATTTGCTAATGCATCTTCCAGCATATTTTGCATCTTCCAATCTTGGATGGTCTGGGATGGAGCTTAGATATTTGTCGAGCTTATTTTTAAACACATCTACGCTCACTCCTGATATATTCCTCAGATGAGCTGGCAATGCATTGAATAGACGCTGCATTGTCGATGCTGGTACGTAGTGGATTAATGTCCTGTGTGCTTTCCATAGTTTTCCAGGTATAGTTTTGGGTACTATTAATCTGCCTCTGCCTGCTCTTTCAGATACTTTTAGCTCCATGATGTTTTCGGCAATTCCTTTTATCTGTTTCCATGCCTGTATTATCACATAGCATTCTTTTCTCCTCTCTAGACTATAATTTTAAAAATTGTAGTCTTTCCCAGTAGTCAAGATCCTTAATTTTTTCTATTATAGCTGTAAAGGACCTTTGTACACTCTCTATTTGTGCAATATCATTTTGGTAGTGTGGGTACTATATCATATTGCAATATTCAAGTGACTACGAACTTACATTTTATAAAGTATAATCATGTGTTCTGCTTTTCTTGTTTTGAAGTGCATTAACAACATTCCCAGTTTTGCTTTGCATTTTCCCAATAGAATTGCTATTTGATCATTGCATAACATGTTCCCATTCAACATCACACCAAGGTGTTTAACTGCTTCCTTATTAGTGCTTGTCTCGTTATTAGGTCCCCTATATGCATATAGCTTTCCTTCTTTATCTCCATAATTTATTGATTCAAATTTATGAGAGTTAAATATCATCTTATTTACCTCTGCCCATCCATATACTTTGTTAAGGGCTCTTTGTAGCGAGTTCCTATCTTCATCACAAGTAATTTCTCTACTTATTCTTGTGTCATCGGCGAAACTACTCACTACCGAGTCCTTAACATTACTGCAATCATAATAACAAACAGCAATGCAGCTGACACTGTACCTTGTGACACACTGGATATTACCTTAGCTTCATCCAATTTCTCATCGTTTGCAATAACTATCTGTTTTCTGTTGTAAAAATTCTTTTATCCATCTTCCTACTTTGTCTACTATACATATTATGTTTTCTAATTTTCTTTGCTAATATATTATGGTCTACCTTGTCAAAAGCTTTTGCAAAGTCTAGATAAACCACATCTGTTTCTTTTCCGTTTATCATATTTTTATATATGGTCTCACAGTGGACTAACAGTTGGGTTTGTGTACTTTTTCCAGGTACAAAACCATGTTGTCCTATATTAAATAATATATTTTTTTAAATGTTTCATAATATTTTTCCTCATTACCCTTTCATATGTGATGTTAGGCTCACAGGCCCATAATTACTTGCCTCTAGTCTTGATCCACTTTTGAAAGTAGGGGTAATATATGCTAATTAATGCTTATCATAAATCTTGCCTGTATCTACACTTTGCCTTAATAATATTGCAAGCGGCTTTGTGATAGAATGAACTAATTTCTTTAACAAAATGGCAGGGACACCATCTGGCCCAGCTGCTGATCCATTTTTAATTTCATTAATAGCCTGCACAATATCAGCTTCATTAATATCTATGTCAGATAAATATTCACTATTTTCATCCCTTATTTCTGTATCATTATCTTCATTATCAATTCTATGGGTAAATTCTCTCTTATATCTTTCTGCTAATGTGTTGCATATTTCCTATTTTTCATTTGTTAATCTCCCTTCATTTCTTAGAGGGGCTATTTCTATTCTTTTATTCATCTTTTTCACATATGAGTACAATAGTTCGGGGTTTTGCTTGATATTTACTAGGGTTTTTTCTTCCAAGTCCCACTTCATTTTCTTTTGATTGTATAATCTTTTGTTCTGCATTTTCTATCTTATTTTTTAGTTCCATCACTTTCCATGCATTCTTTTCTTTTGCAAGACCTTTTTTCCACTTTCTGATTTTCAGGAACAAGATCCTTCTGTCTATTGGTATGCCTGACGAGTGTTTACTTTTCTTCTTTGGTATATATTTATCCACTATTTTCTCTAATATTTTATTTAATGATATCCTATTTACCTGTATATCATCATTTACGAATATGTTATCCCAATCTTTGTTTTTTTCTTCATTTATTTCTGACCATATTATATTCTTACTGTAGAAATTGTATTTTCCATATCCTCACTTTTTCATCTCTTGCTTATCTCTGTTTTCACTTGCTTTGGAACGGACTGTTAATTCTATGGCATTATGGTCTGAAATACTCGCATTATAAACTATTATTTCTTTAACATAATTCACCTCATTCACAAATACTAGGTCTAAAGTATTTTCCTTTATTTTTGGCAGGTGATTTATTTGTTGTATGTTGTATTCTAGTAGCATATCTAATAGCTTTTCGAACTGCCTCTATCTTCTGCACTACTATTACTCTCTTTTTTTTATATGTATAAATACAACCACAATCACCTGTTCGTTCTTTCCAATCTACGAAAGGAAAGTTACAGTCTCTGGATAGGAGAATAGTCCAGTCTTTGTGATTTCTACATATATCAACCAATTTTTCTATTATTGTGGGCTGTAGAAACTGAAGCAAAGGACTTTGAACTGGAACACTTGCTCTCCAAGGCTGAAGCGAAGGAATCTCCTGGACGAAGGGTGAACTTAGAATCTGGAAGTAAGCATCCTTTTAAGTCTTATCGACATCATACAGTCATTCTCCCTGACAGCTGCCAAAACCGTCTGGGCTGTCTCAATTTTGAACCTCGTCCTCCTGATGAAGTGGTTCAGCATGGAAAGATCTATCACTGGCCTCCAATTGCCCGTAGCCTTTGGAACCAGGAAAATCCAACTTTAAAACCCCAGTGAAGGACAATGCACTTCCTCCACTGCGCCCTTGTCCAACACCTTTAACACTTCCTCCCGAAAAATTAAGTACTTTGGAGAGCCTTGAGCCCTTGAGCATAAGTGAGGTGGAGGAAGGGTCGATTTGAGAGAGGGGAGGAAAGTCGAAAGGCAGTAGATACCCAACCTGAAGCATCCATTACCCACTTCTCTGCTCTGCAACCACTTCTCTGCTCTGCAACGGAAAGGGAGTGGGACCAGCGCTTGACTGCTTGGCAGACTTCCTTGGAGGAGACCACCTATTCTGCCTTGGAGGAGGAGGTGGAGGACGAGAGCGAGCCTCCGACTTCAAGACAGCCTGCTGAACCAGCCTATCCTTGGTATCAGCACACCATCGGTCTATCACATCTTCTAATTGTGTTCTCAGAAAGAGAAGCCGAGATTCCAGGAAGCCACCATTACTTAGAGATGACAAGGATTCGGAATCAACAGGACCTGCCACCTTCGACAAGGCTGCATCCTCCTAATCACAGGAGTAGATTGGCCCACAAATTAGCACTGAGGTGGCCTAGACTGCAGCAACCTGATAAAGGAGGGCGAGCTAATGGAACCTCCATCAGAGCGACAGTGCGGTATCTTGGCCACCATAGTAGATCACAAGTCTAGCCATGTCACATTCTGGAAGGCAGAAGAAGCAGTAGACTCCAGAGTGGAGGCCTCTTGAGAGGTCAATAAAGGGCCCTCAGACCATACCTGATCCAGGGTCAAACCAGGCTTTAAACAGATTACTTCTGAATTAAGGTGTCGAGGCATCAACTGAACTACATTTGCTGAATAGTGCTTCTTATGCTGCACGAGAGGAGGGGGGAGAAGCTTATATGACCTATTAAGAGTGCAGGGAGCCATCCCAACCTGAGACCAAAGCATTAGCATGCTGCAATATTGATTGTGCATGCCCAAAACAAAAGAGCTCAAACAAGGCTCTAGCATCCTGCCTCAGACCAAGCAAGGCCTCTATCCCTGTCGGGGTCATAGAGGAGTAAGTCTAATGTCCTTCCCTCAAGATTATTGAACTCGGGAATGAGATCAATAACCTCTGAAAAAGAAGACAGAAACTCTTGATTCTCCCCCTCCTCTGGCTCTGGCAATGGAGAACAATGGCACAAAGATGGCCAAAGAGGATCCTCATCCTTCCCTAAGGCCAGTGGGGAAACTTACCTTAGAAGCCGAACATCATACCTTCCATTGGCAGGACGAAGCCCTCAAACGATGGAAGATCCCATGAAAGAGGGCTCAGGCACATGGTTGAGTGACAAATCACATACACGGCCTTGAGCCTAATCACATACACAATCGTGCGATGTATCACGTACACAGCTGTGTGACAAAGCACACACACAGTTGCAAGATGAAAAACAATGCATGAGAGAACATCCTGGAGAAGAAGATCAGCCAAGACGAGAAGAATCAAGGCCCCCAACTCTGGAAGGTGAACAGTGCAACCAGGAGCTGCTTGGAGAACAAGAATCAGAAAACCTAGGCTTCTTGGACATTGGAGAAAGGCTGGCCTTCCCATCGTGCAGAGATTAAGAAGCCCTATCAGGCTAAGAGACTCGTCCAGGGCCCCAAACTGCCTGATGTCCGCGACTGCCAACAGCCTCACTACCACCACTACAAACACATTCGTTGGGAGGCAGATTAGGAGGAGAAGCAACAGTCTGTGGGAGAGAACTTCTAGAAGGTGTAGGACCAGCGACCTGAGTACTATTAGGACCCTTTGACCTCTTAATCAGAGCCTTATCATCCTTGCAGCAAACTCAAAGAGACTTAGGAGATAAAGAATCAGCTTGAAGACTGAGGAGAGTGAAGGCCATCACGCATAGGGGGAGGAATGTCCATGCTGGGAAGATGGTGAAACACCCCTCTCACTCTCAGAAAACGAAGCAACAAGTCCTGAATCCTCCAAAGTCTGACCCAAGAACGAGGGGGAGGAGGAGAAGGCGATGGAGAAGGGGAAGGAGCTCTCTGCGTACAACGCTTCTTGCAAAAAACAGTCCAGCCTATCAACCATTGTTTGAAGGAGCATCTCCAGTGGGTCTGCAGCAGACTGCAATGATGTCAAAGATGAAGCTGGAAATGACGTCACAGCAACAGGCGGTGGGAGAGATGACACCGCAGCCGATGTCGTAGGCAGGGAGGGTGCTGGGAGTGATGTCACAGTATTTGGAATGGCAGCTCAAGTCGATGATCTCACTGGCAGCGAGATAGGGATGAGGCGACCCAGGATATGTCATAGTTGTCTATGGCATCCCGCTAGGCAGCAGCACATGAGAGCCAAAACACAATAGCCATAGTAGTGGAAACCTGGAGGAGGGGAGACTGCATGGGGGACCAGAGGTGGATGGCAAGCAGACATGAAATGCTACATTAGGCCATCCAAGGAGGGAGAACCATGTATGCCTAGGGAGGCCCAAACAGTCGCTATCTGAAAGCAAAGCACAAATAAATCACAGGCTAACAAAGAAAGTGGCTTGGGAAGAAGAGTGCAAAAGTGAGCAACCACTCGCCAAGAAGTCAAAGAAAGACAGATGCATCACGAGGCTCTAAGCCCAGTCAGTGATCAGCTTCCACCTCGTATACGCATGAGTCGCCAGATGCCACAGTTTCCTTGCTTTACAAATCTTTGATTGATTTTTAACCAGTTTCCAGCTGGCACTAGAGGAGTATCCTATTGTTAAGACCTCAAGTTTGTTAGCTATAAAAAATACAAATTGATTAAAAATGTCATAGTTGCAAACTTGGTTATTGTTAAATAATATGGCAGGTTATTATCTCAAATCCTATGCACCTGCTACTTTATTCTTTCCAGATCTTGCTTCGTGGAAGAGTAGCTCAAGGTGTTTTTCCTGCACCCTCAGCCGTTGTAATGTCATGTAGCTGTTTGTCTTGGTAATCTGTTAAATGCATTCTCAAAAGCCACAAATATGTGGTATAAGCACTTCCTCTTAGCAAGTTACCCTAATCAAAGACTGCTGCTATTGTTGACCTCTCTGATCTCCAATGAAGGAACTTTCTTGAGTCATGTTGAATAGGGATATGAAAATAACCTCTCAGACAGTGTGTCATACTAAACGAGCTGTTTCCATTGTGAAAAGTGTCTTTCTGATGTACCTGTTCAGTGCCAAGAGATTTATTAGGAGCCTCCACCTTCCTGAAACTTTCTCCACTTGTTCCAAATGCTCTCGATCACTCCTTTCCGCATCATAGTCTCAACCTCTGAACTTCGGACTTGGTTGAGTTAGCAAGATATGTTAGGAATGGGATTGGGTCTGGGGGATTACAAGGTCAACCCCAACATTCACAATAATGCTGGTCCTGTTTTATTCACAAAAGCACAAATAAGAAATGCAAAGGCATAAGCAGCACATGGTAAAAACACAGAACATAAGAAACACGTTTCCTCTGTATCGCAGCTTACGGAACAGTGGATAGCGTTATTAGGTGAAAATAGGCATTCCCTCTTTCCCATCTCCACCTGGGTACCACTCTTGTTTAGTCAGCATGATCAGTCTAGTGTACACTCAGGAAGATACTCCATATATGAATGGCATAGTTTATGTATATCCCTAAACGAAC
>NC_087200.1:106548798-106602424 GCF_015104395.2 Macrobrachium nipponense | reverse complement strand
TAAGGCTCAGCCTCAGGCACCAATCATCAATTTGTACCTCCTTTTCGGCGCCGTCAAACTCAACCAAACCAGGGTCTCCCCCCCACAGATTACTGTTTGCCGGCGGATAATTAACCCGGTCTATAATGGTAATCAGGCATTTCAACCTTTTGCCAGGGTCGCGAGGGGTCTGTCAGGGCTAGGAGCTCCTTCGTCAACGTGGAGGACCAGAGCCCAAGGGCGAACTAGAGGTGCAAGGTCTGGAAGAGGAACCAGACCATCGTCATCTCAATGAAATTTTTCTCAGGTAGGAGGCAGGCTGTACCTCTTTCGGCATCGTTGGGGGTTCAGCAGTTGGGCGAAAAGCATAGTATCCAGGGGCCTAGGCTGGAGTTGGAACAAGGGTCCACCTCCACCCATCACCTTCTATTAGGAAACCAACCAACCCAAGAGTTGATAGATTACTCCCGGGATCTTCTCCACAAGGGCAGTCTCCAGGACAAAGCATTTGAAATTTTGGGTCGCCTATTCAGTGTCCCGGGGAAAGACACCGACAAAGAAGGGTGATCTTAGTCTTGTCCCGTTTAAGCTTGTACATTTGTTGCGACAAGTTCAAAATGCTGACCATCTCTCAGGTACCTTACTTCCCCGTGGGGTTGTCACCACCTCTATAGGTCTTACAGACGCCTATTAGCATGTCCCGATAGCTCGGCACTTCCACCCATACCTGGGTTTCACACTAAAGAAAGCAGCCTACTACTTCAGTGATGCCCTTCGGACTGAATATAGCCCAGGGGGGTTTTCACAAAAACTAGCGGAGGAGGTGGTGCAGGAGCTAAGGTCTCAGGGTATATTGGTGGTGGCGTACCTAGAACGATTGGCTGATCTGAAGTTAGATAAAGACAAGTGTATGCAGGCCACGGACAAGGTCATAGTCTTTCCTGGACATATAAGGTTCAAGATCAGGAGGGCCAAGTCCCGTCTGACCCCCGGAGTCCAAATTCTAGTGGCTAGGTATCCATTGGGACTTGGGAATCACACACTTTCCATTCCATCAGGAAAGGGAAGTAGATTGCCAGGGCAACAAGACAATTTTTAAAAAAATGCAAAAAGACTTCTAGGAGGAATCAGAGAGGTTCCTAGCTTGCTCCAGTTTGCCTCAGTCACAGGCATTCTGTTGAAAGCCTAGCTTAAGGACATCAATCGGGTTTGGCGTTCAAAGGCCAATGCCAGTTGTTGGGACAAGATCGCCCGGATACCTCTGCTCCTCAGGAAAAGTCTCCGTCCTTGGGCAAAGGCCGCGAACCTAGCCAAGGAGGTTCCGTTGCAGTCCCCTCCCTCATCCCTAGTGGTGCACAAGGGCGCATCACTCACAAGTTGGGAAGGTTATTCACAGCACGTGAAGGTTCAGGGAACTTGGTCACCTCAGTTCCAAATGCTTCACATCATCGTCCTGGAAGCTATGCCAGTGTTTCTGACCTTGAGGAAGATCCGTCCTCCGAAGAAAACTCACATCAGGTTGGTCCTCGACAGTGCGATAGTGGTACACTGTATAAACGGGTGGTTCAAAGTCAAGTCGTGTGATCACGTAATGGTAGCAAATTTTTTCTCTAGCAGCCAAGAACACCTGGCATCTATTGGCTACCCATCTGGCAGGAGTCCACAATGTCGTAACAGATGCACTGTCCCGATCAGTCTCCCTGGAGTCAGAATGGTCTCTGGAGCGAATCTTTCAAGAGAGTTTGCAGGAGGGTAGGGTCTGGAAGTAGATCTGTTCGCTACAGAGGCAAACCACAAGTTCCTTGTTATGTAGCCCCGATCTGGACCCTCTGGCATACGCTACGGATGCACTAAGTATAGATTGGTACCAATGGAGGAATTTTGATCTATTCTCCCTCCAGTGAACCTTCTTCTGGAGTACTACACAAGCTGAGACCTTTTCCAAGGCCTTGGTTTCCCCTTCTCCTGGAGATAGCTCTTCGTCCTCACCCTCTCCCATACTTGAGGTTGTCATAACAAGTACAAACGAGGACTGTGTTCGAATCCTCAGTTCTTCACAAAACCCTAACTTTATGGATTTCATGAAGTTTGCAGGTAGGAGAGTAGGTGGGGACATTGATCCACGAACATTTGTTCTTGGAGTCAGACAAAAGAGAATTTACACTTCGTCAGTATGATTGAGAAGTTAAGGAAGTAACTATATTTCTCAAGTAATCAAATACCAAAGTAATGACAATGAACGTGGCTATACCTTCTTCAGGACTTTATTCGAACAAGACTTGGCAGAGCCACAATAACAACCACTAAGTCAGCTCTGAAAAAGGTTTTTCTTCTCGGTTTGGTATAAAATCTAACTGAGTCTTATTTCACGACAATTCTAAGGGCATGTGCACGTCTGCGGCCCATTCACAGGCCATCATCATGTCATGGTTTCTTAAGGATGTTCTCAGGCTAGCTTCTAAAATAGACAACTTAAAGTGTGATTATCAAACCCTTTTGCGTAAGACACTATTTTTATTAAATCTGGCTACAGCTGCCAGGATATCGGAGCTGTCATCATTAGCTAGAAACCGAGGGCATATAGAATTCCTTTCCTCGGGCGCCGTGTTGCTTTCGCCAAATAAAGAATTTCTGGCTAGGGATGAGGACCCTTTGGTGAGGTGGTCCCCATGGAAGATTGTCCTGCTTCCGCAGGATACATCTTTATGTCCTGTTAAAAACTCTCAAGGACTATTTTATCTAGGACATCTTCCTATTCCGGACGGCCGCTCTTCATTAGGCAGAGTGGTGGTACCATATCATTACAGGGTATTAGACAACAAATTTTTGTGTATTTTATTAAGAAAGCCAGCCCAAAGGGTCATTTTCCAGGGTGGCATGACATTCGGGCTATAGTAACTTCTATAAATTTCTTCAAGAAACATATGAATTTTTGATGATCTTAAAGAAGTATACTGGTTGGAAAATTGCCTCGTGTTTCAAAAAGCATTACCTTAAGTCTTTGGAGGGTCTTAAATATCATACCATAGCAGGGGGGAGACCAGTATCCCCTGCTATAACATCAATACAGGCGGTCCCCGGGTTACGACGGGTCCGGCTAACGACGTTCCGAGGTTACGACGCTTTTTTCTTAAATATTCATTGAAAAATCCGCCCTGTGTTACGACATCTTGTTCCGAGGTTACGACGCTGACGCTTCCGACCGATCCGAGTTTACGAACGAAATTTTCAAAAAACACATACTATGATAAGATAGATAAGAATCTTTATAGTTTAGCACAGTTTCTCTCTCTCTCTCTCTCTCTCTCTCTCTCTCTCTCTCTCTCTCTCCTCCTCTCTCGTCCCATCTCCTCTCTCTCTCTCTAATACTACTAAACATGTATGTTTTTTTAGTTTTTTTAGTATGATAAATTAAATGATTTACTCATTTTTCAAATATAATTAATTATTTCTGGGCTCAGCTCGTGTCGGCCTATGAAGGATCCTTAATATCATTCTTTCTAGGTAAAAAATTAATCTAAAATTACCAGAGAAAACAAAATTAAGAAAAATGTCAGTAAAACAAAAATGACTCGCTCACTCTTTAAAAGAAGTGTCGGTATGAGAATAGGGGCGAGTGGGATCACTACCACGAGACATTCACCATTAAGACCTTCCAATCAAATCCCCACTAGAGAAGAGCTGATACCACGGGGGCGATGCTGGCCGCTACTACTAACTACTAGGTAGGGACGCCACGGACAGCAGCGCCCCTAGCGGACATCCTTAATTATTAGCGGTACGCGTTGTACGCATTTTTTGCTCGTGTGCTAATTTCTTGGATTTACCTCCTTCTCCATCATGGAACGTGCTGCCATCGCATCGGCTAAGTTAAGTGCCTCATAATAAGTATTTTACCGTATTTTAGTCTTCCAGGGACCAGTATTTTCCTTCTAAATAGGTCATATACGGTTCCCGGTCGCGACTCGTGGCGGCGCCATGCTGCCTCATGTTAAGAATTCCCGGTCTTCTATACTGGGGACTTCTTATACTTATGGGCTTACTATATCACGTTCATCGTTTTTTTACATCGCCTTTTTTAGCTAGGTTAGCCCGTTTACCAATTCTCTTAGTTTGGTATTTAGGGCTATTCTGTGTTTCTGGCCCAGCATCCGGCCCTGGCTTGCTCTTCATCGGCTATCGCTGGCTCCGAGTAGGCTTCTGTTCCTCGGAACAGTTTGTTTGACCTCCTCCTGGTCTTCTTTTCTTTTACTAAAAGTGTCTTTCCATCTTTACGATGTAATTTTAGTTCTATTTAGGGTATTAGGCTAGCCTAGGTGCATGTCCCATGTATTGGTACAGCCTGGTTCACGTGGCCCTTGCCACGGTTGGTGTTGCTATCGCGGCTTAGGCCACTTGGCGGTCACGTGTTCCATCGCACCTTACCCTTCCCCTTCCCTCCCTACCAGGTATAGGGAGGGGTCTGGGGGACCCCTTGGTTTGACCAATGACAACCTCAGTAGCCTTCCTCCCTCCTTCTCTGAGGAGGCCAGGTTCTTCCCAGCTGGGGTATAGGGCGACCACTTGTTTCGGGTACAGGGTCACCGACGGGGGGTAGTTGTTGGGACGGGGAGGAGTAGGCCACCACCCCCCTCTCTCTCTCGTCCCGTCCGCGTTACGCCGGGGAACCCCCCCCCCAGTTGCTCAGTCCCACCTTTCCCCCACTATAACGAACGGAGCCTTCCGCCGCAGCCGGGGCAACCTTTGGTTATAGTTCGCTGGCTAAGCCAGCGGGCGGGGTGGTCACTACTAGTGGTCTATCGCTTGCCTACTATATCCTTCCCTTTTTTCCCCGCTACCGGAAGAGAGCTTGCTTCTTACCCGGGTCCCGGGGCACCTCTTCTAGTAGACGGGGGGAAAAGTTTGATATTTATTTCGTTATTTTTAAGGATATACCCTAATTTTACGATGAATTTTTAGATTTATATTATTGTGTGTATTCCCATCTCCGTCATTTTCCGTCGTGGTTTCATATTTCACCACCACACTCTGGTGGATTCTTTCTCTTGTCTCCCGCGTAGCCTTGGACAAACTCCAACCATCTTGTTACCACACGTATTATGGCGGGGCTCTGGTTTAATCTACTTCTCGCTCCGGCATGCAGCGGAGCAATTGTTAGGCTGTAAGTGTTCTCTGATACTTATGTATCTTTCCACTTACGGCTACCAACTGTCAGGTCCTAGGGTGCAATGCGACTTTGTACGACCCCTGCGACCCCACGATGAGTGCAGATCTCACGCCCCGTGTGCCACGACTCACAACGCCATGATCGTCTGGGCACCCGGAAGCCTGCGCCATCTGTTACGACCTTGTCAGTCAGCTGGTGGGGGGGTAAGTCGATTGTAGACTTCTTTATCGTATTACTACCAACACTTAGTTCATAAGCTTGTTGAACCCCGTCCCCGCCACTAGAAGCTTCATTTCGCCTTCTCTTTCAGGCTGCGGTGTGAGGGAAGTCGCCCTAGCAACCCTGAAATGGCCTGAAGGCTTGGTGGGCGGCTTCGGGAAGAACGCCGCCAGGGCCAGCCATACATCTTGGACAAGAAGCTGGCCGTTCAGATCTTCCCCGCGGCAAGTCAACAGGATATTGTTGACCCCATCTCTGCAGCCCCTCTCATCGCCTCCATCCAGCAAGAGGTGCAGCAGTACGTTCGGGGCCGTGGCCACGCAGGAGCGGTCCCAGACGTCGCAACCTTGGACCATTAATATTGAGCCTATGGCGGTAGGTGCGGAGGTATTTGTTGGTTGAGGTAGGTTGTGTCGGGTGCCCAAGGTCTTTCCTTGGGCCGCTCCTGGAATCTTCTCCTGTCCCCTTCTTCTACTGCTTCTTTCCAAGGCTTTTCGGGATCTGAGAATCCCTGCCCGCTCCTCCCACTCTCTCTGTACCCCCCAAAGGTGAAGGGACAGAGAGAACCGAAGACCCTTGTTAAGACGACTTCTAAAAAGTCGTCGTCGTCTTCTTCAGCTAAGAAGTCTTCGACTTCCTATGCTGACGCGGTGAAGGCTAAGCGAGCTCTTCCTATTCAAAGAGCTCTAGAAAGCAAGGCTTCTAAGGAGAAGGCTCGCGCTCCTGCTGAGCCAATGTCTTCTCCGGCCTCCACCGCATCCACTCCGGCAACGCCGGTTTGGAGAGCGGGAACTAGCACCTTTGATCCCACTGCCTTCTCAGCAGTGGTGATGCAACAGGTAGGAGAGATGGTAGGCTCACAGGTCTCCGCCCTCGGAACCAAGTTCGAACAGATGTTCGCACAACTGTCGAGCACTTTGACTCAGTCGGGCCAGTCCATCCAGGATCTCTCTAACAGAGTTAGAGAGAATGAGACCGAGTAGCTGGGCTTGCTCAGGCTCCTCATCCAGTCTCCCCCAGTAGCAAGTGCTGGTATTCTCCAGCTACCACCTTATGAGTTGCTACCAGCCTTCTCCATGGAGAACCCATGGAGAGTGGCCGCTTACGCTCCATTCAAGGACGGTATGATCTCTGTCCCGGAGTGTGGAACTCGAAGGATTGAGGACTTCGAGTTTTATCCTCCGGGAATTGACGCAGCCTTTCATTGGATATGCTAGGCTGACCGTAGCGGCCCTCACTAGGGAGGACAAGATCTCCAGAGAGAACGTGCTCTATAGTAGAGAGCACGCTCAGCGGGATGGTTCACTGCCTTGAGGACTGGGAGTGTACCAACACTAAGCTCCAGGGTTTCAAGAGTTCCTTTTACTATTTTTGCGACGGAGGAGGAGGCTTCTCTTCCGTTCGCTATACAAAATAGTGGAAGCGACTCTTCAGGCAGTCCTCAAGGATGAGCCCATGCCACAGCTGAGGGAAGCGGATTCTACTTCTCCGCTCTTTCCAGCTTCGGAGAATGTGGGAGAACTTGCCTGCCACTTTCACGCTTGGTAAGCTCAAGCCGGACTGTGCAATGGACCAGTTTGGCGAAAAGCTCCCAAGCTGCCTGATTCCTTGATCCAGGCAGAGTTCGACGCTCGAACTAGGTTTGGCAGATCCCTCAATTCTCTAATTATCACGAGATGGCTGCTATATCGTATGGCACAGAACCTCTATTTAAGATTCTGGCCAAGTCCCAGCTTCAAACGGTTCAGACGGATGCTTTCGACTTCTTCCAAGCTAGGAGGAACTGCCGAAAGCACGTTCTGCAGGAGTGCACTATTAGGCACGAACCTATAGACTCCTGGCTTCCAGCATGTGGGGAGGCGGACCTCTTGCCCAGAGTCCCGCTGTGAATGAGGTGCACCACGAGGCTGGCTAGGCTCAACCAGAGCCTTTAGAAGCGAGGTGGGGTATCTTCCCTCTTAAGAGGAAACAAGCATCCGCCCCCGCTGCTGGTAAGACAAACTAAAGAAGTTCTGGTAACAAAAGGTTCCGAAGCCTTACCAAAAACATCAGCCAGCAGCACGCAATTCATTCAGGCCGTCCCAGTTACCCAAACAGGGGACAACCTTCAACAACCTCGATAAGCAAGCCCAACCCATCCTCCTGTTTGTCTCCTCAGTCCGCAACCCTCCGCACCTCCTACGCACTCTCGAGAGCAACCTCGCCGGGACCCCCTTCAACCCTATGTATGAAGGTCAGGCCTTAACCACCCTCCCTTTAATAGGCAGTTCGAGAGGTAGCGGAGCGGAGAAGGCCCACTTATTTCGCCAGCGTGGGCACCCAGGAAGATGCGACCAAGGGGTAAGACAACTTCAGAGGATAGGGCGTGGAGGTCAACAGCCCGCCCAACAACAGTTGAGGCTCCCCAGGTAGGAGGGAGGCTGTTCCTATTTTTCCGTTCAACAGGTTGGGGGTTCCAGCAAATTGGGCACAGAGCAGAGTGGTCCCAAGTGGGATTGGGTTGGGTGGAGTTGGATCGAAAGAATCCTCCCTCCAATCAATCATTTCCATCAAGTACACCATCAAAGGAATTGACAGATTATGCGGAGGAACTCCTTCCAGAAAGGAGGCTAGTTGCGAAGAGTCCAAGCATCTAAAATTTCAGGTCGGCTTTATTCAGCGTGCCAAAGAAAGGAGCAACAAAAAGAAGGGTACTCTTATACTTGTCAAGGCTTTTCATTCGTTTGCGACAAGTTCAAAATGCTTACCATCCTCGCAGGTACAAGGGACCCTTACTTCCTACGTGGAAGGCCGTACACATGCTCCATCGATTCTTACAGACCGCATACTATCATATCCCGATAGCCAACACTTGACCAACCCTTCCGCCCATTCCGAGGATTTCAGACTAGGAAACTCAGAACATTCTTCCATTCAAAGTGATGCCCTTCTGGGTCTGAATGTTAGCCCCCAGGGTATTCACGAAAATAGCAGAAGTAGTGGTGCAACAATTGAGGAACTCAGGGAATAAAGTTGATAGCAGCATACCTCGACGATTTGGTTGATTCTGGGCACCAAACCAGTCGAGGAATGTCCTCAAAGCCACCCGAAAAAAGGTATTTCAAATTTCTGGAACATCTGGGGTTCCAGAAAAACAAAACAAAAGAAATCCAAGACTTACTTCCTGGAGGCTCGTTTATTTTCCAGTGGTCTAGGAATCCAATGGATTTGTCCTTTCCCACAATACTGTCAATTCCAGTGGTCCCAAATGGAAAGAAATACGCCCAAGTCCTGTGAGACAATTTCCAGGCAAACTCAAGCAAACATCAAGGAGAAAAACCCAGGAAAGAATCCCTATGGTTCGCTTCAAGTTTGCTTTCAGTGGACAGACATCCTCCTGAAACGCAAGGCTGAAAGATATAAATCGAGGTTTGGCGATCGAAGCAAGCAAACACTAAAAATCTCAAGACAAGTTGGTCAGTAATTCCACAGATCCTTCGCAATCAACATCCGGTCCATGGACAAAAAGTGAAAGAACCTGGCCAAAAACGGGTACCCCTTCAATATCCCCTTCCAGTGGGTTAACCATTCACACGGATGCCTCCCTGTCCGGGTGGTTGGGGGGGATATTCTCAATTCAAACAAGTTTCAGGGGACTTGGTCAGTTCAGTTCCCGCCAGCTCCACCATACAAACGTTCTGGAAGCAATGGCAGTATTTCTTACCCTGAAGAGACTTCCTTCCCCCGAAAAAGTCTCATCTAAGAAAAACTAGTTTTGGGACAGTGCAGGTGGGTATTTCATTGCATCAACAGGGGAGGGTACAAAGTACACCAAAATCATGTGAACCATGTCCATGATGGCCATCTTTGCACTAGCAGAACAAACACAAACTGGCATTCTGTCCGCCCTCCACTCCACGCCTGGCGGGGGTAAAGAAATAATTTGATAGCAAGAACCCGCTTTGTCCCGGTCGGTCCCCCTCTGGAATCAGAATGGTACCCTACGGACGACAGGTTCATTCCAGTGGATTATGCCGGAGAGTCCCAGGTCTCCAAGTAGATCTCTTCGCCTCACAAGCGAACCATAAAAAAATCCACAAGCTCCCTTGCTATGTGGACCCCAACCTGGACCCTCTGGTCTTATTGCCACTGGAACGCCCTGTCCGTTAGAAATTGAATCAGTGGGAGAAAAATTTAATGTCTTTTCTTTCCTCCAGTGAATCTTCTCTTGAAAGTCTTGAGCAAGCCTGAGGACTTTCAAGGGACTAGTAGCCCCTGATTGCTTCCAGACTGGGCCCAAGAGCAACTGGTAGTCCTCTTGCTTCTGGCAATTGGGTCTCCGACCTCACGGGATTTCCCAATCCCAAGCTGTTCACCCAATCAGTTACCAAATGAGGACTGTGTTTCGCTTCCTCAGGAATTCTGTTCCAGAACCCTAACTTTGATGGACTTCATGAAGTTTGAGCGGGCTAATAAAATGCTACAACATTGAATCCACAAAACATCCTCTTGCCTAGAAAAAATCCTAGAAGAAAGAGAGTCAACTATTAGGCAATATGGACTCAGCCTGTTAAAAAATTTAGCATCCTTCCTGAAAGAAAAATCCAAACACTACAACCATGACCCAGTTAACTTAGCTATAATCCTTTTTCCAGAGCCTTATTTTGAAAAGGTTTTAGGCAGCTAGCACTATTACGAAACTCATTAAATCAGCTTTGAAGAAGATCTTTCCAGTTAGGTTTCCAAGATAGATCTGACTGAATCTTACTTTAACGTCTATCCCATAAAGCCTGGTGTCTAGACTTAGACCTTCTCAAGGCCTACTTCAGTCTCATGGTTCTTAAATGATGTCCTCAAACTAGCATCAGATACCTGACAACTCGTTCTTGTACATTCATAATTGCTTCTTAGAAAAGACATTATTCTTAGTTAAAGCCCTAGCTTCCAGTAAGGCTTAGAATTTCAGAACTGTCGCTCTATCCAGAGATGCGGGTCATGTGGAATTCCGCCCCTCAGGAGAAGGTTCTGCTTGCTACCGGATCGGTAGTTTTTTGGCTAAAAATGAGGATCCTCTCTTGCCAAGGTGGGCTCCTTGGAAAGTCATCCCACGTTCCGCAAGATCCGTTCTCTCTGCCCAGTATCAACTTTAAGAAAGGCCTTTCTATCTCGTACATCCTCAAGATCCTCAGGTTCTTCTCTTCATGAGAGAAAAAGGTGGTACTTTTAATCAGTAAAAGGTATTAGACAACAGAATCCTTTTACTTCATTAAAAACCAAGCCAATCCTGATTCCATTTCCAAAAGCACCATGACCATCAGGGGAGTAAGCCCCCCCATCAATTAACCTACTTTCCAACCATATGAATTTTTGAAGGATCTTAAACAAAAAGTATACTTGGATGGAAATCTCTGACAAGTCGTTTAAACGTCACTATCTTAAAGTGCCTTGGGAATCTTTAAAATTTTTCTGGCAGTAGCAGCGGGACAAACCATTGTTTCTCCTGATACTGTATAGTAGTCATAGGATAAGATGCCCAGTCTCCCTTTCTACCTACCTCGTCCCACCATGCCTCACCCCTATCCGCCATGCTACTCGGATACTCTAGCCATTAGCCGCTGGAGATCAAATATTGGTGGATTGTCCCTTATTTTTTTGCCTAGGGACATCCACACTATGTTTACTTGTAATGTTTAACTTCAGTGTACACCTACCCTTATTTGTATGCTAGGGTACGGAACACAATGTGTATTTGTATATTATGTAAATACCATTATTTAAGTGAATCTATTTGTTTTGTTAAATTGCACTGCATTATTGTATTTTACCTATGTTTAATAGCAATTTAATTTTAAGTACTTTATATTCTGGCTTTCTTTTTATGATCCATTGTTTTAGAATAAGTTTAGCTTTCAAGTACTTTAGTTTTAGATTTCTGTTTAATAACTGATTCACTTATATTGATTATCCCTCCCCCTTTTTTTTACAAAAACTGAATTTTCATTTGTCCTTTTTTTTCCCATCTTGTCTGTTTTTCTCTGGTACTCTTTCATAGGGCCGACACGAGCTGAAGGGCCCACCCCGGAAAAGGGATTTTGGACGTAGGAAAAAGCTAGTTTCTGGGTGATTGGCCTCGTGTCGCCCTATGAAAACCCACCCTGTAAATGCTTTGCCCTCCCTGGCAGGACAAGATGTTCATAGAATTAAGGTATGAACCGCTAGGGGCGCTGCTGTCCGTGCGTCCCTAGTAGTAGTAGTAGCGGACCGCATCGCCCAGTTGGTTACTCAGCCTCTCTATAGTGGGGATTTTGGATTGGAAGGTCCTTAATGGTGGAATGTTTCTCGTGTTAGTGATCCCACTCCGCCGCCCCTATTCTCATACAGACACTTCTTTTGAAAGACTGAGCGAGGTCATTTTTTTACTGACATTTTCCTTAATTTTGTTTTTGCCTCTGGTAATTTTAGATTTAATTTTACCTAGAAGAACTGAATATTAAGGTATCCTTTCATAGGGCGACACGAGCCAATCACCAACCCCATATCAAATAGATTTTTTTCCTACGTCAAAGTCCCCTTTTATTAACAGTCAATAACTATCAATTCCATTAAGAAACTACCATATTGGAATTAGTAAGAATTTTAGCTTTATATTTAACAAAAAATTATGGGAAGAAATGAAGGACGGAAATCCCAGTCTTCTTGAAGTAACTGTTCCAGTAACCTTTTTGAAGATCCCAGTACGAAAACTGTCAGCTATATAATCAAGTTTCTGTGACTCCAGGCCCAGGGGAAGGGGGAAAGCGTTTGGGAAGGAGCTGCATGTGTTTGCCAATCACGTGGGTCCCTGGACATTTTCCCCCTCTCTCTCTCTCTCTCTCTCTCTCTCCTCATTTACCTTGAGACTCGAAGATTTTTTATGTTACTTGTACTATTTGTTTTTAATGACTTTCAAATAAGAATAAACAATAATGTAATAATAAGTAACTGTAATTACAAAATTCATATGTGATAGTATTTTTAAAGAAATACAATAACGTACTAAATACTATCCCATGTCACTTTTAATTAAGGTTTAACTCCACTCTCCCTCTCACTCTCCCCTCTCACTTCCGTCTCTCTCTCTCTCTTTTGCCACACAAGATAAATAATGTGTCATACATAGTGGTAACTCCGCCCTCCCTCTCTTTTGCTGGAAGGAACGTTATAAACAGAGAGAGATAAACCACACTCTCCTCTCCTCTCTCTCTCCTCGTCTCTCCCATCTGCTCTCTCTCTCTAAATTCTCATCTCCTCCCTCCGCTCTCACTCCTCTCTCTCGGGTCTTTTACCCGAGATGAAAGAATTTTTATGGTATCTAGTATGTTAAAACAAATTTTATTTGATTAATTTTCAGTTTATTTTAATAATAATAATAATAATAATAATAATAAACTTTATTACAAAAATTTCCATAATGGTCGTATTTTAAAGAAAGAATGAAAAGTTACCCTTTCCAGTTTCATCTTGTAAGGATAATTCCTCTTTCTTCACTGAGATGAGAGAATTTTTATGGTAGAGTGCACGTGTTTTATTGATATTTTCAAATAATAATAATAAGTAATCAATAGAAATAAGAATAGTAATAACTACGAGATAACTAATTTCAAAATGAAAATTCTTCCCTTTGGATCTGTTTTGTTTTCTTGGTATCAATTTTCCCCATCCTCAACCTCGAGTGACACTTCAAGCTTAACATGCCATTATCAATGGGTCAAACCGAATTTAATGGTTTTATGTAATCCTCTCTCTCTCTCTCTCTCTCATCTCTCCTCCTGTCAATCTCCTCCATCTCCGCGTCCTCTCCTCGTCTCACTCTTCTCCTTTCTCTCTCTTCTCTCTCCTCTCTCTCTCTCTCCTTACTTGAGTGATGGATCATTTTCATGGACATGTATGTTAGTAAAGTTATCATTAATATTTTCCAATAATAATCACTGATAAGTAACAAAATTTCATATCTGAGTATTTTAAATACAATAATCATTCCATTTCTCTCTTTTAAATACTGTAAGGACAACTCTCTCTCTCTCTCTCTCTCTCTCTCTCTCTCTCTCTCTCTCTCTCTCTCTCTCTCCACAAGATACTTGTCGTACATTTGGTGTTTCTATTTCTTCCTTTTATCTCTCTCGCTCTCAGCAAAAGAATTGATAGACAGACAAACATAATTGCACAGTCCTCTCTTTCTCTCTTCTTTGGAGAAATATATGTATTTATGGGAGGGGGAAAAAGTTGCCTACAGACGTTCATTTCAATCTATTGAAACCTAAGGAGTATCTCCCCTCTCTCTCTCTCTCTCTCTCTCTCTCTCTCTCCTCTCTCTCTCTCTCGTCTCTCTCATCTCTCTCTCCCTCTCTCTCTCTCTCTTGTATTTTAATGAAAATATACTGTAATTTGTGAATACACAGTGTTGCACATGAAAAAAAGTAAATTAGTGATAATTTTAGAGATACGGCCCTAAGAAAAATTGCAAATTAGTAGTGAAATTTTCCCTGTGGACATGTTTTCAAGAACGTCGTTCTGGCTTACGACGATTTTCGGGTTACGACGCGTCTTAAGAACGGAACCCCCGTCGTAACCCGGGGACCGCCTGTATAGTGCTGTCCTGGTGTCATATGGATCTTTTCCTTTATGACAGCCTCATTAATATTCTACCTACCTCAGCAGTTATATTTGTTATATATATTATTATTTCTAATCAATCTTATATTTCATTTTAGGAAAATGTAGCTTGGTGTTTTCTCTGGTACAATTTCACGGAGCGACACAGCCGAGCCCAGAAAAGGGATTTTGACGTAGAAAAAATCTATTTCTGGGCGAGGAAACCGTGTCGCCCAGTGAAATCCCCCCCTAGTTTTCCCCCCCCCTTGCTGTGCACCAAGCTTCAATGCTATCGATAAGTATGACGTCACAGACGCCTTCAACGGGATAGCAGGGTGTGACCTATGGGTCAGCTCCCCGTATTTAGGGGATTTTGATGAGGAAAAGGCTAATTGGAGGGTTGCTGTGGTAGTGTTTAACACTCGCCCCAGGTTTATACTGACACCTTTTTTTATAGGTGAGCGAGTCAGAGAGTTCTGACATGTCCAATTTAGCAGTTCTCTGGTATTATAGCAATATTTTACTAGAAATAACGCTAAACGGACTTATTTCACTGGGCGACACGGCTTCCTCGCCCAGAAATAGAATTTTCCTACGTCAAAATCCCTTTTCTGTTCCTTTGTCTTCTCCAACAGAAGTCTCTTTCTTTAGTAGGAGGTGTAAAGTAAAGAAAATGAATGGACCAGGCTGTAATTCACTGGGATTTTACTTCTTGATTTTCCTAGCTCCATAAACGACTGGAGAGAGGCAATCATTCTTGGACACTTTGAGATTCAATAACATGAAGTGTCTGTCCCCATACTTTTTGGTTTTTCTAGCATGGTTATAGTGACTTTACAAAAGAACGATCAGACTGGATGGATGTGCAGAAGACATATTTCTCTTACTAATACATCCTCAGTCACTGAAGTTCCCTTGAGGTGTATTTACAGAGAAGATATTGCTGTTCAAGGTGCTTTGTTTGCGTTTGTGTACAGCACCTCTGTAATTATCTACTGGGAATTTGTTGCCCATAGGTGGATAGTGTTGATTTTTAGGAGCAAGAAATCTTTTCTACTGAATCACTGGTTCAAGTTGGCCAACTCTATCGACAGTATTGCAAAGGCCAAGGACTTGTTGCTTCTTCTGGCTCAATCTCTGTGCATTATGATTCTCAGTTGACTCCCTAAATCCTTCTCATTCTTATCGAGTGATGTGGGAATGATACTTGAAATTTGCAAGCTTGAATGTCAGAAGGCACTTGCTCCTTGAAGAATTTTAGCTGCAAAGGAAGCTTCCTAAGTGGCAAGGGCTTTTTTTTGTTAGGAAACATCACCTCACTGGGGATTTTATAAGAATAATCAGGCTCAATTAAAGAACAGAGTCAGCATAAGAGATTATGACTTACAACTAATGTTAATTAATTTTGTAAGTAATCCAGGGCCATCATTGTCGCCAGGTTCCGTAAGGGGAACTCTATAACCAAGAGTTGACCATTTTATTCTTAAATCTACTTCCAGGTTTTGGTTTTCCCTCTGTTTTGCAACTTGCAACCAAGAATTTTAACTAGTGTCGTTACACTTTCATACAACATAGAATGGTCAACACTTCACCTGGTAAAACTTACTAGCTGTAAGGACAGTGGAAGACCATCGAAGATGCCTAGCAGGTTTATCCCTGGTCAGAAACAAAGTTATAGTGGAAAGTTTGTGTCTTTGAGTGAAATGAACATGATATTGGTTTGATGATTCATTCTTTGGAAGGACAGTGTTTTTGGCCATTGGGGATTCAGAAAGAACAAAACTGGGTACCTTCAGAGTGGCCATTACATCCGTCTGCAAGTTAGACAGTTGCTGTGGGATTTGAGGAGCGCTCAAATGAAGGCTTACTAGCATGAAAATGAACAGGAACAACCAGATGATTACTACTCCTTTGAGGGCCCTCAGGCTGGAGCAGTGGATGTGTTTCCTTAAGTTTGGCTTGATTCAAACTCTTAGGCCTCCCCCCATCTACTTTAAGGAAGTATTGAGCAAATTTTAAGTTCAAGAATTGCTTAGTGACTCTGTAGAGCCCTTGTAGCTCCAGAGCAAATGATTTTCAAACTTTTTAGTCCTCTTGCTATATGACTCTCTTATTCTTCTGTTAAGAGGAAATCAACTTAAACTACAGAATTCCATGCACTTCCACTAACTTATGCATCTCGCACTTAACTACTTAGAGATGCATGAATGTTTCCTCCCAGAGGGTGCCATTCTAGAGGTTTTTTAAGCACCTGGAACCTTGTAGATATCAAAGTTTTTATGCTTTCTTAGATATACTAGTAAGTCTTTTTGCTATTAGATCTGGCTGGTCAGACACATTAACCCAACTGATAAATGAAAAGCATGCAATTGGAAGAAAATTAGAAACCCTAAATAAAAGATTCAAACATTTGAGTACAGGTCCCCTAATGTTAGGGAATACAATAAACAAATTAGTTGACATAGCCATAGAAATTAGTGTATTGAAACCATATTTCAATAAGATTTCTGCTAAATTTAGGAAGAAAGTAATTAAAGGCAAGATAATTTCATGGCAAAAATATGTGTCAAGCATATTAGATAATACTTCTATGCAGAAGGTGTGGCAGAAATTTAGGAAGATTAACGGTTTTTACAGCAGACCGGCAAGACATGCATTAATGCATAATGGCTCATTAATACATGATACTCAGACAATCTCTAATATTATCGGTCATAATATTGAAAACATAAGCAGTATTGATAATTTAGATGCCCACTTTCGAGCCCTTAAAAGAAGAGAAGAAGCAATACCATTGAATTTTGATACTGTAGAAGATATTTACTACAATAAAAGATTTACTGAAGAAGAGTTGGAATTTGCATTATCAAACTGTAGCTCAACAGCCCCTGGAAAAGATAATGTAAATTTTGATATGATAAGAAATCTAGCCCCTTTAGCCAAGGCCTATCTATTGGATTTCTATAATCATCTTTGGACCAAACATCTATTTCCAAAGGCATGGAAACATGCAATAGTAATACCAATAGCTAAGACAGGAAAAGATCCTAGTAATCCAGATAATTACAGACCAATTTCACTAACCAGTTGTGTATGTAAATTACTGGAAAAGATGGTTAATTATAGATTGAATTGGTGCTTGCGTCGTAATAATGTTTTATCAAATTCTCAATTTGGCTCACAATCAGAGCGATCCACCTTGGACTCTCTTTCACACCTAGAAAATTATGTACGTAGAGGTTTTGAACGAAAACAGATCACAAGGGCCTTATTTTTTGACATTCAGAAGGCTTATGATACAACATGGAGGTACTCGATACTAAAATCCTTGCATCATAACGGTTTCCGAGGACATCTTATTTTTATCAGAAATTTTATAGATGGAAGAACATTTCAAACTCGTATTGATAATATTTACTCTGAATCTTTTAAGCTTGACTGTGGTGTTCCCCAAGGCAGTGTTTTAAGTGGAACACTTTTTTGCGTTGGCAATTATGATATAGTAGATCAATGCCACAGGGAGTGTAAAGTAGTCTTTATGTGGACGACTTTGCAATTTACTACTCATCCAACAATCTTCGTCATTTGCAAAGAATTCTAAATAATGCCATTCGAAAATACAAGCTTGGACTGCGTCTGTTGGTTTCAGACTTTCGGCAGAAAAAACTCAACAGCAATAATATTTTATAGGAATAGTAGATGGAAACAGAATCAAGATATAAATCTTACTTTGGGCAATGTACAAATCCATTTCCAAGATAAAGTAAATTTTTGGGACTGGTTTTTTGATACTCATTTGAATTGGAAAGCACATGTATCTTACATCAAATCTAAATGTAATAGTGCTCTTAACTTAATGATGAAATTATCTCATACAATATGGGTGCAAGGCAATCAACTTTACTGATGATATATAAGGCATTGGTCTTATCAAGAATAGATTATGGAAGCCCAATATATGGATCAGGTATCTGAAGCAACTTTGAAGTGTTTAGATCCAATACATACTCGAGGCCTGAGAATTTGTAGTGGAGCGTTTAGATCATCCCCAAATCTCTCGGTTTTATGTGAAATTGGAGAACCCCCTTTGTTGTTGCATCAGGATTTTGTAACAATGCGGAGTGCATTGAATATTCTATCTACAAGTTCTCCTACAAAAAAGCTCTTTTTTCAGAGTGACATTTTTATAAATAATCATGAGCCACCATTCCCAATTAGAGCAAATAGGCTGTTGCAGTCAACAAATATCAAAATGAACATCATTCAACCATCTCTTTTCCCCCCACCTTGGATCATGAAAAAAACAAGAATATGCTCTCATCTTTTTCATTTATCAAAGAAATTTAGCTATACCCCGAGTCACCATCAACAAATTGCCATAGAGCATATTCAAAGGAAAGGTCCTCACTACGCCATATACACTGATGGCTCTAAATCTTCAGTGGGTGTAGGAAGCGCTGCAGTGTCTTTGAAGAAAATGAGCCAGTTATCATTGCCAAACAAGTCTTCAGTATTCACCTCCGAGCTATATTTGCATTTTACTAGCCATCAATATGTTAAAGCACATGAAGAAAGACTAAATTAAAATTTATCATCTACTCGGATTCACGAAGTGCCATAGAAGCCCTCAAAAGCTATTCACATAAAAACCTGTTGGTATTAAAGATTAAAGAACTTTTAAACAATTTTTATCTTGAAGGGGTAGATATCGAATTATGTTGGGTCCCAGCTCATGTAGGAGTTGTTGGAAATGAAAGAGCGGATACTGCTGCTAAAACAGCCGTCAACCTGCCTCAACGGAATATTAATCTCCCCGTTAGAGATTACATAACTTTATTAAAAACATTTACAATGGAAAAGTGGCAAAGATTGTGGGAGCAACGTATCTCAGAATAATAAAAATTAAGACAATTAAAGTCAACTGTTTTTTTCCATAGGAGTCATCTAATCAATAACGACAAAAAAAACTGAGGTAATATTGACTCGATTAAGAATTGGCCATACGAGATTGACCAATGGATTTTTAATGTGTACACCTCACGGCACCATTCCCATGTGCAGTGAGTGTGATACTTTTTTATCTATTAAACATATATTTTCGGTTTGTCGGGTTTTTAAGCGAGAAAGAGAGATATGTTTTGGTCGGAAAACGTTTTCTGACATTTTAACTGAATCTAGTAGTTTTTCTGTTTTTAGAATTTTAACTTTTTTGGTTTTTTAAGGAATACACGTTTAATTGATAGAATTTAAGTTTTTACCCTAAGATTTTTATTTTTATTTTTATTCTAATTCTTTTTAAATTACGTAGAGAATATATAGTTAATTCTTTTTATCGCTTAGATTTCATTATATATATATATATTTATTTATTCATTCATTTTTCACTTAGATTTCATATATATATTTATATATTATTTATTCATTCATTTTTTTCATTTAAGATTTAGTACTATATTTGAAGATAAATAGATATATATGTATATATATATATAATTTATTTATTTATTTATTTATTTTTTTTTATTAAATTTGATAAATTCTAGAATTATTTATATCTGGTTGAGGATCAGCGCCTTAAGGTTTTGAGATTGAAGCCCCTTCATCTCGATATCAGACCCTCTCTGGATTTTAGACATAGGTCTGAATTTTCTCTGGAGATTCTTTTGAACCTCTGGAATGAGTTCCATTGAATTATTTACCATGAAGCTTTTTTTTTTATTTAGTACTATTGCAAGGACTCTTCTGAAAGGTATTGTAAAGGGAATGCTATTTTATGTTTTTGCTGTAGAGCTGAGAATGATATTAAGGCAAAGTTTTCAGAGAACTCCAGGAATTCCAATCTAACCTCTTTGGTGAAGAAGAAGAGAAAACACTTCTCTTTCCTGATGGGCCAATTACAACTTACCTTAAATAGGTTAAGCCCAGAGGAGGTACTCATCTTGTGGTTTTGTGATTTTAGAAACCTAGAACATCTTTGTCAAAGCTTAATCCTGGATGAGGCAAAGTTAACCTTTTGTTTTGTGGTTTAGAAAACCTAGATGTCTTTGTCAAAAGTTAATCCAGGAAGAGCCAAAATTAACCTTTTGTTTTGTTGATTTGAGAAAACCTAGCTGTCTTTGTCAATGGTTAACCCTTAGGATCCTGGGTAAAAAAAATCAATATGCAGCGCCCCAGGACGGGTAAACTTTGGGGTCGGCTAATTTAAGAAAAAAACACATCAATGGAAAGAGGAAGATATACAAATGTACATGTTGTAAGGAAAAATTCTAAAAATTTCCTCTACTTTTCATGAGAAGTTGAAAAAGACTATACTTACAACCCTTTGCGGGGGCTCTTTTACAAGACGGTCATAAATTTTACCAAGTTAGAGTACATGTTTTATCTAGGAAATAATTTTATGCTATTTTGTTAAATTATAATTACAGCTCACACACTATCAAAACAGATAAGAACTAAAATCAGTAACAATTTCTGAGCATATTTGTTGTGAAATATTTACGCAAATTTATTGAGATCGGAGATGCAGTAACTTTTTTGGATTATACTTGTCTGTTCATTAACTACTTACTATCATAGAAGATGAGAACTAAAACTAACAGTAACCCCTGGTTATATTTATGAGCAAAAATATTATAAGACATCATGTGAGAGAGAGAGAGAGAGGCAGCATCTCTCCTTGAAGTCAAGTACACATCTAACTGTCATGAGACACCCACTTTATATGAACCAGTCTAAAAGTTGCCATTAGTGAATTTATGGGGTATAGAAGTAATGACACCTCTTTCCCACCCAATTCCTCCAAATTGTTGGCTCATAATATTGTTACTCACCATGAGTAAATCCGTCCCACCCAAAACCTGTCATTACTACTCATGTTAGTATATCCGTCTGTTAAGGGTTAAGCTTGGAGGAGCCAAAGTTATCTATTTATTTTGTGGTTTTAGAAAACCTAGAATGTCTTTGTTGAAGCTTAAGCCTGGAAAAGACAAAGTTAACCTTTTGTTTTGTGCTTTTTAAGAAACCCAGGGCATCTTTGTCAAAGAACATGAGGTCATCTGTGACATATTTGATTAGACTAGGGCATGAGAACTAGCTCTATACCTTTTACCTTTATTGAAGGTAAACATTCATAATGTGAGCAGCAGTTGCAACTTCATTTAGTGTTATGGCAGTTTGTCACTTGAGGATAGGATTAATGCAGCACAGTAAAACCCTTAGTTCACTACTCGTCGTGGGTAGCCTTTTCCTGAATAAAAAAAAGAGCAATCCTTTAGGCTCTGTTTAAATGTCGGATTTTAATTTTTGTGGAGCATGAAGGTACATATTTTGTATTGGAGCGTACCTTTCAATTATAAAGGTACATATTTATTTTTAATGAATGTCATTTTATAGGGCGGTTGGACCCAGGCACAGGGTTCCTCTCACATTGCTTCTGTTTCATTTTTGGCTGAATTGAAGCGGTTTTCTCCACAAGGCTGCTCTTTGCTGCACATGTATGAGAGCCTTGCTCCCCGATTGAAATCACACTTCTGGTGGTAGTAAGATCCAGAAATGATTCTAGATTAGGGTGTGGCAGGATCACAGCTTAAGAATCAAACAGGCAAACCCCCCGGCCCCCCCCCCCACACACATAAACTTAACCAATCCAGCTGCCAAACTCACCCTCAGTCACACTTTCCTCTTTACACTACGGAATACATGGAGGACAATTGACTTACCTACACAAAGAACAAAAAAAAAAAAAAAAAACAAAAAAACAAACACATGTACTCACCCAACTGCAGATACTCAGGGCTATGCTGTGCTGTCCGCTGGTCGAGGTCGCTGAGACACTAACAACAACAAAGATAACAACCACGAACTACAACCTCACAACTCAACAACAACACAACAACCAGGACCACAACCCAACAACACGACAATAACACAACACCCAAGGACCACAACTCAACAACACAGCAAACCAACAAGGAACACAACCACAACTCAACAACACACAACAACAAACAAATACAACTACAACAAAAGACCACTGCTCAAACAATCACTAACACAAAAAAAACACACAAAAAGGCAACACACACACACACGCACTAACAACACCAAGGAATCACAACAGCTCACCAACAACAACCCTCAACAACTCACAACCACACCAAGAAACCACAACAGCCTCCAACAACAGCAACAACCCTCAACCACAACTCATATATAACCCAACAGGAACTCACAAGCACAACAAATCCAACAGCTCAGGCACAACAACTCTAAAGCAAACAATATCAACTTAACAACAACAAATCAATAAAACACAAAACTTAACTGACTTTCAATGCCTTCAATAGACTGCTGCCGACACTACTGACTATCACAGGCTCTAACCCAAGACTGACTCCAAAACACAGAACTCGAACAACTAACTCCAGCTGCACCAGCAGACAACCCAGAACTCATCAACAGCCAATTCAATTGCTAACTGTCCATCCACCAATTTACGCTCTCTCGTCTCTTATCTCTCCTCGCTTTCCAATCCTCCCCTCCAACTCCCTATCCCTCCTCTCTCATCTCCTCTCCTCCCTTCTCCTCCCACGACCTCTCTCTCTCGTCTCTCTTCTCCTCTCTCGCTCTCTCTCTTTCTATGACGTTGTAAAATGGAACTCCCATGACTCCTCCATATTTCCTCCCCCATTACATTTGACAACATTTCCTGACACTCACAACACCCACACTAAATAGCCTTCTGAAACACCCATGGATGCTCGGACCCGGGCCCCCTGGATCTTGTTTGAGGGCCCTCATACACACTCTCAGTTACACCGCTATCCACTTCTCCCAGACCACTTCCAGTCAGACTCCCATTACCACATCCCTGACTACCATCCTCCCAAATCCCATTCACTATCTCATCTACCCCTTCTAACTCTTGTCCCAATATCTCTCATATCTCTGCCACCAAATCAATGCTCTTACTACTTGATTCCCCCCTTGTTGAAATCTCACTAAACCCTGACAGTTCAAACACACACACACACTATATAAGTATCAATCCTCCCCTCAAAGTCATATGTATTACATGCCTTATCCACCATTTTTACCCTAAAACTAACCCCTCCATCATGCGGTTCACGTTTCTCCCTTTCGTTCCCTTTCCTTACCTTCTTCCGCTTTCTTCCGTACTCAACCAACACTAACTGCTGATCTCCCAGACCCATTTGCTCACTGATGCTCGGTTCACATTTATTCACTTCAAACCACTCACTCATCACATTCTCCTGAACATACTGTCGCATGCTAGAGGACCCACCCAACTGAATCCCCCTTTCACTTAGTTTCCTAAATTCCCAGCCTGACTCATCCTCTTATGCCTACACACAATCGCCACATGACCTTCCATCCCACAGTCAGCACACTTCACATGCGGCTCCTTACACATCCTAGCACAATGCCCGTTCTTCCTGCAGTTGCTGCAAACTACATTCATACGGGTACCCCGACATCCACTAGCTATGTGCCCTACCTGTCCACACCTGTAACACTTAATATCCCTATCTTTCTTACACTCGCTCACTAAATGCCCAGTTAGCCCACACCCGAAGCAAGCTCCTAACGCCCACCGACATTCATTCTTCCTGTGTCCTGGCTTACCACATCTGTAACACTGCTGCTCTCGCTCACAACTAACTAACCCTACTCTTCCAACACTCACACTCCTATCTCTTTTAGGGCTAACCACTCACGTTACTTGTCTAAGGCTCCTATCAACCACTCGCTCTGCCATTTGCCTCGGCCTTTCCAAAACTGCCTCCCTATAGCTTTTAAACTCTGGCATAACCTCAGCTACTTCAGTCCTAACACTAACACTTCTACTCTCTTTCATACACCTATCTAACTCGTAATCCTCTACTATTTCTAGAATGTCGTTCCACGTTAACCTTTCATTTGTCCATTGCATTTTCTCCTTACGTTTCAGATTTATAAACTCATATACACTCTCTGGTACAGTCGCTAACAACTTTCGCACTAACTCCTTACACTCATTTATCTCTTTGTCTCCAAACTTTTTCTTGGCTAATGTTTCTGACCTACAGATATACATTGACAACGACTCACCAACATTCATTCTTGCCTCTTCAAAATCATGCTTTCACCTATATCTAACACTACTCTTTATCGTCTTTGCCTGTTTCACTATCCTGGCTTTCACACACTCATACAGCACATTCCTTACACTCATCATTACCCCATACATACTCAACAAAAATCCTGTCAAAAAGCTACCTAACTCTCTTGCACAGTCTCCCTTGTTATCCCCATACTTAGCCTCACAATACTTCTCATATGCCTTAAAAAAGTCCCCTTTCGTACTTCCTGCTCACTCTCACCTTCACTTTCGCTACTTCCATTCTGACCCTTCTTTCCCTCTTCCGAATGCAGCAAATCCACTTCCATACTCACATCCATTTTCCTGACTAGTGCGCTCTTCTTACCCTTCTGCTTTCTACCCACCTGTTTCCACTCACCGCTATCTAAATCACTCTCAGCCCTTTCCCCAATATATTCAGTCCTAGTCTCATCCTGTCCATCACCCTTACTAGCCATCTTTCCCTTAGTCTTCTTCTTTTCCACAGCCCCCTTCTCATTCTCGTCCTCAGGTTTATCCTTATCCTGTGTCTTCCCCTTCTTTCCCTTACCTATCACAACCAGATCACCTTCGTCACTTGTACTCTCATCCACTCGCTCTTCCACGGTTTTTTTTTACCACTCCTGGCCCATCACAAGACCCAGTAGGCCTACCTCCTCCTGCTCTCTCTCCCATGAATCCCTTCATCATCTGCACTGCATTCATCATTACTCGGAATTATTTGTCCATTTTCTCAACCATTCTCTCTTCTGCTCCTTTCACCTCTTCTTTCACTTCCACTTTTGTACTCGTTAGCATTGCTCTCATTTCCTCTAATTCGCTCTTCAGCTCCTCACACTCTACCCTTAATCTCTCATTCTCCACTTCCAGTCTTTCCTTAGCTTCCCTCGCCAACGGCAACTCCATCTTCAGCCTTTCCACCTCCTTCAGCGCTTCCATCCTCACTTTCTCCATCAATCACACAACTCACTACCCCAACCATCCTGCAGCTGCCGCACCAACAGTCCCTGTTTGGGCGCCAAAAAATAATGTGGCAGGATCACAAGCTTAAAAAACAAGCAGGGCAAACACCCCCCCCCCCCCCCACCCCCACACACACATAAACTTAACCAATCCAGCTGCCAAACTCACCCTCAGTCACACTTTCCTCTTTACACTACGGAATACACGCAGGACAATTGACTTACCTACAAAAAAAAAAAAAAAAAAAAAAAAAAAAACACACACACACACACAAACACATGTACTCACCCAAATGCAGATATGTAGGGCTATGCTGTGCTGTCCGCTGGTCGAGGTCGCTGAGACACTAACAACAACAAAGATAACAACTTAGAACCACAACCCCACAAAAACACAACAATCAAGGACCACAACCCCACAACACAACAATAACACAACACCCAAGGACCACAACTCAACACAGCAAACCAACAAGGAACACAACCACAACTCAACAGTACAACAACAAACAAGGAATACAACCACAAAACACCACTGCACAAACAGTCACTAACACACAAAAAAACACAAAAAAGCAACACACACGCACTAACAACACTAAGGAATCACAACAGCTCACCAACAACAAACCTCAACAACTCACAACCACAACAAGAAACCACAACAGCCTCCAACAACAACAACAACCCTCAACCACAACTCACATATAACCCAACAGGAACTCACAAGCACAACAAATCCAACAGCACAGGCACAACAGCTCTAAAGCAAACAATATAAACTTAACCACAACTAAACAACAAATCAATAAAACACAAAACTTAACTGACTTTCAATGCCTTCAATAGACTGCTGCCAACATTACTGACTATCATAGGCTCTAACCCAAGACTGACTCCAAAACACAGAACTCTAACAACTAACTCCAGCTGCACCAGCAGACAACCCAGAACTCACCAACAGCCAATTCAATCGCTAATTATCTCCACCAATTATGCCTCTTCTCTCTCTCTCCTCTTCTCTCTCTCTTCTCTCTCTCTCTCTCTCTTCTCTCTACTCTCGTCTCTCTCTCTCTCGTCTCTCTCTCTCTCTCTACTCTCTCTCTCTCTCTCTCTCTCTCTGACGTTATGAAATGGAACTCCTATAACTCCTCCATAAGGGAAGAATGTTTTGTGTTTCATGTAAGAAACCTTTAGCTCGACTGGCTGAGCAGATTTTTGTCAAGCTGCACTACTCACCCTCCTCTTCTCAATGTGGGAATCGGCTAACTTTAACAGTAAGATTCAGACTAACTTCTTAGACTGGCTAATATAGGTAGTGCTACAGGCATCACAGTTGTAAATACAGATGATGTCAGACAAAATATCTGAAGATAGTTTGGCTTTATGGTTCATTGATGCTTGTTTAGTAAGATTGTTTGAAAAGATGATCATGGGGTTGATACAGGTAGAGCTATATTTAAAAATGTGTAGTTTTGCAACATGAAGTACTTATATATAGTGTCTGTATTTATTGCAAAGTTGATGATGTTGCATAAGACTTTGGAACTCAATTTTAATAGTAGACAAAAATACTTTCATATTCAGTACAAGTAAGATACTTTGTCATATACTGTTGTTAGATAGGATTCTTAAAGAGAAGATTCCTATTTAGTGGTTTATTTATGACTAAACATATACACAAAAGATATACAAAGGTGAGCTTCTGTAAACACTGTAAGCGCTCAACTACATAACAAGCTTGTTGAAGGTCTAAGCACTAATTACATTTAAAATACATTTTTAGCCGGAAACATATACTGGCAGTCCCTGGGTTACGACGGGGGTTCCGTTCTTGAGATGCGTCGTAAGCCGAAAATCGTCGTAAGCTGGAACGACGCTTGGAAATATGTCTTAAACTAATAAAAAGTTATAAAAACCTTACTTCTAATCCTTTGGTTACACTACATGTTGTTTCCTGTAGTTTTATGTACAACCTGGAGTTATTTTCAAAAGAATGCTGGTTCTTGAAGGTAAAAACTATTGTAATCCTCTGGTGACACTACATTCTTGAAGTTTTATGTACAACCTGGAGTGATTTTGCCAAATCTTGAGGGCTACAGGAACAGCTGATTACTATTTACGTATCATATAGACTAATTAAAGTAAACGTATCTTTAAATAGGCTTATATATTAGTATCAACAAAACATTTCCTGCCATGAGTCAGAGGCCGTTTAATGAAACGAACACTTCTCTGTCCTATCTGTTCAGAAAATAAACATTACATCAATCCCCGAGACCATTGTTGCCAAGGCGTCCTCTCTCTCTTTCTCCCTTCCTCTCTCTTCTCTCTCTCTCGTCTCTCTCTCTCTCTCGTCTCTTCTCTCTCTCTCCTCTCTCTCTCTCTCTCTCTCTCTGATCAAATTACACTGGAACCTTGACATACGATTGCCCTAATATACAAATGTTTTGAGATACAACAGAAAATTTGCGAAAATATAAGCTTTGATATACAACGAAATATTTGATACGATTTTGCGATGAGTGTTAGTTGTATAGGCGACCGATAAATGCCGTTCAGTCTGTGTTTGTTGGTGCTGCATGTTAACACGTCATTGTTTAGTTCGTTGTATTTGCGCCTATTTTTCGTGTTATTTTGTCTTATTTTATTATTAACCATGGGTCTCAAAGCTAAAGACAAAGCAGGTGATAAGAAAAAACCCAAGAAAATGATTTCGATGGAAGCAAAACATGAAATTATAGCAAAGCATGAACGTGGCGTTCGTATCGTCGATTTGGCAAACGAGTATGGTCGAAATCCTCTACAATATCCACAATCATCAAGCAGAAGGAAGCTATAAAAACCTTCCAAAGGCATCACCTTTATTTCTCACTAACGACACTGATTAAAAAAAATAAATAAAATTAGTTTAGCAATGTTATTTAATTTGTGGTTTATTACGTAGTTTATTAGTGTACATATGTAAATAAAAAGAGAACAAATCGTTCCCTGCCACCCTTCCCTACCTCCTCCCCATGCTGGCCTCACGTCATCTTTCGTTGTGGTAAATAAAATTCCTTTCTTTTTTTTAATTGATTTTATTAACATTTATTATCATTTATCACATTGCTATGTTATTTTATCATTATGTGTGTTATTACTCGTTTATTTGTGTATAAATTGTGTATATTATATGTAATTTAGCTGTGTTTAGGTGTGGTTTCATAGCGCTAGAACGGATTAATACATATTACATTATTTTAATGGAAAAAATGCTTTGAGATACAACTGTTTTGATATACGACGATGGTAAACGGAACAAATTAAATTCGTATGTCAAGGTTCCAGTGTACTGGATAATGTCTCTCTTTGGATACTTCGATTTTGCCAAATCTTGAGGGCTACAAGAACAGTTGATTACTATTTTTTGTATCTATTGACTAAAAAAGTAAACGTATCATATAGACTAAAAAAGTAAACGTATCTTTAAATATGGACTTTTATATATTAGTATCAACAAAACATTTACTGGCATGAGTCAGAGGAGGCCGTTTAAAACGAAACGAACATTCTCCTGTCCTTATTACTCGGAGCGTTGGAAGACGCCTCTCTCTCTCTCTCTCTTCTCTCTCTCTCGTCTCTCTCTCTCTCTCTCTCTCTCTCTCTCTCTCTCTCTCTCTGATCAAATTACTGGATAATGTCTCTCTTTGGATACTTGGAATTTGCGTTGTAATCTAACCAGAAACTTCGTTTTGTTATTATTACTGGAAACAAGCAGTGATTTTTTCATTATTTGCACTTTTGGACTGTTATATGTAAACTTTGCGCACCGCAAGCTAGTATGTATTCATTCGCTCGGAAACTAGTTCCGCATATGAGGCGTCACTAAAAACATAGAAAAATACGACATAAAAAGTGTCGAAAATCATCATAACCTCAAAATTTTTGTTGTAATCTAACCAGAAACTTATTTTTATTAATATACTGTGCTAAACTATAAAAGATTTTTATCATAGTATGCGTTTTTTAAAAGCGTCGTTAACTCGGAGCGTTGGAAGCGTCAGCATCGTAACCTCGGAATAAGCGTCGTAACCTAGGACGGATTTTTCCATTGAATATTTAAGAAAAAGTGTCGTAACCTCGGAACGTCGTAAGCCGGAACCGTCGTAACCCGGGGACCGCCTGTGTAACATGTTTCCGCCCTTCTCTGCTTGTTTAAATTTTGAAGAAAAAAAATTAAATAAACAAATAAGCATGAGAACCAAAATACTAATATAAATAACACACGCTGTCAAAACTATAAGGCAATGGATTCATACATGAGTTAACATAAAATTTACATCACATGAGTAAAATATTAGTAAATACTTATATTTATACTATATTTCTAATGCGAATTTCGCCATCAACACAAGACACAATATTTTTTTATTTTTAGCATGACAAAATTTATTGCTGAGAAAAATATTATGAACTTCTATGTTAACTTTACATTCCTTTGTCAAAATATCTGCTATCATATCCTTCGTTTCGAGCCAGCTGTAGGAGTCCACAGAATTATCTTCCAACTTTTCCTTCAAATCTGTAATGGTATTTCAAAGTAAATGCTCCTCCACCTGTTTGGTACTACCTACCATTCCAACAAAGGCCTAGAATCAGTGAACAATCTGAAAGGAAGGGTTACTGAGTCTTTAAGAGTTTTTCCAAAGAGTAACTGCCCAAGTTGTTTAGTGAAGAAAACTGAATCATCAACCAGTTTAGATAAATTCCTAGTTTCAGCTGCCTTTGCAGAGTGACACACCTTTTGTATTAACTTTGATTTCCAAAAGATAGGTGCCGCATTGTAAGTTTCCTTTGATCCCAATAAAACAAGATTTCCTCCAATGCTTTTGTTATCATTCCAGATACGAATCTTCGCCCAGACCAAATACAACGAGATCGTCTTTATTACCAATTCTTGAAAACATGACTTTATTTGGTTTGCTATGAACTCTCCTAACAACATGATTTACTCGCTTAAGATCTCTTATCTTCGCATCGTTATTCTTCATTGACATTAGTAGAGCAGTTATCGATAAATCTGGTCTTGTATTCGCAGCCATCCAGCCTATTTTACCAGCATACTTTCGATAGACTTTCATTTCTTGTTTTGTCAACAGATCATCAGAACTGGCTTTACGTATACGTATCTTGTATCTCTTCAATACTATTTGCATAATCCTCCATCGATATCACAATCTCGTTTTCTGATTTGTGTATATCTATACCAGTAAATCTAAATACATTCTTCTCAACCTACGACACGGTTAAAACACTCTTAATCTTTTCTATGATATTATTAACAAATCTTTCTGTTCCTGCAATGCTAAAATCATCAACATGGGTAATGACCATTCCTATAAGATTATTTTCCTAATACTGATAGTAAAATGCTTCATCGCCACTCACATTCTTCAATCCTTCGTGCTTAAAAATATCCTTTATTCTAAGCCAAAACTTCCTGTTGGCATTGTCAAGTCCGTACAAAGGCTTCTTCAATTTCCAAAGTACACCTTTCTTCAAGTCTTTCGGAGGTTCAGTAAAGACGTCTCGATCCAAGGCTCTTGATTGTAAGAAGGCAGCGTAATATCAATGGACTGAAGATCAAACTTTTCATTTGCTGCCACGACTAAAAATATTTTAACACTTTCTTTCATAGCTGGTGGGAGAAATCAGCTTGAGGTTTTACATTCTTCCTGGAAGCCTCTGGCAACCAGTCTGGCTTTATAATCACTTTCTTGACCATCATGTTTTTCTTTCTTTGTAATTACCCACTTACTGCTGATTCTCTGTTGTCCATCATCTTTCACTTCTTCAAAAGTATTGTACTCGGTGAGATTTTTATATTCATTTTCTTTAGCTATAAGCACTTCAGGCAACTTATGATACTTAACTGGAAGTTCCACCACGTATATCGTATTATCAAAGTCAAAACATTCAGGCTTTTCTGACTTCATCCATATGCGCCTTTTAGCATCATCCTTCTTGTCAACAAAATCAATGGTTCCGTTATTACATTTCTTCTTCTCTTCCGCATAGTTACTAATTTCCTTATAGATTTTATCCTCATCTTCTGCCCCCCCCTCTTCTAAAAAAGGGATTTTGACGTAAGGAAAAATCTATTTCTGGGCGATTGGCTCGTGTCGCCAGCGAAATATCCTTTAATCTATTATTTCTAGGGTAAATGTACTAACACATACCGCCAGAGAATAAATAAAATAAAGAAAAAGGTCAGTATAACTGACTCGCTCACCCCCTCCAGGAGGGTGTCGGTATGAACACTAGGCGAGTGAGACCACTACCACGAGCCAAATGCCAATAGAAATCTCCCACTACAAAATCCCTCCAAGAGGGGAGCCGACCCACAGAGTGAGCAGCTCGTACTACTACTACTCCATCCCATGCTGCCGACTGCTGCGCCTCTGGTGGCCATCCTGAAGTTAGCAGACAATCTTGGGCGAAGGGATGGGTAGGGTGGGATTTTTCGCTGGCGACGACGAGCCAATCGCCCAGAAATAGATTTTATTTTTCTTACGTCAAAATCCCTTTTCTGGGCTCAGCTCGTGTCGCTGCGCGAAATCGTACCAGAGAAATAGCACAAGATTGTAAACAAAAGTAATAAACTGAGAATAAAAATAAAATAAATCACGAATAGGTCTCAAATAAAAGATAAAAATATATAAGAATAGACTATAATTGCTAAAAGATACATATACACAGGGGTATAAAAATAGAAATATGCTTAAAATTACCCTCAAATCTAAATCATGTTTGTAAACATAAGGTAATTACATATGTACAGGTAAAATTATTTACATGTATCAATGTTATCTGTGTAACAGCATGTATCAAAAGTATAATAGCAATTAATAAAAACAATCAACAATAATAATATATAAAGGAATGTATATGACTTAATATAGCAAAAACCCGTAATCATTATAATATGATGTTTATCCCCTAGCATAAAAAATAAGGGGAAACATCCATGAGATCAATGTGTATAATCATTTGTGAGTGTCCCTAACCAGACAATAAGGGGCACCCACTACACTATCACAAAAGCAGCTAGAGTCAGGGGAAACTATGTTACCCGCTGCTACTGCTGGGAATTTCAGAGCTTCCAAGGACTTAAGGTAGTGACGTTTGAACACTGTCGGCGATTTCCATCCAGTATACTTTTTCAACTCATCGAAGTTGATATGTTGGAAATAATTAGGGGGGGTTGTGGCTACTGCCCTGACCTCATGTGCTTTCGGGAAAGAGTCAGGATTGGCTTGCTTAATAAAGTACAGGATTTGTTGCCTGATACCTTTAATGGATAAAGTTCCACCTTTTTCCCTCCTAAGAGGGGGACCCGACGAAGATGAGGAGGTCCTAGACAGAAAGGCTCGTAAGGTTGTAACTGGGCAAAGAGACACATCTTGTGGAAGGGGTAGTACCTTCCAAGGTTCCCACCTCATCAAAGGATCTTCATTCTTTGCTAAAAAGCTATGTTCCGGAGAAAGTAGGACTTCTCCTGTGGGAAGGAACTGAATATGATCCGGGTCTCTGGATAGAGCCGACAGTTCTGAAATTCTTGCTCCTGAAGCTAAGCTTAATAACGAATAGGGTTTTTTCTTAATAGCATTATAAACAGCATGGTGTCATTATCGGTTTCGGAAGCCAGTTTTTAGAACATCGTTTAAGAACCATGAAACTGACGTAGGCGCCTTACAGAAGGCCATAAGAGCCTAGCACGTGCCTTAAGAATAGAACGAGAAGTAGGAATCCGTCAAGTCTGTGTTAAATACAAATTGAAATATCTTTTTCAAAGCTGACTTGTTTGTCGTAATCGTGGCTAGCTGCTAAACCTTTTTCAAATAAGGATCTGAAAAAGGATATAGCTGAATTAACTGTCATGATTCTAATATCCGAATCTCTCAGGAAGGTTGCTAACTTTTTGACAGCAGCATCATACTGCCTCAAAGTTGAATCCCTTTTATCGGATTCCAAGAATAGAAATATTCTGAGGGTCAATATTCGCATCTCTTTTTGGGGGCCGCCCCCAAACTAAACTTCATGAAATCCATAAAGTTAGGGTTTTGAGAATCCCTGAGGAAGCGAACACAGTCTTCATTTGTACTGACTGGGAGAGCTTGGGACTGGGATCTGAAGAGGACGAAGGCCCAGCTCCAAAATTAGAGGATACCAGTTGCTCTTCGGCCAGTCTGGGGCTATTAGAGCCACTTGACCCTTGAAAGTCCTGAGTTTGTTCAATACTTTCATGAGGAGATTCACTGGAGGGAAGACGTAAATCTTCTCCCAGTTGTTCCAGTCTAGAGCCAGGGCGTCCGTGGCAGAGGCCAGAGGGTCCAGGTTGGGGGCTACATAACACGGTAGTTTGTGGTTCGCTTGTGATGCGAAGAGGTCCACCTGTAGCCCTGGGACTCTTTGAAGGATCCATTGGAACGAACTGTTGTCCAGTGACCATTCCGACTCTAGGGGTACTGATCCGGATAGGGCGTCTGCTATGACGTTTCTTACTCCAGCTATGTGAGTGGAGGAAAGATGCCAACTGAACTTGTCTGCCAGGGAGAAGATGCTATCATGACGTGATTTAGATGACGTGACTTGGAGCCTCCTCTGTTTATACAATGTACTACCACTGCGCTGTCCAGGACTAGCTTTATGTGGGAGTACTTGGGTTGTGGGGGGGCGTAACCTTTTTAGAGTCAAGAACACTGCCATTGCCTCCAGTACGTTTATATGGACTGACGGAACTGAGGTGACCAAGTCCCTTGAACCTTTTTGACCTGGGAATACCCTCCCCAGCCGCTTAAGGACGCGTCTGTGTGGATGGTGACCCCTGGTGGAGGGAACTGAAGGGGAACTGACATTGATAAATTCTTGACTTCTCGCCCATGGCCGAAGTCGATTCTTTAGAATCAGAGGCACTGAAGGGGATAGTTTGTCCCTGGACCTGACGTTTGCTCGCGAGCGCCAGATTCTGGTTAGGTCTTTCAGTTTGGCTTTTCATTAAGACGTTTGTCACTGATGCAAACTGGAGAGAACCCAGGATTCTTCCCTGGGCTCTCCTTGACGCTAGTTTGTGACTTAGAAATTGCTTTGACTGACTTTGCTATTTCTTTCCTTTTGGGTTGATGGAATCGACAGAGTGTGGATGATAGATTCCATTGAATGCCCAGCCACTGAAAGTTTGACTCTGGAGTGAGTCGTGATTTGGTCCTGTTTATTTTGAAGCCTAGATATTCCAGGAACTGAATCACTTTCAGAGTAGCTCTGTTGCATTCCTCGACTGATGGGTCCCAGATCAACCAATCGTCGAGATACGCTACTACCATGATCCCTTGCGATCTGAGTTGTTGCACTACCACTTCCGCTAGCTTCGTGAACACTCTGGGTTCCACGTTGATTCCGAATGGAACTACCTTGAAGGAGAATGTCTGGTCTCCTATCTTGAAACCCAGATACGGACGGAAGTGTCTTGCAATAGGGATATGATATAAGCGTCTGTAAGATCGATAGAGGTGGTGACGGCCCCACGGGGAAGTAGGGTCCGCACCTGTGAGATCGTGAGCATCTTGAACTTGTCGCAGCGGATGACTAAGTTTAAGCGGGACAAGTCTAAGATTACACCTTCTTTTTTGTGAGCCTTTCTTTGGCACGCTGAACAAGCGACCTTGAAATTTTAATCTCTTGATTCTCGCTATAGCTCCTTTTTGAAGGAGATCGTCTGCGTACTCTGTCAATTCCTTGGAAGGAAGTTGACGGAAAGGTCTGGATGGAGGTGGGTTCGTCAACCAGCTCCAATCCAGACCTTTTGAACACTATGCTCTGAGCCCATTGGCTGAAGTTCCACCGGTGGTGAAAGTGAAACAGCCTCCCACCCCCTACCTGAAGTTCTTCATTGGTTTCTGGTAACCGCCTCGGCCTCCTCTGAAGTGCTTTCCCTTGTTAAGGGGCCTCCCGATCCTCTCCCACGAAAGGAACGCTTACCTCTACCTCCCTTACCCGAGCGGTCATACTTCTGAGAAGCTTGACTCTCGAAGGCTTGATTGTAAGCTGGAGAGATGGCGTAAGAGGTGGAGGGCTGAGGCTGAGGGGATATCACATAAATTGGCTGTGATTGACCTTTAGAAGTGGAGGGTTGGGCTGCCTGCACTACCGGTACTGTTGGAACTTGTTGAGGAAAGCGTAGTTGCTTCTTCTGGTAAGGTTGGAAACGCCTGGGTTTCTTTTTGTTTTGTTCCCTTACCTTTAGGAGTCAGATCTTGCCCCCTCTTAGCCGAAAGGCCCCAACGATCCTTAAGGCTATGGTTTAACCTGGTAGCCTCTGACTGGACCTCCTTAACCATAGCTTCTGGGAAGAGATCTGCTCCCCAGATGCTAGACGAGAGTAACCTATCCGGTTCATGCCGAATGGTTGCCTCTTGTAGGACATGCTTCCTACAATTCGTCCGAGCAGTGGCAAACTCTAACATATCTGACTGTACCGTTTGAGTCAGGCTTTGGTCATGAGCTTAAAAATCGGTTCTGATCCATAAGCCATGGTAGCTACCTCAGACATAGCCATAGAATTGATGGATCTGGCTAGACGTTTTGCATCAAACTCAGCCTGAATAAGGCTATCTGGGAGCCTGGGTAGCTTTTTTTCACCAAACTGCTCCATAGCACAGTCCGTTTGAGTTTGCCAGCTGAGGATGTATTCGGCAAGTCTTCCCACAATTCTCCAACTGAGGGGAGCAACGGAGAAGTGGGATCCGCTTCCTTCAACTGCGGTATAGGTTCCCCCTTCTGGGGTCCGCTGGATGGTCGACCTCGCGATCTTGGTTAGGAACGGGAGCGGGTACTCTCATCCATTGTAAAAATGGTAAAGGGACTCTTAAATGGTTGTATCTTGGTGTTAGAACAATCCATGTCCTCTACACCTGAGCCATTCTCTCTGAGCCTGGTCTCGTGAGTAGAGGACTGTCTCCTTAGGTACCTTATCGTCCCGCACCATAGCCGACGACGTAAGCCTTGCGTAGCCTATGAACGGATGCTGGAGGTCTTCCGGGAAGAACTCGAAGTCCTCTATTCTTCGAGTCCCAAATTCCGGTATAGAGATGAGACCGTCTTGGAAGGGGGCGTATGACGCTATTTCCTCCACGGATTGTTCATAGAGAACTAAGGTAGTGAGTCATACGGAGGGAGGTTGGGATCCACTCGTGTTGGACAGTGGAGGAGAGGCTAGAGGAGCTTCTCTCAGCCCGGCTATAATGGAGTCCTGGGAAGTAATCCTGTCCGACAGCGAGAGATCATTTGTTCCATGCTACTCTTTAAGGACCCAACCAGGTCCCCCACCTGTTGCAACAGGCCAGCATTGGAGTCCAAAGCCGAGCTGGCTGCGGAGGTGGAGGGAAGGCTCTGATCGGAACCAAAGGTAGCGGAACTGGTGATTCTGCCGGAGTGCGAGATCTCTCTCTGGAGATTTACTCCTCGAGGACTTAGAGCCGGAGCTAGAAGCTTTTAGACCTGGATGCTCCGGGATTCCCAGCCGGAGACTTACGGGAGAAGGATGAAGCCGAAGTCGTCTTCTTAGACGACGACGACGTCTTAGTCAAAGTCATCACCTTAGACTTGACCTTAGGTCATAACCGAAGCACCAGGAAGGAGAATATATTTCGTCACCCGTAAAGCCTTGGAAGGATGGAGAGGTGCAGGAGTAGAAGAAACAGTTACGCCCAAGGGTGACCCTTGGGTGTCCACCGTACCTACCTCGACCAACAGGTCGTCTATAGCTACCATAGGTTCAACATTAATATCTAGGGTCGCGACATCCGTAGAGATATCCTGGTCCTGATCAGTTAATGAGGTGGCCAAGCTGTTGTTGGATGAAGGCGATAAGTCGGATCCGCTTCTATCGGTCGACGTATCCTGTCGCCTTGCCTCCGGGGAAGATTAGTAATGCCAACCGCTTCTCTAGGATGTAGGGCTGTCCCTTGGCGGCGTTTTTCCCAAAACCGCCGACCCAGGCCCGCAGGGTAAGCCATGCGGTATCTCTTTACCGCCGGAGCCTGGAAGAGAGGGCGTAGTTTAGATTTAAGAATTCACTTAAAACTAAAACTTAAAGTATAACTTAACTTAATTGCCTTAAGTTAATATGATGAAAACTTAAGCGCTAAAAAAGAAGCGGAGCAGCTATTGGAGATGTAAAACTTACCCCTTCCAAAAGCGCGGCACACCATCGTAACATATGGTACAACGTGCTAACTTAAAAGAAAAAGGATGGCCACCAGAGGCGCAGCAGTCGGCAGCATGGGATGGAGTAGTAGTATACGAGCTGCTCACTCTGTGGGTCGGCTCCCCTCTTGGAGGGATTTTGTAGTGGGAGATTTCTATTGGCATTTGGCTCGTGGTAGTGTCTCACTCCGCCTAGTGTTCATACCGAAACACGCTCCTGGAGGGTGAGCGAGTCAGTTATACTGACCTTTTTCTTTATTTTATTTATTCTCTGGTATGTGTTAGTACATTTACCCTAGAAATAATAGATTAAAGGATATTTCGCGCAGCGACACGAGCTGAGCCCAGAAATTCAACCTTTCTAGAGTGAGATCTCGTGTTTCTTCTTAAATCATCTTTTACTTCGTCTTTCTCTTCAAAAAAGGAATTTTCATCTTTTTCATATATCTCCTGACTACTGTTAGAGACTTTGTTATTCAGCTACTCGTTATTGTCGTCTTCACGAGCATATACTCTGTAAGGCTGTACTTTAGAATCGGCAACCTTTTTCAAATCATTTGCCCAAATAAAAACATCTCTATTCCTGTGACAAAATACTTTTACAGGACCAGACCAGCTTTTATTATTTTTCTCCTGATAAAATACAAGATCCCCCTCATCGTATTTTATGTCATTAAAGCTACCTTTTCTCACTTTGGAAGCCATAGTCAACTTACTTCCATATTCTTCTTCCCTAAATTTTTTAGTTATCTCATGGTGCCTTTCCTTAATTTTTGACACTGCTTCACTTTCGAATGAACTTTCTGTGGCTAGATTTCCAATTGAAATTCCTGGAAAAATAATTACATTTAAAATACATTTTTAGCCGGAAACCTATATAACAAGTGTACTGTCATTATATTCTATAATAGTTTCAAGTTTCCAACCTTTAATATAAAAAAACTCAAGTCAACACAAAACTGTTAATTTCTGCTGATCCCCTATTCAGATATGAAGACCGATTGAGGTGCATGGCTGCCCCTCCCCTTCCTATCCATGCCAATAATGAAAAATGTAAATGCCAGCCTACAAATTTTAATAGGAACCAAAAATTTGAAATTGTTTAAACCCTATGTAGGATTAGGTGTACTCACATTTTGGATGGTAATACTGCGCCAGTGTAAGCTTATTGTGACAGGTTACTGCCAATTGAGACACTTGGGTATGATGGTCCCAGTTTATAAGCAGCAGGAGAAAATGTAGTCTTGCTCATATTTTGGATGAAGTCTTTTTGAGGCTCATGAATTTTTTAAAGAAATTTAGAAATTTGATAGTATTTAAATAAATAATTTTTATTTTATTTACATTTTTTTCAATCAAAATAATTTTATTTTTATTTTTTCAATCAAGAATGTATGGGAACGGTATAATGTTTATACCTTTAGCATGTGTATGTCTAAGTGAATTTTTAGTCACTAATTTGTTATAATAACATTCATATATTGAATGCTACAACAATGCTGAATGGCCTACCCAACCTGTATTGGGATATATGGAACAAATATACAATAATTCTCTAAAAAAATGATTCGGTCAACTACCAGGACAGTATGTTCATGCAATCCACTAACTTACCTTATCTTTTTCGTCTACAAGTTGATTAACTTGTCTGGGGGCCCACACATGATAGTACATTAGGGTATGGTAAAGTACTTGTAGTTAGTTTCTGATGAAACAAACTTCTTTTCTTAATTTAGTCATTATCATCCAACTCTTTTGCAGGGTTCAATCGTCAGGAGGCCAAATTCATTACACTCCAGATGATGTTGATGACTGGGATGAAGAGGATCCAGATGATGACTTAGATATTTAGTTTAGCCTAAGTCTATTTTCCTTAATAATTTTCTTTTCTGTTGTGATATAAAATGTAAAATTGTTTTGATATAAAATGTGAAATCATTTTGTATTATGTATAAATTTTGAATAAAATAACAAAATTGAATTAGAATAAATATACAATCAAAATTGACACAAAGATTGTTTGGTATTAAGTTAAGAGTGTGCAATCATTTAAAGTTTTGTATGTTGAGTATTTCTTGTTTTTGGGTTTTGGGTTTTTGGGTTTTGGGAATTTGAATTTTTGGTTTCCCCTAAGTACCTACCTAAGTAGAAAAATATCTTTGATCTTTTAGACCATGGATGAGCAGTGACCAAATTCTGTTAATTATATTGCTCTTAATCATTACTACAAAGAATATTAGGGATAAGAAATACTGTGTGAAGCTATTTACGTACATATAATTCAAAGTTGCAAAATGGTGTTGGGAGTGCTGTAATCCATAGTAGTTGCAATGAAGTTTTAAGGGGTAATTTGCACCAAACTCCAAAAATTCAGACCTAACTGGACCTGGCAAAAAAATCGAGTGGTTTTTTCCACTCCCAATTGTTGAAATCCAATTTCCAGAATAGTATTAAGTACAGTGGAACCTCGACATACGAAAGTCCCAACTTATGAAAAATTCAAGTTACAAAAGCAAATACTGTGCGAAGATTTTTTTGCCTCTGCATACAAAAATAATTCAGGTTATGAAAGGTTGTTGCTGTAAAGTCCCGAGATTCGCCCGGACCACCGAGAGCAATTTTAAAACTCACGCACCGCCAACTGAGTAGACTCGCCACCATCCTCCCGCTCTCCCATTGGTTCCTGATGCTAGTCACTGCCATAAGATCCTGCTCTCCTATTGGGCAGCATCTACCCCATCATGCTCCACGTAAAGGCGTTCTTCGGTCACTCCGTAGCAGCATCGTTATTGTAAGCATGCGGAATTCGTTCATTCATATACGATTTTGTTTATTAACCCTTAAACGCCGACTGGACGTATTTTACGTCGACATTTTTTGTCTCTCGGGTGCCGACTGGACGTATTTTACGTCGACATACAAAAGTTTTTTTAAAAATTCATGGAAAAATACTTTTAGGCCTACCAGCCAAAAACTCTTGAATCACGCGCCTTGGGGGATGCTGGGAGTTCACGGATCAATGTTGTTTTGTTTACAATTGTTACGCAGCACGCAAGCGCGAATTTCTTTCTTGCCACCCTAAAAAGTAAGCTGTGACACATCTCTGAAATTATTTCGTCACTTTGACATAATTTTTGTACCATTTTAAATTAGCCGTTACATGGAGTATTATATATGAAAATGTGCGCATTTTTATGTAGAATACAACAAAAAAATACACATGATTGTAGCTTTTATCAGTTTTGAGATATTTTTATATAAATAACGATAAGTGCCAAAATTTCAACCTTTGGTCAACTTTGACTCTACTGAAAGTGGTAAAAAACGAAAAACGCAATTGTAAGCTAACAAAACTCTTATAGTTTAGTAATATCTTCAATCATTTACCTTCATTTTGCAACTAATTGGAAGTCTCTAGCACAATATTTTGATTTATGGTGAATTTATGAAAAAACTTTTTCCTTACGTCCTCGCGGTAACTCTTCCGAAAAAAATCATACATGCGATTGTGGTAATGTTTGCACCATTTTAAAATTAGCTGTTATATAAAGTTTTATATATGGAAATGTGTGCAATTTCATGCACAATACAACTAAAAACAACCCATGGTTGTAGCTTTTATCAATTTTGAAATATTTTCATATAAATAATGATAAGTGACAAATTTTCAAAACCTTCGGTCAACTTTGACTCTACCGAAATGGTCGAAAAACGCAATTGTAAAAGCTAAACGCTTATATTCTAGTAATATTCAATCATTTACCTTCATTTTGCAACAAATTGGAAGTCTCTAGCACATAAATTTGATTTATGGTGAATTTATGAAAAAATAACATTTTCTTTACGTCCGCTGAGGGCGGTAACTATTCCGAAAAAATCATACGTGCGATTGTGGTAATGTTTGCACCATTTTAAATTAGCCGTTTACATAAAGTTTTATATATGAAAATGTGTGCAATTTCATGTAGAATACAACAAAAAATAATTGAAGGTTGTAGATTTTCTCATTTTCGAAATATTTGCATATAAATCACGATAAATAGAAAAAAAAAACCACGTTCGAGGTCAACTTTGACTCTACTGAAATGGTCGAAAAACACAATTATAAGCTACAAAAACTCTTACAGTCCCTAGTAATAGTTCAGTCATTTATCTTCATCTTGAAACAAATTCAAAGTCTCTAGCACAATATTTAGATTTATGGTGAATTTAAACAAAAAACTCCTTCCCTCCGCGCACGGATTCTCCGCCACAAATCTCCGAAATGCGTACGTCCCATTCTCGGAATATTTGCTCCATTTCATATTAGGTATTTCATAGAGTTTTATATATGAAAATGTGCCCAATTTCACTTAGAATAAAACAAAAAATATTTGAAGGTTGTAGCTTTTCTAATTTCCGAAATAATTGCATATAAAAAATATATATAAAAATATTCGACATTCGGTCAACTTTAACAAGTCAGATATGGAAGAAAACTGCAATTGTAAGCTAATACTCTTATGGTATAGTAATATTCAATCATTTTTCTTCATTTTGAAAGAAATTGGAAGTCTCTAGGACAATATTTAGATTTATGGTGAATTTTTGAAAAAAATATTTGTTTACGTCCGCGCGTTACGAATTCATGCATTATTTTGTGATAATATTTTCTCTGTGTTGCTTTTATTGTTTTACAATGTGTTATATACCAAAATGATTGCAATTTAGTGTACATTACAACGAAAAAAAAGTAACTTGTTACCTTTAACCGTTTTGCGCACAGCGCGATTTGAATACAATTATATATGAAATTTCGTTTTTGCACTATCATATATCGCATTATGTATTTATATATGATAATGATAATTTTTTTCATTTCTGATGGTTGCATTTAAACTTGAGCCAATGACAAAAAAAGAAGCCAAAAATGAACTCTTAATCTTAAAAACTAAGCTCGCTGTGATTTTTTGAAAAAAATATTTTTTCCGCGTCCGCGCTAACTCCGAAACACCTCCGGCACACGGGAGACAATTTTTATTTTACCGCTTCGGCGTTTAAGGGTTAACTTAAATTCGTGTTAGTGATTTTGCTTTGTACTTTATTGTGTTGTGTGAGAACTTAATTAGTAACTTAATTACGTACGTACTATAGTCATGGGTCCCAAGAAAGTTGCTGAAGTTCACGGAAAGAAGAGGATACTTTCTATGGAGACGAAGATGGAGATTATCAAGAAGTATGAGGCTGGCATGCAGTTGAGTGTGATCGCTAAGGAATACAGCTGAAATCCGTCGACGATAGGCACCATACTTAAGCAGAGGGAAGCCATCAAAGCAGCTACACCTTCCAAGGGTGTGACTATTTTGTCCAACAAGAGGAGCCATGTGCATGATGAGATGGAGAGGCTGCTTCTTGTATGGATAAAAGAAAGAAATTGCTGGTGATACGATAACCGAAACTGCAATCTGCCACAAGCCCAGTGCTATTTTCGGTGATTTGATTGCCCAGGTCGAAGACGACAGAGGAGAAGGGACATCGACGCCAAACCCAGACTTCAAGGCTTCTCGTGGGTGGTTTGAAAAATTCCGGAAACGAACTGGCATCCCATCATTTCATTCCCGGTGTGGCATGGGGACGGAACTGCCAGCTTCCGGACACTAAACGCGGCCGAAGCCCATTTATTAAGACATTTGACAAGATGACGATCAAGGAAGGCTAGAGTTCTCAGTAAGTCTTCAACTGTGATGAGACTGGCCTTTTTTGGAAAATAATGCCTCGTTGGACGTACATCACGGAGGAAAAGGAGAAGCACTTTGTTCCAACGCCAGTGGGGATTGCAAAGTGAAGCCCCTACTTGTCTATCATTTGGAGACTCCTCGAGCCTTCAAGGCCCACAAAGTGCTAAAGGAGAAGCTACCAGTGATGTGGAGGGCTAATGCGAAAGCCTGTTTTGGCCCGACAGTGAAGAAATTCTTGGAAGAGAAGCGCCTCCCTCTGAAATGTCTGCTGCTTTGGACAATGCCCCTGCTTCACACCTACCCTGCCTCGAGGAAGATATCCTAGCGGAGTATTCTTTTATCAAGGTTCTTTATCTTCCGCCTAACACCACCACTCTCCTCCAGCCCATGGACCAGCAAGTGATATCGAACTTCAAGAAGCTGTATATGGGAGCATTTCGATATCGTGATTATGCATCTGACTCATCGATCAAGCTTGGCAGGAGGTTTTGAGGTGAACCTTGAATTCTTCATGGAGGAAACTCTGGCCTGATGCCCTATCCGCCCGAGACTTCGAGGGATTTGACGTGGGCGAAGCTGATGCAGATTCAGAAACAGTTGACGATCCTGAAACTGTTTCGCAACTAGATCTTGACGAGATCCTTGCACTCGGCAAGTCCATGGGGCTGGTCGTCGACGAGGACGACATCAATGACCTTCTCGAGGAGCACCAAGAGGAGCTTACGACGGAGGACTTGAAGGAGTTGGAGGCCATGCAATATAACGTCATTCAAGAAGAGTTCGCTAGCAACTGCAAGGAGGGCAGGGAGGACCACCCTATGACAACGGCAGAAATTAAGGATGCTCTAGCTGCTTTTCATAAGTGCAATCATTTGTAGAAAAGAGACCACCCCGAAAAGGCTTACACAGGTTCGTATGCTTGCGCAGTTAGATGACGTTTGCCTGAGTTGTTTCAGGAACCTTGTGAAAAGCAGGCAGAAGGAATCTTCCTTGGATAGTTATTTTTTAAAGAGGCCTTTAGTAGGAGTAAGCAAACAGGAAGATCCAAGTGATACAATGAAAAAACATTAAGTGCAAAGTGGTGAAGAAATTGAAATTTTGTATAAAAAAAAAAAACCTGTAAAGTATAAAAAAGTATTTAAAAATAAAAAAGACAAAAGAAAGAAATTTAATTTTAAGTTTTTTGTAAAGCTAAGTGTTAACATTTTTTCTGCCATTTGTTAATATGTTTCATAAAGTTTAGTGGTTTAATGTTTACCTATGTCATTTTTTAATGTGTTTTGTAAAGTCAAGGTGTTCATGTTTTCTGCCATTTGTCCTCCTCCTCTGTCGCCACTTTCGGAGATCGCCTCACTCGAAAGGTAAGGTTCCACATTTTACTAGATACGTACGTATGTATGTACAGTATTTCTTGTACCATGTACACTAATACACTTTATTTACAGGTAATTAGTACATATTAGTAGTACTGTATATGTAGTTTAAGTTAGGTATTGAATGGTCCAAATTGTTGTATTTCATTGTTTATTGGTCAATTTAGCTTTATTATAAAATTTACTGGGGTGTTTTTGTAGGGCTTGGAACGAATTAGGCAATTTACATGTAAAATTTGGTTCAAGATACGAAAAAATCAGGTTACGAAGGCCGCTTCGGAACTGATTAATTTCGTATCCTGAGGTACTACTGTATTTTTTATTCGTTCTGGCTTGGCCAGAAAGTGGTTTCCTAGAGCTCCATTTCTTTTGACACTATGTAATGATAAAACAGATGTACTCTACAGTTGATGTGGTGTGGTGGACAACAAAATGTTCCAGGCGTGATTTCATAAGGTCAGGAAAACACTGTCTGACAGGCACTATGGATGGGAATGCGATCATGCCAAACAACATTTGCCTCCTTTTTACTTGTGTAATGTTGCTCATAGATCCTCAGACTTTATTTTTATTCCTTGGGTTCTGTGGTGGCTGCTCAACAGTCATCTAGCTCACCCAGCTCTTGAGGACAGATGGCATATCACCTTAGGTGTACAGCTGCAAAAAAGGATGTGTGTGTGTGTGTGTGTAGGACTGGCCTCCTACCCTCTCTTTTATACTCTTCTATGGGAAAATTAGCAAGCTGTCACATGCGGGACAGGCGTGCACGCAGGTGTTCTAGACGACTAAGTATCCTGTCTTCAATCCAGCTCTTTTTAGATTAATAGATGCAACTCCTATCCTCTCGCTGGCAAGGGGAGAGAGGGACTGACACTGAACAGACCTATTGGCTAACTTCAGCTTCATTGTCCCCAACAATATGGGTTAATCCAAGCTTGTCTTCAAATCAGTGACATTACATTCCATTTATTTTAAGGGCCCGAAGTCAGGCAGTTGAACATCACACATGTCCAACAGATCAGAGGCATCGGTCTCCTTCCCTTTATCTTACATGGCCAAGAAAGAGGCCCAAGATGAGGCAAACTACCAGTCATTTCAGAGATTTGCTCAGAATCCTCCCACCAAGGGATAAGTCTCCCATATGTGAAGACCAAGGGTTTGCATACATGTAGGAATGAATGACAAATTATTAAAGTCGTTGGTATTTTTCCTGACATACAAACCTGAGGTCTTTACATAAATGGCCCACCTTTAGCTAACACTCATTCTGCTTCTTGGGCTAAAATGAATTCGTACCATCTGGATGGGAGGGCTTCCTCCCCTTTTGTCGGTAGCCAACTACCAATATCCACCTAGTTTCAAGTTAAACGGCTGGCTCCAGCTTGCACTGAAATTAAATCCCATATGTAAAGACCTCAGGTTTGTATTAAGAAAAATATAAGTTACTTTAAAAATTTGGTCAGTTTTCATTTTGACACTTACGGTTAGAATTTTCTGTTTTGCATTGTTTATATATGTATATATAGTTTTTAATTATATTTTTAATGTTAGTATTTATTTATTATGTCTTTGGGTACTGTTAACAAACTGTTAGCTCATTACAAAAGATTACATTTTATTACATAATAGGTTTTGCTTGTATTGATTACATAGCATTGCACTGTTTATGCAACAGTTAAGTAATGTGGCATGCTGCCTGGCAAGCTTTGTAGTAGCCTCATGGATACTTAATCTGTCATATCCTTTGCAGTGCTTGTTGGGGTCTGATTTGACTTGTGATGGCCCCAGTGTTCTATGTAAAGTTAAGTATATCTTAGTTTAACCAGACCACTGAGCTTGATTAACAGCTCTCCTAGGGCTGGCCTGAAGGATTAGATAATTTTACATGGCTAGGAACCAATTGGTTACTTAGCAATGGGACCTACAACTTAATGTGGTATCCAAGCCTCATTATATCGATAAACTGAATTTCTAATTACCAGAAATAAATTCCTCTGATTCTGCGTTGCCAGAGCAGGGAAGGGAACTCGGTCTACTAAATCGGTAGGCAAGCACATAACCCACATCGTCCAACGACAGGAAAAACTGATTTTTATGTAGTATTAGAAAGAAATTTAGGCCTCATACTACCTCTTAAGAGTTTTAGTTTTGCCCCAGCTTTCAAAATATCAATGATTTCTGTGTACTGCAGTATTGGTAAAATCAGTTATTAAGAAGGAACACTGGACTCTCAGTGCTTCATCTTCAGCTGCTTCTGTTTCCTTGGCTCCAGCTCATGTGGATCAACTGAAGGAAAGTGTTCATAGTCTAATGCATGACCTGTATGCCTTCACCTTTTATCTGAATATGAAAATCACAGCCCTTTTCATCCTTGCAGCAGGTGCTCTCTTTCTCCTGTTCTGGGGTGTGATTTCTACATGGGCAGAAGTTTGTTCCCTGAACCGCTTCTGGTTCTTTGTGCTCCCCTGGTACCAACATTTCTCTTGGCACAAGATCCTCTTATAGTGGCTTAATTTTTGTTAGTTTCATTTCCCAATAATTCTTCTTCCTAAAGCTGCAAAGCAAGAGGGGGAGGGTGAACCTGTCATATACCTTGTGGTCAGATATTGGAGATCTTGATATAATATATAATAATAATAATATACTGTAGCTAAAACATTAATGCATTTCTGTAGTAAATTATGTGAAATATTAAACAAGTAGATTTTATTCCAAATCATTTCCAAAAGCTGGGAAGTGTTGGGGGGTGGGATCTGTCAAATACTTTGTGGTCAGACATTTGGCAGGTTCACCCACCCCCCTTGTTTCAGAGCTTTTGGAAAAGATTGGTAATGAAATTCTTTTGTTTAAAATTTAACTTAATTTACTACATAGGAAGGCATAAATATTTTAATTACAGTATTTATTGTTCATACGCGAACAAACCTTCGGTCTTAACAATAGGATAATTTCTAGCGCCTGGCTGGATCCGGTTAAATCGCAGGTGAAAGCAAGGAATCTTGTGAGATCTGGCAATGTATGCGTATATTGGGTGAAGAGTGGTGAAGGACCACACATCCACGCCACAGTGTCAGTCTCTCCTTAACCGCCTGGATGAGAGTTATGGGCTGTTTACTGTCATTGGTGTTGTCAACTTGGTTTCTCTCCACTCGGAACTTTTGTTCAACAGATAGTGGACTTCTTGATCTTTCTCAGAACAGAAACTTCTTTTTGTTTTCTGCTATCAAGGCCTACAGGGCTGTCTTAGGATTAATTCTTCTTCTGAAAGTTTTGGGCATCACTTCATCGTGGGAAATCTCTTATGTTGTTCAAGAGCTTGGAGCCATCTTGTTCACCTAGGGAACTCAAACTCCTCCTTGTGGGATCTTACTCTGGTGCTGAGTAGTCTCACTCTAGGTCCATTCAAGCCCCAACGTCAATTGTCAGACAGGGAACTGACTTTGAAAATAGCTTTCCTTCTAGCCTTGTCTTCCCTAAAAAAGTTTGAAAGCTCCATGGCCCCAGGTTATGACGTAAAACACAACAGGGGTTGGGGACAGTAGCTTTAGAATTTGTCCCAGAATTCGTGGCTTAGACTCAAAATTCCCTTGGTTCACGATGACAGAATTTGTTTGCCTCATTTTCCATTCCTTCCCTTAAGGAGCTTTTTGCTTACGATGACTTCTCTCAAGAGTTAATGCTTTGCTCCGTCAAAGCACTGCATTATCATCTAAAAAGGACTTGTCACATAAGAAGTGCCCAAGGTTACCATTTCGTTTTTGCTACGTGAGGTGATTAGGCATGCCTACTCCTCATTGTCAAGTTCTGAAAATAATACTGTACATGCAAAAGCTTATAACATCAGAGGAATAAGTTCCTCCCACTTTCACTTCCTTCTACTTGAAGGATATTGCCCACCGTTCCTTGGACACAGTTTCCTTGGGTCTGGTGGTAGCAGCTCAAGTTGTGTAGCTCATCCAGTGCCCCTTGACAAGATATTCGTATCTTGCCTAAGATGATAGAGTGGAAGAGAGAATGAGTGAGATGACTGGTCTTTTTTTTCTTCTTTTTTCCTTCCCTCAGTACCTACAAGCAGTTTGAAGAATAGACACAATATATGCTGGAACTGGCTTGATGCAGGCGAGTGTTGCAGTCATACTGTTACAGCACTTTTTGTTTCATAAAACACTAATGTAGCTGGCATTGTTTGCTACTTGAACAGATATAGTTTTCTTTGATTCCATATATGCAATGAATCTGGACATGTTACATTGTATTTAAACCCAGTGAACTTGGTGTTAGATTCCTTAGAATCCTCATTTCTAAGAAGAATGATGTGTGCCAAACCTCCATTTGGTTCAGGGTTCTCATACTTCCCTTCAAATGTGATTTTATCCTAATGTTAAGACCGAATGTTTGTTCTTTGTATGAACAAATGAAAAATTTTTAATTGTGTATTTTTCATAGCTAACAAACCTGAGGTCATAACAGTGACTGCCCACCTTTAACCACCCCTCTTATGTCTTATTCTGGGTTGGAAGAAAGACTAAATATGTCACGAGGCTCAAGGGTGCTCTCTGACTCGCTTCCACCTCAGCTACATATTGGATGCCAGAAGCCACAGGTCCCTTACATGTAAAATTTTGTATGGTTCTTAAATGGTTTTCAGCTGGCGCCAGAAGATTTATCCCAATATTAAGACCTCATGTTTGTTAGCTATGAAAAATACAAATTAATTTAAGATTTTTAAATTTTTTAATTTTTTTAAACACGAACTTACATGTCTTCCTCCCAATCTCTCTTTGCAACTAGCTCAGACTTCACAATAGGTGATCTAGTTTGCTGGCATTGGACAAGTAGAACCATAATCACATGTTCTTAGTTCCTCAGCAGTCACTCTAGAAATAAAGTTGTGGGCAGACTACAGTTGACCCCCGCCATTCGGTGGTCAAAGATTTGTGGCTTCATCTAGTCGTGGATTTTACTGAGGAACTTATCTCCAAGTTATTTTGTGAAAAATTCATTAATTTGCAGATCTTTTTCATCAAGTAATAGTATTCACTAATTACTGCTGTATTTTCATAACTAAATAAATTTTTTTGAAATGAAGAAACTTTGGAAGATTGGTAGATTGGAATCTGGAAGTGTGCTTCCTTCAGGTCTATCGTGAACATAAAGTTCTTCCTGATGGCTGCTAGAACTGTGCAAGGAGCTTCCATCTTGAACAAAGTCTTTATGATGAAAAGGTTGAGAGGGACTGGTCTCCAATCACCTGATGCTGTCAGAAACCAGGAAAAACTGGCTGTGGAACCCTGGGAATCGATCCTTCATGACCTCCACAGCATCTGTTTCTATAATTTTCCCACTACCTATTGGAGAGCTAGATACTTCAGTGAGCCTTGAACCCCCCTCCCATTCATGGTTCCGGATTTGCAGCTTCGCTCGTTAGTGGATTTTTCTGTGGAACATATATCCACATTATTCATAGAAAATTCGCCTATTCGCAGTATTTTTCATAGAGAAACATTCACTAATTACTGTATTTAACATATAATTTTCATGGCTAAATGCATTTTTGGTGATAAAACTATTAAAATTCCCAGGTTTAAACATTTAAAGTTTTTTTTTGGTGTTTGAACTATCAAAATAGGCAGTTATGAGCATTTTTAGAGGGGCGTCAAGTATTTGGGGATTTGAACGTGAACCCGGAGAGGCCTATGAATCTTCTTGTGTGGAGGTCCTAAGAAGTCTTTCTTCCTCCAAAATCTGATAGACAAAATGAACAGATAACAAGGAAGAAGAAGAAGATAATGATTGAGATCTACAATGGAACTTTTGATTTCATTAACTTGGTATGGCTGTACTATTTCAGAAGAACACCCTTGACTATCCAACAGAGCATGAACAAGAGTCAGAAGCAGCATGCGTAGAAGGCCTAGGAATGGAAGCAAAAGAAGTGATGGCCATGACAGGACAGTGAGGACAAAGGAAGAGCAGCTGTGGAAATGTGGGAAGAAGTCACAGAAAAACAACTTTATTGAATTTTTTGAAATAACTAGACTAGTTTAAAACAGACTTTAAAAATTCCCCCAAAGCTACTGAATCTCTTTTTACACAAAGGACACAGCACCATTAAGTCATCGGCCTCTAATATGATCGAAAATATAATTTGGTTTTAGGCTAATTACAAGGAGAACAGAAGCAACATGTAGTTGAGGAGCTGTTGCGAAAATAACCCGCCATGGGAATACCATTAATGAATTGGTGTTACATCACTGAAGTTTATGCCACACAGAATAGCCACGAAATGGAACACTAGAGATATTCCATAGGAGACAAAGAAGGCCTTGCACATGTAATAGCGATTTGATACCCCTGGTGGTAAGGGTAACTTCAGTACCCTATTCGTCCATCTTTGAACAGCAACCCCTGCGAGGTTTTACAGATGTCTAGGTTAGGCCAGACCTGTAACTAGATTTAAGGTAAGTTATGTTTCATAAATAGAACTCTTATTTTTCTGGGAGACCCCTTTTCCCAACCCACTAGTAATATTAGTGTGTTTGTATCTAGCTTGCTGAGGTCTAATAGAGGTGCTGAAAATCGGCATTTCCATTATTAGCAACAACTCAAGTGTGAGTAAACATACTTTTCCTCTTTTGGAAATCTCTAACTTCTGGATAAGTAGTCACACACTGAGAGTAGTAAGTAAAATAAGAGGTTTATATTTTGGAACAAATACAGTAGTACCTCGAGATACGAAGGCTCAACTTACGAAAAATCCAAGTTACGAAAGCCAATTTTAAAAATTTTTACTGCTCTACATACGAAAAGTTTTCAAGATACGAAAGGTTGTTGCTATAAAGTCCCGAGATTCGCCCGGACCACCGAGAACAATTTTAAACCTCCCGCACCGCCAACTGAGTAAACTCGCCACCATCCTCCCGCTCTCCCATTGGTTCCTGATGCTAGTCACCCCATAAGGTCCTGCTCTCCTATTGGTCAGCATCTACCCCTTGTGCTTTAAGTATTCTATTGGTAAAAGGTTGCTGTAAATTGAAAAACTTAGTATTCATGCAATACATTTAATAAAAAAAAAAACATTAGGTAAAGATAGAATAAAGAATAGAAATGAATGGTTATTATACTGTTTGGTAGTTTCAGTAGTTGAAGAGAGATAATGAAAATTTATGGCTTACTGTGTAAAAGTGATTGCTTGGCGATCGTTCGATACTGGTAAGTGCTGGATGTAAAAGGATGTTTGGAAGCTTTTTTTTGTTTGTTTATTATAGTTAATGGTTACTTAATAATTATTTGAAATGAGTACATGCAATACATTTAATAAAAAAAATTGTGAATTAAATATCATAAAATATAAAATAAATCAGACTGCCAACAAATATGCATTTTTTAGAATTCTTTTTCTGTTTTATTATTATGTAACGTATACGTATGTTTCATTATAGCTGTCAGTAACTCGGTATCTCCGTTAGGTAAAGATAGAATAAAGAATAGAAATGAATGGTTATTATACTGTTTGGTGGTTTCATTAGTTGAAGAGAGATAGTAATGACAAAATATGGCTTACTGTGTGCTAGGAAAAATGATTGCTTGGCGCTCGTTCCATACTCGTAAGACGGGTAAGAGCTGAATGTAAACAATCGATTGGAAGGTTTGTTTTTTGTTTGTTTGTGTATTATAGTTAATGATTAATTAATAATTATTTGAAATGAGTACATACTGATTATTTATACATTTTATTGGCATATTCTAAGCTTTTAGCTCTTAGGTTTAGATGTCAGAATCATAGACTAGGCTACAGTAGCAACCGCTAACATAGGCTAGGCTTATTGCTAAGGGACATATGCTAAAGTCCTAATATATGCAGTAAAAATGGGGTTGAACATTATATGCAGTTGAATATTACTCAAGTATGTACAGTATTTTGCCTTTTTGGAGTCATATTTCTTCCGTCGTAACCCTAGAACATGTGTTTTAGGCCTGAGAATATAATTTACTGGGGTGTTTTTGGAGGGCTTGGAACGGATTAGCCATTTTACATGTAAAATGTGTTCCAAGATACGAAAAACTCTTGATACGAAGGCCGTCTCGGAACGGATTAATTTCGTATCTCGAGGTACCACTGTATGTGAAATTTTGTACTTTTTCAATTAAGATCATGGGTATTTTACAAATGTTAAACTGTAAAATAAAAGAAAATTCAACAATACATTTTTATTATAATAATGAAGTTCAGAAATGACAATGTATATTATGAGTAGGTGTATAACTTACATATGCTTTGGAGTGCAGACTTATGCTCACTAGCTGTGTGATGAACATACAAGGTAACAAAATACTGCTGCTTCTACCAAATGTCCTATCATCATTGCTTCCAATATCTGACATGCCTTAAAGGAGTAATATGATTGAATTATTTTATAATCTACTCACAAGCAATGGCAGCAAACACTATTATCTTTTACTAGGCATAGTTGGAAATATTTTCATTACCACAAAAGTTTTGGCCTTCAAAATACTAGGATGATATAAAGCACAACATAATTAACCACACATTGAAACACTAGTTTATGTAATTCCAAATCTGGCATCTGGCCACTAAATCAGATAAGCCCTGAACCTGAACCTTAGGCAATAATGACAGGTTATGGTATCTTTGCTCATGATCCCTGCCAAATACTGCCTGCTTGTGAAGGTGGTTGTTTCCTTATTAGAGCTAGATATCACAAATGTCACAGAGGATGAATTAAGGTCCTCGTGTAAGTCATCCTTTGGTAGATCATGTGACGAGTTGGCCAAGTCCTTTGAGGGCAAGAATCAGTAAAAATGCCATTAGGATGAAACCTGCAACTATCAGCACTAACATTTGAAGATTACTAGACTGTTTCTGCCTCTGGTGCTTTGGGTACCAAGCCAGGATTGAACTCTGTGATGGAAAAAGAAAAGAAATGTAATAATGGTAATGTACCGTATAAACTAGTAAGACATGCAATGTTTAGATGATTTTTTGCAGTCTAAATTACATATATATGCAAAAAAACTTTCTTACATATAATCTTATAAATAAACACAGTTACAGGCTTTCTATTTTTGAAGGCCTATGAGAAAAGAATAAAAAATTTTATATATCACACATGGAAAACAAGAGGGACTTATAAAACTGTACACCCTGAAATCATCTGGTTCACAAACTCAAACTTGTTCGTTTAGGGATA
>NC_087200.1:106482549-106548298 GCF_015104395.2 Macrobrachium nipponense | reverse complement strand
TATCCCTAAACGAACAAGTTTGAGTTGTGAACCAGATGATTTCAGGGTGTACAGTTTTATAAGTCCCTCTTGTTTTCCATGTGTGATATATAAAATTTTCTGGGCTCAGCTCGTGTCGGCCTATGAAAGGATCCTTAATATCATTCTTTCTAGGTAAAATTAATCTAAAATTACCAGAGAAAAACAAAATTAAGAAAATGTCAGTAAAACTGACTCGCTCACTCTTAAAAAGAAGTGTCGGTATGAGAATAGGGGCGAGTGGGAACACTACCACGAGACATTCACCAATTAGACCTTCCAATCAGAATCCCCACAAGAGAGAGCTGATACCAAACGGGCGATGCGGCCGCTACTACTACTACTAGAGGACGCCACGGACAGCAGCGCCCCTATCGGTCATCCTTAATTATTAGCGCCAAGCGTTCGTACGCATTTTCTTGCTTGTGCACTTTTTCAGGATTTATCTCATCATCCGGCATGGAACGTGCTGCCATCGCAACGGCTAAGTTAAGTGCCTTATAAGTAGTGTTTTACCGTATTTTAGTCTTCCAGGAACCAGTATTTTCCTTCTATAGGTCATATACGGTTTCCCGGTCGACTCGTGGCGGCTCCATGCTGCCTCGTTAAGAATTCCCGGTCTTCCATACTGGGACTTCTTATACTTATGGGCTTACTATATCACGTTCATCGTTTTTTACATCGCCTTTTAGCTAGGTTAGCCCTTTTACCATTTCTCTTAGTTTGGTATTTAGGGCTATTCTGTGTTCTAGCCCAGCATCCCGGCTCTTGCTCTTCATCGGCTATCGCTGGCTCCGAGTAGGCTTCTGTTCCTCGGAACAGTTTGCCTCCTCCTGGGCTTCTTTTTCTTCTACTAAAAGTGTCTTTTCCATCTTTACGATGTAATTTTAGTTCTATTTAGGGTGTTAGGCTAGCCTAGGTGCATGTCCCATGTATTGGTACAGTCTGGTTCACGTGGCCCTTTCACGGTTGTGTTGCTATCGCGGCTTAGGCCACTTGCGGTCACGTGTTCCTTCGCACCTTACCCTTCCCCTTCCCTCCCTCCAGGTATAGGGAGGGTCTGGGGGACCCCTTGGTGCCATGACAACCTCAGTTGCCTTCCTCCTCCCTCTCTGAGGAGGCCAGGGGTTCTCCCAGCGGGGGTATAGGGCGACCACTCATCGGGTACCGGGTCACCGAGCGGGTAGTTGTTGGGACGGGGAGGAGTAGGCCACCCCCCCCCCCTCTCTCTCTCCCGCCGTGTTACGCCGAGAACCCTCCCCCCCCTCCCCAGTTGCTCAGCCACCTTTCCCTCTCTATAACGAAAGGAGCCTTCCGCCGCAGCCGGGGCACCTTTGGTTATAGATTACTGGCTCCGCCAGCGGGCGGGGTGGTCACTACTAATGGTCGATTGCTTGCCTACTATATCCTTACCTTTCTCCCCCGCTACCGGAAGGGAGCTTTGCTTCTTACCCGGGCACTCTTCTAGTAGACGGGAGGGGAAAGGTTTGATAATTATTGTTATTTTTAAGATATACCCTAGTTTTACGATGATTTCTATAATTATATTTATTTTATATGTATACCATCTCCGCCGTTGTCCGTCGTGGTTTCATTTCACCACCACACCTGGTTGGATTCTATCTCTTGTCTCCGGCGTAGCCTTGGACAAACCAACCATATTACTACCACACGTATTATGGCGGGGCTCTGGTTTAATCTAACTTTCTCGCTCCGGCACCAGCGGAGCAATTGTTTAGGCTGTAACGTGTTCTCCTGATACTTATGTATCTTTCCACTTACAGGCTACCAACTGTCAGGTCCTTGGGTGCAACGCGACGTTGTACGACCCCTGCGCCCACGATGAGTGCAGGTCTCACGCTCCGTGTGCCACGCCTTAAACAACGACATGATCGTCTGGCACCGGAAGCCTGCGCCATCTGTTACGACCTGGCCAGTCAGCTGGAGGGGGTAAGTCGATTATAGACTTTTTTATCGTTTTACTAACAACACTTAGTCATAAGCTTGTTAACCCCGTCCCGCCATTAGAAGCTCATTTCGCCTTCTCTTTCAGGCTGCTGGTGTGAGGGAGGTCGCCCTAGCAACCCTGAAAGCGTGGGTGGGCGGCTTCGGGAAGAACGCCGCCAAAGGCCAGCCTTACATATTGGACAAGAAGCTGGCCGTTCAGATCTTCCCCGGTGGCAAGTCAACAGGGTATGTTGACCCCATATCCGCAGCCCCTCTCATAGCCTCCATCCAGCAGGAGATGCAGCAGTCTTTCGGGGTCGTGGCCACGCAAGAGTCGGTCCCGGACGTCGCAACCTTGGACCTTAATATTGAGCCTATGGCGGTAGGTGCTGAGGATTTGTTGGTTGAGGTAGGTGTGTCGGTGCCCAAGGTCTTTCCTTGGGCGCTCCTGGATCTTCCCCTGTCCCTTCTTCTACTGCTTCTTTCCAAGGCTTTTTGGGATCTGAGATCCCTACCCGCTCTCCCGCTCTCTCTGTACCCCCAAAGGTGAAGGGACAGAGAGAACCGAAGACCCTGGTTAAGACGACTTCTAAAAAGTCGTCGTCGTCTTCTTCAGCTAAGAAGTCTTCGACTTCCTATGCTGACGCGGTGAAGGCTAAGCCGAGCTCTTCATATTCAAAGAGCTCTAGAAGCAAGTCTTCTAAGGAGAAGGCTCGCGCTCCCGCCGCCAGCCAATGCCTTCTCCGGCCTCCACCACATCCACTCCGGCAACGCCGGTTGGAGTAGCGGGAACTAGCACCTGATCCCACTGCTTTCTCAGCAGTGGTGATGCAACAGGTAGGTGAGATGGTTGGCTCACAAGTCTCCGCCCTAGGAACAAAGTTCGAGCAGATGTTCGCACAACTGTCGAGCACTCTGTCTCAGTCGGGCCAGTCCATCCAAGATCTCTCTAACAGAGTTAGAGAGAATGAGGACCGAGTAGCTGGGCTCTCTCAGGTCCCTCTTCCAGTCTCCCCAGTAGCAAGTGCTGGTATTTTCCAGCTTCCACCATATGAGCACTACCAGCTTTCTCCATGGAGAACCCATAGAGAGTGGCCGCTTACGCTCCGTTCAAAGATGGTATGATCTCTGTCCCGGAGTGTGGAACTCGAAGGATTGAGGACTTCGAGTTTTATCCTCCGGGATTGACGCAGCCTTTCATTGGTTATGCTAGGCTGACCGTAGCGGCCGCTCACTAGGGAGGACAAGATCTCCAGGGAGAACGTTCTCTATAGTAGAGATCACGCTCAACGCGAATGGGTTCACTGCCTTGAGGACTGGGAGTGTACCAACACAAAGCTCCAGGTTTCAAGAGTCCTTTCACTATTTTTGCGACGGAGGAGGAGGCTTCTCTTCCGTTCGCTACAAAAATAGTAGAAACGACTCTTCAGGCAGTCCTCAAGGATGAGCCCATGCCACAGCTAAGGGAAGCAGAGTCTACTTCTCCGCTCTTCCCAGCTTTCGGAGAATTGTGGGAGAACTTGCCAGCCACGTTCACGCTTGGTAAGCTCAAACCGGACTCGCTATGGACAGTTCGGCGAAAAGCTCCCAAGGCTGCCTGATTCCTTGATTCAGGCAGAGTTCGACGCTCGAACTAGGTTTGGCAGGTCCCTCAATTCTCTGATTATCACAGAGATGGCTGCTCTCTCGTATGGCACGGAACCTTTGTTTAAGATTTTGGCCAAGTCCCAGCTTCAGACGGTTCAGACGGATGCTTTCGACTTCTTCCAAGCTAGGAGGAATTGCCGAAAGCACGTTCTGCAGGAGTGCACTATTAGGCACGAACCTAATAGACTCCTGGCTTCCAGCATGTGGGGAGCGGATCTCTTCCCAGAGTCCGCTGTAAATGAGGTACACCACGAGGCTGCTAGGCTCAACCAGAGCTTAGAGCTAGGTGGGGTATCTCATCTAAGAGGAAGCAAGAATCCGTCCCCCACTGCTGGTAAGAAACCAAAGAAGTCTGGTAAAAGGTTCCAGCCTTACCAGAAACACCAGCAACAGCAGCAATTCGTTCAGGCCGTCCCGGTTACCCAACAGGGACAACCTTCTACGTCCAAGCAGAACCAGCCCATCCTCCTGCTGTCTCCTCAGTCACAACCCTCGACCTCCTACGCACTCTCGCCGGCCTTCAACCCTATGTATGAAGGTCAGGCTTACCCTCCCTTAATAGGCAATCGAGAGGTAGGGCGAGAGGCTACTTTCGCCAGCGTGGCACAGGGAGGGCGGCAAGGAGTAAGCAGTTCAGAGGCGTGGAGGGCGTGGTGGTCAACCCGCCCATCAACAATGAGGCTCCCCAGGTAGGAGGGAGGCTGTTCCTCTTCCGTCACAGGTGGGGGTTCAGCAATTGGGCACAGAGCATAGTGTCCAAGGGATTGGGTTGGAGTTGGATCAAAGATCCCCTCCAATCAAATCATTCGCCAGTACCATCAAAGGAATTGACAGATTATGCGGAGGAACTCCTTCAGAAAGGAGCTATTGCGAGAGTCAAGCATCTAAAATTTCAAGGTCGCTTATTCAGCGTGCCAAAGAAAGGCTCAACAAAAAGAAGGGTAATCTTAGACTTGTCAAGGCTAAAACTCTTTCATTCGTTGCGACAAGTTCAAAATGCTTACCCTCTCGCAAGTAAGGACCTTACTTCCTCGTGGAGCCGTCACATGCTCCATCGATCTTACAGACGCATACTATCATATCCCTATAGCCAGACACTTCCGCCCATTCCTAGGATTCAGGCTAGGAAATCAGACATTCTCATTCAAAGTGATGCCCTTCGGTCTGAATGTAGCCCCCAGGGTATTCACGAAAATAGCAGAAGTAGTTGTGCAGCAATTGAGAGCTCAGGGAATTATGATAGCAGCATACCTCGACGATTGGTTGATCTGGGCACCAACAGTCGAGGAATGCCTCAAAGCCACCAAAAAGGTAGTTCAATTTCTGGAAACATCTGGGGTTCCAGATAAACAAAACGAAATCCAGACTTACTCCGGAGTCTCGTTTTCAGTGGCTAGGAATCCAATGGGATTTGTCTTCCCACAATCTGTCAATTCCAGTGGCCAAACGGAAAGAGATAGCAAAGTCTGTCAGACATTTTCTCAAATGCAAGCAAACATCAAGGAGAAGCCAGGAAAGAATCCTAGGTTCCCTTCAGTTTGCTTCAGTGACAGATATCCTCCTGAAAGCAAGGCTAAAAGATATAAATCGAGTTTGGCGATCGAGAGCAAAACGCCAAATCTCGAGACAAAGCTTATGCCACGGACGCCCTGTCGTTAGATTGGGATCAGTGGAGAAAAAATTTATGCTTTTTCCTCCAGTGAATCTTCTCTTGAAAGTCTTGAGCAAGCTGAGGACTTTCAAGGGAATAGTAGCCCTGATTGCTCCAGACTGGCCCAAGAGCAACTGGTATCCTCTGCTTCTGGAATTGGGTCTCCGACCTCAACGGATTCCCAATCCCAAGCTGTCACAATCAGTACAAATGAGGACTGTGTTCGCTTTCCTCAGGAATTCTTCAGACCCTAACTTTATGGACTTCATGAAGTTTGCGGCTAATAAAGATGCTAACATTGATCCACAAAACATCCTCTTCCTAGAATCAGATAAGAGAGAGTCAACTATTAGACAATATGACTCAGCTGTTAAAAAATTAGCATCCTTCCTGAAAGAATCAAACACTACAACCATGACAGTTAATTTAGCTATATCCTTTTTCAGATCCTTGTTTGAAAAAGGTTTAGCAGCTAGCACTATTACTTTCAGTTAGGTTTCCAGATAGATCTGACTGAATCTTATTTTACGTCTATCCCTAAAGCCTGTGCTAGACTTAGACCTTCTCAAAGGCCTACTGCAGTCTCATGGTTCTTAAATGATGTCCTCAAACTAGCATCAAGATACTGACAAACTTCGTCTTGTACATTCATAATGCTTCTTAGGAAGACATTATTCTTATTAAGCCTAGCTTCAGGAGCTAGAATTTCAGAACTGTCGGCTCTATCCAGAGATGCGGGTCATGTGGAATTCCTTCCCTCAGGAGAAGTTCTGCTTGCTCCGGATCGTAGTTTTTTGGCTAAAAATGAGGATCCTCTTGCAAGGTGGGCCCCTTGGAAAGTCATCCCACTTCCGCAAGACCCTTCTCTCTGCCCAGTATCAACTTTAAGAGCCTTTCTATCTCGTACATCCTCAAGATCCTCAGGTTCTCTCTTCATGAGAGAAAAAGGTGGTACTTTATCAGTAAAAGGTATTAGACAACAAATCCTTTACTTCATTAAACAAGCCAATCCTGATTCATTTCCAAAAGCACATGACATCAGGGGAGTAGCCACCTCAATTAATTACTTTCAACATATGAACTTTGAGGATCTTAAAAAGTATACTGGATGGAAATCTCCGACAGTCTTTAAACGTCATTATCTAAAGTCCTTGGAATCTTTAAAATTTTCTGCAGTAGCAGCGGGAAACATTGTTTCCCCTGATACTGTATAGTAGTCGTAGTATAGATCCAGGTCTCCTCTCTACCTACCTCTTCCAACATGCCTCACCCTATCGCCATGCTACTCGGATATTCTAGCCTTAGCCACTGAGATCATATTAGTGGATTGTCCCTTATTTTTTGCTAGGGACATCCACACTATGTACTGATAATGTACTTCGGTGTACCTACCCTTATTTTTATGCTAGGGTGTAGGACACAATTGTGTTTTTTGTATATTTTGTAAATAAGTTATCTAAGTAAATCTATTTTGTTAAAATTACACTGCATTATTGTACTTTACTATGTTTACTGTGATTTTAAGTACTTTACATTACTAACTTTCTTTATGTCATTGTTTAAAATAAGTTAGCCTTAAGTACTTAGTTTATATGCTGTAATAACTGATTTACTTATATTATATCCCTCATTTTACAACTGATTTTTCATTTGTTGTCCATTTTTTCCCATCTTGTCTGTTTCTCTGGTACTCTTTCATAGGCCGACACGAGCTGAGCCCAGAAAAGGGATTTTGACGAAGGAAAAATCTATTTCTGGGTGATTGGCTCGTGTCGCCCTATGAAACCCACCCTGTATTGATTGCCCCCCCCCTGCAGGACAAGATGTTCTTAGATTAAGGATGACCGCTAGGGGCGCTGCTGTCCGTGGCGTCCTCTAGTAGTAGTAGTAGCGGCCGCATCGCCCGTTGGTATCAGCTCTCTCTTGTGGGGATTCTGATTGGAAGGTCTAATTGGTGAATGTCTCGTGGTAGTGTTCCCACTCGCCCCTATTCTCATACCGACACTTCTTTTCAAGAGTGAGCAAGTCAGTTTTACTGACATTTTCTTAATTTTGTTTTTTCTTTGGTAATTTTTTTTTAGATTAATTTTTACCTAGAAAGAATGATATTAAGGATCCTTTCATAGGGCGACAAGAGCCAATCACCCAGAAATAGATTTTTCTCGTCAAAATCCCTTTTAATTCTTTTCTCATAGGCCTTCAAAAATAGAAAGCCTGTAACTGTGTTTATTTATAAGATTATATGTAAGAAAGTTTTTTTGCATAAAAATATATGTAATTTAGACTGCAAAAAATCATCTAAACATTGCATGTCTTACTAGTTTATACGTACATTACATTATTACATTTTCTTTTCTTTTTCCATCACAGAGTTCAATCCTGGCTTGGTCCCAAGCACCAGAGGCAGAACAGTCAGTACTTCAAATGTTAGTGCTGATAGTTGCAGGTTTCATCCTAATGGCATTTTTACTGATTCTTGCCCTCAAAGGACTTGGCCAACTCGTCACATGATCTACCAAAGGATGACTTACACGAGGACCTTAATTCATCCTCTGTGACATTTGTGATATCTAGCTCTAATAAGGAAACAACAACCTTCACAAGCAGGCAGTATTTGGCAGGGATCATGAGCAAAGATACCATAACCTGTCATTATTGCCTAAGGTTCAGGTTCAGGGCTTATCTGATTTAGTGGCCAGATGCCAGATTTGGAATTACATAAACCAGTGTTTCAATGTGTGGTTAATTATGTTGTGCTTTATATCATCCTAGTATTTTGAAGGCCAAAACTTTTGTGGTAATGAAAATATTTCCAACTATGCCTAGTAAAAGATAATAGTGTTTGCTGCCATTGCTTGTGAGTAGATTATAAAATAATTCAATCATATTACTCCTTTAAGGCATGTCAGATATTGGAAGCAATGATGATAGGACATTTGGTAGAAGCAGCAGTATTTTGTTACCTTGTATGTTCATCACACAGCTAGTGAGCATAAGTCTGCACTCCAAAGCATATGTAAGTTATACACCTACTCATAATATACATTGTCATTTCTGAACTTCATTATTATAATAAAAATGTATTGTTGAATTTTCTTTTATTTTACAGTTTAACATTTGTAAAATACCCATGATCTTAATTGAAAAAGTACAAAATTTCACATACAGTGGTACCTCGAGATACGAAATTAATCCGTTCCGAGACGGCCTTCGTATCAAGAGTTTTTCGTATCTTGGAACACATTTTACATGTAAAATGGCTAATCCGTTCCAAGCCCTCCAAAAACACCCCAGTAAATTATATTTCCAGGCCTAAAACACATGTTCTAGGGTTACGACGGAAGAAATATGACTCCAAAAAGGCAAAATACTGTACATACTTGAGTAATATTCAACTGCATATAATGTTCAACCCCATTTTTACTGCATATATTAGGACTTTAGCATATGTCCCTTAGCAATAAGCCTAGCCTATGTTAGCGGTTGCTACTGTAGCCTAGTCTATGATTCTGACATCTAAACCTAAGAGCTAAAAGCTTAGAATATGCCAATAAAATGTATAAATAATCAGTATGTACTCATTTCAAATAATTATTAATTAATCATTAACTATAATACACAAACAAACCTTCCAATCGATTGTTTACATTCAGCTCTTACCCGTCTTACGAGTATGGAACGAGCGCCAAGCAATCATTTTTCCTAGCACACAGTAAGCCATAAATTGTCATTATTATCTCTCTTCAACTAATGAAACCACCAAACAGTATAATAACCATTCATTTCTATTCTTTATTCTATCTTTACCTAATGTTTTTTTTTTATTAAATGTATTGCATGAATACTAAGTTTTTCAATTTACAGCAACCTTTTACCAATAGAATACTTAAAGCACAAGGGGTAGATGCTGACCAATAGGAGAGCAGGACCTTATGGGGTGACTAGCATCAGGAACCAATGGGAGAGCGGGAGGATGGTGGCGAGTTTACTCAGTTGGCGGCGCGGGAGGTTTAAAATTGTTCTCGGTAGTCCGGGCGAATCTCGGGACTTTATAGCAACAACCTTTCGTATCTTGAAAACTTTTCGTATGTAGAGCAGTAAAATTTTTAAAATTGGCTTTCGTAACTTGGATTTTTCGTAAGTTGAGCCTTTCGTATCTCGAGGTACTACTGTATTTGTTCCAAAATATAAACCTCTTATTTTACTTACTACTCTCAGTGTGTGACTACTTATCCAGAAGTTAGAGATTTCCAAAAGAGGAAAAGTATGTTTACTCACACTTGAGTTGTTGCTAATAATGGAAATGCCGATTTTCAGCACCTCTATTAGACCTCAGCAAGCTAGATACAAACACACTAATATTACTAGTGGGTTGGGAAAAGGGGTCTCCCAGAAAAATAAGAGTTCTATTTATGAAACATAACTTACCTTAAATCTAGTTACAGGTCTGGCCTAACCTAGACATCTGTAAAACCTCGCAGGGGTTGCTGTTCAAAGGATGGACGAATAGGGTACTGAAGTTACCCTTACCACCAGGGGTATCGAATCGCTATTACATGTGCAAGGCCTTCTTTGTCTCCTATGGAATATCTCTAGTGTTCCATTTCATGGTTATTCTGTGTGGCATAAACTTCAGTGATGTAACACCAACTCATTAATGGTATTCCCATGGCGGGTTATTTTCGCAACAGCTCCTCAACTACATGTTGCTTCTGTTCTCCTTGTAATTAGCCTAAAACCAAATTATATTTTCGATCATATTAGAGGCCGATGACTTAATGGTGCTGTGTCCTTTGTGTAAAAGAGATTCAGTAGCTTGGGGAATTTTAAAGTCTGTTTTAAACTAGTCTAGTTATTTCAAAAATTCAAATAAAGTTGTTTCTGTGACTTCTTCCCACATTTCCACAGCTGCTCTTCCTTTGTCCTCACTGTCCTGTCATTGGCCATCACTTCTTTTGCTTCCATTCCTAGGCCTTCTACGCATGCTGCTTCTGACTCTTGTTCATGCTCTGTTGGATAGTCAAGGGTGTTCTTCTGAAATAGTACAGCCATACCAAGTTAATGAAATCAAAAGTTCCATTGTAGATCTCAATCATTATCTTCTTCTTCCTTGTTATCTGTTCATTTTGTCTATCAGATTTTGGAGGAAGAAAGACTTCTTAGGACCTCCACACAAGAAGATTCATAGGCCCTCTCCGGGTTCACGTTCAAATCCCCAAATACTTGACGCCCCTCTAAAAATGCTCATAACTGCCTATTTTGATAGTTCAAACACCAAAAAAAAACTTTAAATGTTTAAACCTGGGAATTTTAATAGTTTTATCACCAAAAATGCATTTAGCCATGAAAATTATATGTTAAATACAGTAATTAGTGAATGTTTCTCTATGAAAAATACTGCGAATAGGCGAATTTTCTATGAATAATGTGGATATATGTTCCACAGAAAAATCCACTAACGAGCGAAGCTGCAAATCCGGAACCATGAATGGGAGGGGGGGTTCAAGGCTCACTGAAGTATCTAGCTCTCCAATAGGTAGTGGGGAAAATTATAGAAACAGATGCTGTGGAGGTCATGAAGGATCGATTCCCAGGGTTCCACAGCCATGTTTTCCTGGTTCTGACAGCATCAGGTGATTGGAGACCAGTCCCTCTCAACCTTTTCATCATAAAGACTTTGTTCAAGATGGAAGCTCCTTGAACAGTTCTAGCAGCCATCAGGAAGAACTTTATGTTCACGATAGACCTGAAGGAAGCACACTTCCAGATTCCAATCTACCAATCTTCCCAAAAGTTTCTTCATTTCAAAAAAATTTATTTAGTTATGAAAATACAGCAGTAATTAGTGAATACTATTACTTGATGAAAAGATCTGCAAATTAATGAATTTTTCACAAATAACTTGGAGATAAGTTCCTCAGTAAAATCCACGACTAGATGAAGCCACAAATCTTTGACCACGAATGGGCGGGGGTCAACTGTAGTCTGCCCACAACTTTATTTCTAGAGTGACTGCTGAGGAACTAAGAACATGTGATTATGGTTCTACTTGTCCAATGCCAGCAAACTAGATCACCTATTGTGAAGTCTGAGCTAGTTGCAAAGAGAGATTGGGAGGAAGACATGTAAGTTCGTGTTTGTTTTAAAAAATTAAAAATCTTAAATTAATTTGTATTTTTCATAGCTAACAAACATGAGGTCTTAATATTGGGATAAATCTTCTGGCGCCAGCTGAAAACCATTTAAGAACCATACAAAATTTTACATGTAAGGGACCTGTGGCTTCTGGCATCCAATATGTAGCTGAGGTGGAAGCGAGTCAGAGAGCACCCTTGAGCCTCGTGACATATTTAGTCTTTCTTCCAACCCAGAATAAGACATAAGAGGGATGGTTAAAGGTGGGCAGTCACTGTTATGACCTCAGGTTTGTTAGCTATGAAAAATACACAATTAAAAATTTTTCATTTGTTCATACAAAGAACAAACATTCGGTCTTAACATTAGGATAAACTCACATTTGAAGGGAAGTATGAGAACCCTGAACCAAATGGAGGTTTGGCACACATCATTCTTCTTAGAAATGAGGATTCTAAGGAATCTAACACCAAGTTCACTGGGTTTAAATACAATGTAACATGTCCAGATTCATTGCATATATGGAATCAAAGAAAACTATATCTGTTCAAGTAGCAAACAATGTCAGCTACATGCTGGAGAGAGGAGAAGCTGAGAAGCAGATTAGTGTTTTATGAAACAAAAAGTGCTGTAACAGTATGACTGCAACACTCGCCTGCATCAAGCCAGTTCCAGCATATATTGTGTCTATTCTTCAAACTGCTTGTAGGTACTGAGGGAAGGAAAAAAGAAGAAAAAAAAAGAGACCAGTCATCTCACTCATTCTCTCTTCCACTCTATCATCTTAGGCAAGATACGAACTATCTTGTCAAGGGGCACTGGATGAGCTACACAACTTGAGCAGCTACCACCAGACCCAAGGAAACTGTGTCCAAGGAACGGTGGGCAATATCCTTCAAGTAGAAGGAAGTGAAAGTGGGAGGAACTTATTCCTCTGATGTTATAAGCTTTTGCATGTACAGTATTATTTTCAGAACTTGACAATGAGGAGTAGGCATGCCTAATCACCTCACGTAGCAAAAACGAAATGGTAACCTTGGGCACTTCTTATGTGACAAGTCCTTTTTAGATGATAATGCAGTGCTTTGACGGAGCAAAGCATTAACTCTTGAGAGAGTCATCGTAAGCAAAAGCCTTAAGGGAAGGAATGGAAAATGAGGCAAATCTGTCATCGTGAACCAAGGGAATTTTGAGTCTAAGCCACGAATTCTGGGACAAATTCTAAAGCTACTGTCCCCAACCCCTGTTGTGTTTTACGTCATAACCTGGGGCCATGGAGCTTTCAAACTTTTTTAGGGAAGACAAGGCTAGAAGGAAAGCTATTTTCAAAGTCAGTTCCCTGTCTGACAATTGACGTTGGGGCTTGAATGGACCTAGAGTGAGACTACTCAGCACCAGAGTAAGATCCCACATAGGAGGTTTGAGTTCCCTAGGTGAACAAGATGGCTCCAAGCTCTTGAACAACATAAGAGATTTCCCACGATGAAGTGATGCCCAAATCTTTCAGAAGAAGAATTAATCCTAAGACAGCCCTGTAGGCCTTGATAGCAGAAACAAAAAGAAGTTTCTGTTCTGAGAAAGATCAAGAAGTCCACTATCTGTTGAACAAAAGTTCCGAGTGGAGAGAAACCAAGTTGACAACACCAATGACAGTAAACAGCCCATAACTCTCATCCAGGCGGTTAAGGAGAGACTGACGCTGTGGCGTGGATGTGTGGTCCTTCACCACTCTTCACCCAATATACGCATACATTGCCAGATCTCACAAGATTCCTTGCTTTCATCTGCGATTTAACCGGATCCAGCCAGGCGCTAGAAATTATCCTATTGTTAAGACCGAAGGTTTGTTCGCGTATGAACAAATACTGTAATTAAAATATTTATGCCTTCCTATGTAGTAAATTAAGTTAAATTTTAAACAAAAGAATTTCATTACCAATCTTTTCCAAAAGCTCTGAAACAAGGGGGGTGGGTGAACCTGCCAAATGTCTGACCACAAAGTATTTGACAGATCCCACCCCCCAACACTTCCCAGCTTTTGGAAATGATTTGGAATAAAATCTACTTGTTTAATATTTCACATAATTTACTACAGAAATGCATTAATGTTTTAGCTACAGTATATTATTATTATTATATATTATATCAAGATCTCCAATATCTGACCACAAGGTATATGACAGGTTCACCCTCCCCCTCTTGCTTTGCAGCTTTAGGAGAAGATTAGGAATGAACTAACAAAAATTAAGCCACTATAAGAGGATCTTGTGCCAAGAGAAATGTTGGTACCAGGGGAGCACAAAGAACCAGAAGCGGTTCAGGGAACAAACTTCTGCCCATGTAGAAATCACACCCCAGAACAGGAGAAAGAGAGCACCTGCTGCAAGGATGAAAAGGGCTGTGATTTTCATATTCAGATAAAAGGTGAAGGCATACAGGTCATGCATTAGACTATGAACACTTTCCTTCAGTTGATCCACATGAGCTGGAGCCAAGGAAACAGAAGCAGCTGAAGATGAAGCACTGAGAGTCCAGTGTTCCTTCTTAATAACTGATTTTACCAATACTGCAGTACACAGAAATCATTGATATTTTGAAAGCTGGGGCAAAACTAAAACTCTTAAGAGGTAGTATGAGGCCTAAATTTCTTTCTAATACTACATAAAAATCAGTTCTTCGTTGGACGAGTGGGTTATGTGCTTGCCTACCGATTTAGTAGACCGAGTTCCCTTCCCTGCTCTGGCAACGCAGAATCAGAGGAATTTATTTCTGGTAATTAGAAATTCAGTTTATCGATATAATGAGGCTTGGATACCACATTAAGTTGTAGGTCCCATTGCTAAGTAACCAATTGGTTCCTAGCCATGTAAAATTATCTAATCCTTCAGGCCAGCCCTAGGAGAGCTGTTAATCAGCTCAGTGGTCTGGTTAAACTAAGATATACTTAACTTTTACATAGAAACCACTGGGGCCATCACAAGTCAAATCAGACCCCAACAAGCACTGCAAAGGATATGACAGATTAAGTATCCATGAGGCTACTACAAAGCTTGCCAGGCAGCATGCCACATTACTTAACTGTTGCATAAACAGTGCAATGCTATGTAATCAATACAAGCAAAACCTATTTTCTGGGCTCAGCTCGTGTCGGCCTATGAAAGTATCCTTAATATCATTCTTTCTAGGCAAAATTAATCTAAAATTACCAGAGAAAAACAAATTAAGAAAATGTCAGTAAAACTGACTCACTCGCTCTATAAAAGAAGTGTCGGTATTGGAATATAGGCGAGTGGGATCATACCACGAGTCATTCACCATTTAGACCTTCCAACATAAAATCCCCACCAGAGAGAGCTGATACGAAAGGGTGATGCGGCCGCTACTACTACTACTACTGACGCCACGGACAGCAGCGCCCCTAGCGGTCATCCTTAATCATTAGGTTTGCAACGCTTGAGTGCTTTTTTCTCTCGTGTTGTGTTTTTCGTAATTCTACCTCGTCTTTACGATGGAACGTGCAGCTATCGCATCGGCTAAGTTAAGTGCCTCATAAGTAGTATTTTACTGTTTTTTAGTCTTCCAGGGACCAGTATTTTCCTTCTTAATAGGTCATATACGGTCTCCCGGTTGACTCGTGGCGGCGGCATGCCGCCTCGTGTTAAGATTTCCCGGTCTCCCATACTGGGACATCTTATACTTATGGGCTTACTATTTTACGTTCATCGTTTATTACATCATTTTTATAGCTAGGACAGCCCTTTTACCATTTCTCTTAGTTTGGTATTTAGGGCTATACCGTGTTTCTGGCCCAGCATCCCGGCTCTTGCTCTTCATCGGCTACCGCTGGCTCCGAGTAGTCAACTGTTCCTCGGAACAGCTTGCCTCCTCCTGGGCTTCTTTCTCTTTTACTAAAAGTGTCTTTTCCCCCTTTACGATGTATTATTAGTGTTATTTAGGGTGTTAGGCTAGCCTAGGTGCATGTACCATGTGTTGGTACAGTCTGGTTCACGTGGCCCCTCCATGGTTGTGTTGCTATCGCGGCTTAGGCCACCTGCGATCACGTGTCCCATAGCACCTTACCCTTCCCCTTCCCTCCCTACCAGGTATAGGGAGGGGTCTGGGGGACTCCTTGGTTGCCATGACAACCACAGTAGCCTTCCTCCCTCTCTCTCTGAGGAGGCCAGGAGCTCCCTCCCAGCTGGGGTACAGGGCGACCACTTGTCTCGGGTACCGGGTCACCGAGCGGGTAGCTGTAGGGACTGGAGGGGTAGGGGTGGGCCACCCCCCCCTCTCTCTCTCTCCCGCCGTGTTACGCCGGGACCCCCCACCTATTGCTCAGTCCCACCCTTCCCCTACTGTAATGAACGGAGCCTCCGATGAAGCCGGGGGCCCCTTTGGTTATAGTTTCGTCTGGCTCCGCCAGCGGGCGGGGTGGTCATTACTAGTGGTCTGTTGCTTGCCTACTATATCCTTTTTTCCGCTACCGGAGGAGAGCTCGCTCCTTACCCGGGCACTCTTCTAGTAGACGGGAAAAATTTATACTTCGTTATATATAAGGATATACCCTAATTTTACGGTGAATTTTAGTTTTAATTTATTTATGTGTACCATCTCCGTCGTGGTTTCATGGCTCCCCACCACACCTGGTTGGAATCTTTCTCCTGTCTCCGGCGTAGCCTTAGACAACTCCAACCGCCTAGTTACCACACGTATTATGGCGGGGCTCTGGTTTAATCTAACTTTCACGCTCCGGCATGCAGCGGAGCAATTGTTAGGCTGTAAGTGTGCACCTGATACTTATGTATCTCTCCACTTACAGGCTACCAACTGTCAGGTCCTGGGGTGCAACGCGACTCTCTACGACCCCTGCGCCCATGAGGAGTGTAGGACTCACGCCCCGTGTGCCACTACCCACAATGGTCTGATCGTCTGGCACCCAGAAGCCTGCACCATATGCTACGACCTTGTTAGTCAGCTGTTGGGTGGGTAAGTCTACTCTTAGACTTCTTGTCGTATCACTAATAACACTTAGTTTTAAGTTTGTTCAACCCTGGTCTCCGCCACTAGAAGCTTCATTTCCCCTTCTCTTTCTTCCAGGCTGCCGCCGTGAAGGAAGTCGCCTTGGCAACCCTGAAGGCTTGGGTGGGCGGCTTCGGGAAGAACGCCGCCAAGGGCCAGCCATACATTCTCGACAAGAAGCTGGCCGTTCAGATCTTCCCCGGTGGCAAGTCGACCGGCTATGTTGACCCCATCTCGGCAGCCCCTCTCATAGCTTCGATACAGCAGGAGGTGCAGCAGGCGTTCGGGTCCGTCTCCACGCAGGAGCCGGTCCCAGATGTGGCTAACTTGGACCTGAACATCGAGCCTATGGCGGTAGGGGCAGAGGATTTGTTGGTTGAGGTAGGTGTGTCGGGCGCCCAAGGTCTTTCCTTGGGCGCTCCTGGATCTTCTTCTCCTGTCCTTTCTACTGCTTCTTTCCAAGGCTTTACGGGATCTGAGATCCCTGCCCGCTCTCCCGCTCTTTCTGTACCCCCGAAGGTGAAGGGACAGAGAGAACAGAAGACCCTCCACAAGACGACTTCTAAGAAGTCGTCGTCGTCTTCTTCAGCTAAGAAGTCTACGACTTCCTACGCTGACGCGGTGAAGGCAAAGCCGAGCTCTTCGTACTCTAAGAGCTCTAGAAGCAAGGCTTCTAAGGAGAAGGCTCGCGCTCCAGCCGAGCCAACGCCTTCTCCAGCATCCACCGCATCCACTCCGGTAACCCCGGTTGGGGTGGCGGGACCAGGCTCCTTTGATCCCACCACCTTCTCGGCAGTGGTGATGCAGCAAGTGGGAGAGATGGTTGGCTCGAGGATGTCCGCCCTCGGGACCAGGTTTGAACAGATGTTTGCGCAGCTGTCAAACACCATCAATCAGTCTGGCCAATCCATTCAGGATCTCTCTAACAGAGTTAGAGAGCAAGAGGACCGTGTTGCTGGGCTTTCTCAGGTTCCTCAGCCAAGCTCCCCCGTAGCAGGTACTGGCATTCTGCAGTTACCTCCATACGAATCCCTACCAGCCTTCTCCATGGATAACCCATGGAGAGTGGCCGCTTATGCTCCATTCAAGGACGGCATGATCTCTGTCCCGGAGTGTGGAACTCGAAGAATTGAGGACTTCGAGTTCTATCCTCCTGGATTGACTCAGCCTTTCATTGGGTATGCTAGGCTGACCGTGGCTGCTCTCACTAGAGAGGACAAGATTTCCCGAGAGAACGTGCTATATAGTAGGGAGCACGCACAGCGGGAATGGGTTCACTGCCTAGAGGATTGGGAGTGTACCAACACTATGCTCCAAGCTTTCAAGAGTCCTTTCACTATTTTCGCTACGGAGGAGGAGGCTTCTCTTCCATTCGCTACCAAAATAGTGGAAGCGACTCTTCAGGCAGTCCTCAAGGATGAGCCCATGCCACAGCTGAGGGAAGCTGAGTCTACTTCTCCGCTCTTCCCAGCCTTTGGAGAATTGTGGGAGAACTTGCCTGCCACGTTCTCGATTGGTAAGCTTAAGCCAGACTGCGCAATGGACCAGTTTGGCGAGAAGCTTCCAAGGCTGCCTGATACTCTGATTCAGGCTGAGTTCGATGCTCGAACTAGATTTGGGAGGTCCCTTAACTCCCTAGTCATCACAGAAATGGCTGCCCTGTCTTATGGCACAGAACCGCTATTCAAGATTCTGGCCAAGTCTCAGCTCCAGACAGTACAAGCTGATGCTTTCGACTTCTTCCAAGCTAGGAGGAACTGCCGAAAGCACGTTCTGCAGGAGGCCACTATCAGGCACGAGCCTAATAGACTCCTGGCTTCCAGCATGTGTGGACGGACCTCTTCCCAGAGTCCGCTGTGAACGAGGTGCACCACGAGGCTGCTAGGCTCAACCAGAGCCTTAGGGCTAGGTGGGGCATCTCTTCCAAGAGGAAGCAAGAGACCGCCCCTGCTGCTGGTAAGAAGCTTAAGAAGACAGGCAGAAGGTTCCAGCCTTACCAGAAGCAACAGCAGCAACAGCAGTTTGTTCAGGCCGTCCCAGTTACCCAACAGGGACAGCCATCTACTTCAAAACAGGCTCAACCCATCCTCCTGTTGTCTCCTCAGTCTCAACCGTCAACCTCCTACGCAGTCTCGCCGGCCTTCAACTCTATGTATGAAAGCCAGGCCTACCCAGCCTTTAATAGGTTTTCTAGGGGTAGCAGGGCGAGGGGCCACTTTCGCCAGCGTGGCACAGGGAGAGCTGCAAGAGGAAGACAATTCAGAGGAGGGCGCGGAGGTCAACCCGCCCAACAACAGTGAGGCTCCCCAGGTAGGAGGGAGGCTGTTCCTCTTCCGTCACAGGTGGGGGTTCAGCAAATGGGCACAGAGCATCGTGTCCAAAGGATTGGGTTGGAGTTGGATCAAAGATCCCCCTCCAATCAAATCATTCTATCAGGAACCATCAAAGGAATTGACAGATTATGCGGAGGAACTCCTTCAGAAAGGAGCTATTGCGAGAGTCAAGCATCTAAAATTTCAAGGTCGCTTATTCAGCGTGCCAAAGAAAGGCTCAACAAAAAGAAGGGTAATCTTAGACTTGTCAAAGCTAAACTCTTTCATTCGTTGCGACAAGTTCAAAATGCTCACCATCTCACAGGTACGGACCTTACTTCCCCATGGGGCCGTCACATCCTCCATCGATCTTACAGACGCATACTATCATATCCCTATAGCCAGGCACTTCCGTCCATTCTAGGCTGTTAAACTAGAAATCAGACGTTCTCATTCAAAGTGATGCCCTTCGGTCTGAATGTAGCCCCAGGGTATTCACGAAAATAGCAGAAGTGGTAGTTCAACAGTTGAGAACTCAAGGATAATGGTAGCAGCATACCTCGACGATTGGTTGATCTGGGCACCAACGGTCGAGGAATGTCTCAAAGCCACAAAAAAGGTAGTTCAATTTCTGGAACATCTGGGGTTCCAGATAAACAAAACGAAATCCAGACTTACTCCAGAGTCTCGTTTTCAGTGGCTAGGAATCCAATGGGATTTGTCTTCCCACAATCTGTCAATTCCGGTTGCCAAAAGGAAAGAAATAGCAAGTCTGTGAAACAATTTCTCAAATGCAAACAAACATCAAGGAGAAACCAGGAAAGAATCCTAGGTTCCCTTCAGTTTGCCTCAGTGACAGACATCCTCCTGAAAGCAGGCTGAAAGATATAAATCGAGTTTGGCGATCGAGAGCAAACGCCAAATCTCGAGACAAGTTGTCAATAATTCCACAGATCCTTCGCAATCAGCTACGTCCATGGACAAAAGTGAAAAACCTTGCAAATTAGTACCCCTTCAATATCCCCTTCCAGTGTTAACCATTCACACGGATGCCTCCCTGTTCGGATGGGGGGGATATTCTCAATTCAAGCAAGTTCAGGGGACTTGGTCAGCTCAGTTCCGCCAGCTTCACATAAAACGTCCTGGAAGCAATGGCAGTATTTCTTACCCTGAAGAGACTCCTTCCCCCAAGAAGTCTCATCTAAGACTAGTTTTGGACAGTGCAGTGGTAGTACATTGCATCAACAGAGGAGGGTCAAATCCAAACACGTAAATCATGTCATGATAGCTATCTTTGCGCTAGCAGGCAAGCACAGATGGCATCTGTCCGCCACTCACCTGGCGGGGGTAAGAAATGTGATAGCAGACGCTTTGTCCCGGTCAGTCCCTCTGGAATCAGAATGGTCCCTGGACGACGGGTCATTCCAGTGGATATGCCGGAGAGTCCCAGGTCTCCAAGTAGATCTCTTCGCCTCACAAGCCAAACCACAAGCTCCCTTGCTATGTGGCCCCCAACCTGGACCCTCTGGCTTATGCCACGGACGCCCTGTCGTTAGATTGGAATCAATGGAGGAAAATTTATGTTTGTTTTTCCTCCAGTGAATCTTCTTTTGAAAGTCTTGAGCAAGCTGAGGACTTTCAAGGGACTAGTAGCTCTGATTGCTCCAGACTGGCCAAAAAGCAACTGGTATCCCCTGCTTCTGGAATTGGGTCTCCGACCTCAACGGATTCCCAATCCCAAGCTGTCGCAATCAGTACAAATGAGGACTGTGTTCGCTTCCTCAGGAATTCTTCAGACCCTAAACTTTATGGACTTCATGAAGTTTGCGGCTAACAAAGATGCTAACATTGATCCACAAAACATCCTCTTCCTAGAATCAGATAAAAGAGAGTCAACTATTAGACAATATGACTCAGCTGTTAAGAAATTAGCATCCTTCCTGAAAGAATCAAACACTACAACCATGACAGTCAACTTAGCTATATCCTTTTTCAGGTCCTTGTTTGAAAAAGGCTTAGCAGCTAGCACTATTACTACTCATAAATCGGCTTTGAAGAAAATCTTTCAGTGGGTTTCCAGATAGACCTAACAGAATCTTACTTTACGTCCATTCCCAAAGCCTGTGCTAGACTTAGACCTTCTCAAAGGCCTACTGCAGTTTCATGGTTCTTAAATGATGTCCTCAAACTAGCCTCAGATACTGACAACTCGTCTTGCACATTCATAATGCTTCTTAGAAAGACGTTATTCTTATTAAGCCTGGCTTCAGGAGCCAGAATTTCAGAACTGTCAGCTCTATCCAGAGATGCGGGTCATGTGGAATTCCTCCCCTCAGGAGAAGTTCTACTTGCTCCGGATCGTAGCTTTTTGGCTAAAAATGAGGATCCCCTTGCAAGGTGGGCTCCTTGGAAAGTCATCCCACTTCCGCAAGATCCTTCTCTCTGCCCAGTATCAACTTTAAGAGCCTTTCTATCTCGTACATCCTCAAGATCCTCAGGTTCTCTCTTTATGAGAGAAAAAGGTGGTACTTTATCAGTAAAAGGAATCAGACAACAGATCCTTTACTTCATTAAACAAGCCAATCCTGATTCATTTCCAAAAGCACATGACATCAGAGGAGTAGCCACCTCAATTAATTACTTCCATCATATGAACTTTGAGGATCTTAAAAAGTATACTGGATGGAAATCACCGACAGTCTTTAAACGTCATTACCTAAAGTCCTTGGAATCTTTAAAATTTTCTGCAGTAGCAGCGGGAAACATTGTTTCTCCTGATACTGTATAGTAGTCGTAGTATAGATCCAGGTCTCCTTTCTACCTACCTCGTCCAACATGCCTCACCCTATTGCCATGCTACTCGGATACTCTAGCCTTAGCCGCTAGAATCATATTGGTGGATTGTCCCTTATTTTTTTGCTAGGGACATCCACGCTATGTACATATAATGTACTTCAGTGTTTCTACCCTTATTTTTATGCTAGGGTAGAACACAATGTGTTTGTATATTATGTAAATATAATTAATAAGTGAATCATATTTGTTATTTTGCCATTACATTACTATGTATTACTATGTCTAATATAAGTTAATTTTAAGTACTTTATATTGATTGCTTTCTTTATCATGTCATTGTTTTAGGATAAGTTAGCTTTAAGTACTTTGTTTGTATACTGTAATGTCCCTAGATTCACTTATATTATAATACGTATATCTCTTTTTTACAACTGGTTTTTCATTTGTCCTTATTCCCATCGTGTCTGTTTCTCTGGTACACTTTCATAGGCCGACACGAGCTGAGCCCAGAAAAGGGATTTTGACGTAGGAAAAATCTATTTCTGGGTGATTGGCTCGTGTCGCCCTATGAAACCCACCCTGTCTTCTTTTACCCACCCTGCAGGACAAGATGTTCATAGATTAAGGATGACCGCTAGGGCGCTGCTGTCCGTGGCGTCAGTAGTAGTAGTAGGTACGGCGGCCAGCATCACCCTTTCGTATCAGCTCTCTCTGGTGGGGATTTTATGTTGGAAGGTCTAAATGGTGAATGACTCGTGGTAGTGATCCCACTCGCCTATATTCCCATACCGACACTTCTTTTATAGAGTGAGCGAGTCAGTTTTACTGACATTTTCTTAATTTTGTTTTTCTCTGGTAATTTTAGATTAATTTTGCCTAGAAAGAATGATATTAAGGATACTTTCATAGGGCGACACGAGCCAATCACCCAGAAATAGATTTTTCCTACGTCAAAATCCCTTATGTAATAAAATGTAATCTTTTGTAATGAGCTAACAGTTTGTTAACAGTACCCAAAGACATAATAAATAAATACTAACATTAAAAATATAATTAAAAACTATATATACATATATAAACAATGCAAAACAGAAAATTCTAACCGTAAGTGTCAAAATGAAAACTGACCAAATTTTTAATTTTTAAAGTAACTTATATTTTTCTTAATACAACCGAGGTCTTTACATATGGGATTTAATTTCAGTGCAAGCTGGAGCCAGCCGTTTAACTTGAAACTAGGTGGATATTGGTAGTTGGCTACTGACAAAAGGGGAGGAAGCCCTCCCATCCAGATGGTACGAATTCATTTTAGCCCAAGAAGCAGAATGAGTGTTAGCTAAAGGTGGGCCATTTATGTAAAGACCTCAGGTTTGTATGTCAGGAAAAATACCAACGACTTTAATAATTTGTCATTCATTCCTACATGTATGCAAACCCTTGGTCTTTACATATGGGAGACTTATCCCTTGGTGGGAGGATTCTGAGCAAATCTCTGAAATGACTGGTAGTTTGCCTCATCTTGGCCTCTTTTTTCTTGGCCATGTAAGATAAAGGGAAGGAGACCGATGCCTCTGATCTGTTGGACATGTGTGATGTTCAACTGCCTGACTTCTGGCCCTTAAAATAAATGGAATGTAATGTCACTGATTTGAAGACAAGCTTGGATTAACCCATATTGTTGGGGACAATGAAGCTGAAGTTAGCCAATAGGTCTGTTCAGTGTCAGTCCCTCTCTCCCCTTGCCAGCGAGAGGATAGGAGTTGCATCTATTAATCTAAAAAGAGCTGGATTGAAGACAGGATACTTAGTCGTCTAGAACACCTGCGTGCACGCCTGTCCCGCATGTGACAGCTTGCTAATTTTCCCATAGAAGAGTATAAAAGAGAGGGTAGGAGGCCAGTCCTACACACACACACACACACACATCCGTTTGCGTCTGTACACCTAAGGTGATATGCCATCTGTCCTCAAGAGCTGGGTGAGCTAGATGACTGTTGAGCAGCCACCACAGAACCCAAGGAAAAAATAAGTCTGAGGATCTATGAGCAACATTACACAAGTAAAAAGGAGGCAAATGTGGTTTGGCATGATCGCATTCCCATCCTTAGTGCCTGTCAGACAGTGTTTTCCTGACCTTATGAAATCACGCCTGGAACATTTTGTTGTCCACCACACCACATCAACTGTAGAGTACATCTGTTTTATCATTACATAGTGTCAAAAGAAATGGAGCTCTAGGAAACCACTTTCTGGCCAAGCCAGAACGAATAAAAAATACAGTAGTACCTCAGGATACGAAATTAATCAGTTCCGAAGCGGCCTTCGTAACCTGATTTTTTCGTATCTTGAACCAAATTTTACATGTAAATTGCCTAATTCGTTCCAAGCCCTACAAAAACACCCCAGTAAATTTTATAATAAAGCTAAATTGACCAATAAACAATGAAATACAACAATTTGGACCATTCAATACCTAACTTAAACTACATATACAGTACTACTAATATGTACTAATTACCTGTAAATAAAGTGTATTAGTGTACATGGTACAAGAAATACTGTACATACATACGTACGTATCTAGTAAAATGTGGAACCTTACCTTTCGAGTGAGGCGATCTCCGAAAGTGGCGACAGAGGAGGAGGACAAATGGCAGAAAACATGAACACCTTAACTTTACAAAACACATTAAAAAATGACAGGAAACATTAACACTAAACTTTATGAAACATATTAACAAATGGCAGAAAATGTTAACACTTAGCTTTACAAAAAACTTAAAATTAAATTTCTTTCTTTTGTCTTTTTTTATTTTTAAATTTTTTTTTTTACTTTTTTATACTTTACGGTTTTTTTTTTTTTTTTTTTTTTTTTATATCAAAATTTCAACTTCTTCACCACTTTGCACTTAATGTTTTTTCATAGTATCACTTGGATCTTCCTGTTTGCTTACTCCTACTAAAGGCCTCTTTAAAAAATAACTATCCAAGGAAGATTCCTTCTGCCTGCTTTTCACAAGGTTCCTGAAACAACTCAGGCAAACGTCATCTAACTGCGCAAGCATACGACCTGTGTAAGCCTTTTCGGGGTGTCTCTTTTCTACAAATGATTGCACCTTATGAAAAGCAGCTAGAGCATCCTTAATTTCTGCCGTTGTCATAGGGTGGTCCTCCTCCTCCTTGCAGTTGCTAGCGAACTCTTCTTGAATGACGTTATGTTGCATGGCCTCCAACTCCTTCAAGTCCTCCGTCGTAAGCTCCTCTTGGTGCTCCTCGAGAAGGTCATTGATGTCGTCCTCGTCGACGACCAGCCCCATGGACTTGCCGAGTGCAAGGATCTCGTCAAGATCTAGTTGCGAAACAGTTTCAGGATCGTCAACTGTTTCTGAATCTGCATCAGCTTCGCCCACGTCGAATCCCTCGAAGTCTCGGGCGGATAGGGCATCAGGCCAGAGTTTCCTCCATGAAGAATTCAAGGTTCACCTCAAAACCTCCTGCCAAGCTTGATCGATGAGTCAGATGCATATCACGATATCGAAATGCTCCCATATACAGCTTCTTGAAGTTCGATATCACTTGCTGGTCCATGGGCTGGAGGAGAGTGGTGGTGTTAGGCGGAAGATAAAGAACCTTGATAAAAGAATACTCCGCTAGGATATCTTCCTCGAGGCCAGGAGGGTGAGCAGGGGCATTGTCCAACAACAGCAGACATTTCAGAGGGAGGCGCTTCTCTTCCAAGAATTTCTTCACTGTCGGGCCAAAACAGGCTTTCGCATTAGCCCTCCACATCACTGGTAGCTTCTCCTTTAGCACTTTGTGGGCCTTGAAGGCTCGAGGAGTCTCCAAATGATAGACAAGTAGGGGCTTCACTTTGCAATCCCCACTGGCGTTGGAACAAAGTGCGAGTGTAGCCTGTCTTTCATAGGCTTATGCCCGGGTAGCTTCTTCTTTTCCTCCGTGATGTACGTCCGACGAGGCATTATTTTCCAAAAAAGGCCAGTCTCATCACAGTTGAAGACTTGCTGAGAACTCTAGCCTTCCTTGATCGTCATCTTGTCAAACGTCTTAATAAATGCTTCGGCCGCTTTAGTGTCCGAGCTGGCAGCCTCCCCATGCCACACCACCGAATGGATGCCAGTTCGTTTCCGGAATTTTTCAAACCACCCACGAGAAGCCTTGAAGTCTGGGTTTGGCGTCGATGTCCCTTCTCCTCTGTCGTCTTCGGCCTGGGCAATCAAATCACCGAAAATAGCACTGGGCTTGTGGCAGATTGCAGTTTCGGTTATCGTATCACCAGCAATTTCTTTCTTTTATCCATACAAGAAGCAGCCTCTCCATCTCATCGTGCACATGGCTCCTCTTGTTGGACAAAATAGTCACACCCTTGGAAGGTGTAGCTGCTTTGATGGCTTTCCCTCTGCTTAAGTATGGTGCCTATCGTCGACGGAGGATTTTCCAGCCCTGTATTCCTTAGGCGATCACAACTCAACTGACATTGCCAGCCTTCATTACTTCTTGATAATCTCCATCTTCGTCTCCATAGAAAGTATCCTCTTCTTTCGTGAACTTCAGCAACTTTCTTGGGACCCATGACTATAGTACGTACGTAATTAAGTTACTAATTAAGTTCTCACACAACACAATAAAGTACAAAGCAAAATCACTAACACGAATTTAAGTTAACCCTTAAACGCCGAAGCGGTAAAATAAAAATTGTCTCCCGTGTGCCGGAGGTGTTTCGGAGTTAGCGCGGACGCGGAAAAAATATTTTTTTCAAAAAATCACAGCGAGCTTAGTTTTCAAGATTAAGAGTTCATTTTTGGCTTCTTTTTTTGTCATTGGCTCAAGTTTAAATGCAACCATCAGAAATGAAAAAAATTATCATTATCATATATAAATACATAATGCGATATATGATAGTGCAAAAACGAAATTTCATATATAATTGTATTCAAATCGCGCTGTGCGCAAAACGGTTAAAGGTAACAAGTTACTTTTTTTTTCGTTGTAATGTACACTAAATTGCAATCATTTTGGTATATAACACATTGTAAAACAATAAAAGCAACACAGAGAAAATATTATCACAAAATAATGCATGAATTCGTAACGCTTGCGGACGTAAACAAATATTTTTTTTCAAAAATTCACCATAAATCTAAATATTGTCCTAGAGACTTCCAATTTCTTTCAAAATGAAGAAAAATGATTGAATATTACTATACCGTAAGAGTATTAGCTTACAATTGCAGTTTTCTTCCATATCTGACTTGTTAAAGTTGACCGAATGTCGAATATTTTTATATATATTTTTTATATGCAATTATTTCGGAAATTAGAAAAGCTACAACCTTCAAATATTTTTTGTTTTATTCTAAGTGAAATTGGGCACATTTTCATATATAAAACTCTATGAAATGCCTAATATGAAACGGAGCAAATATTCCGAGAATGGGACGTACGCATTTCGGAGATTTGTGGCGGAGAATCCGTGCGCGGAGGGAAGGAGTTTTTTTTTTTTTAAATTCACCATAAATCTAAATATTGTGCTAGAGACTTTGAATTTGTTTCAAGATGAAGATAAATGACTGAATATTACTAGACTGTAAGAGTTTTAGCTTATAATTGTGTTTTTCGACCATTTCAGTAGAGTCAAAGTTGACCGAACGTGGTTTTTTTCTATTTATCGTGATTTATATGCAAATATTTCGAAAATGAGAAAATCTACAACCTTCAATTATTTTTTGTTGTATTCTACATGAAATTGCACACATTTTCATATATAAAACTTTATGTAACGGCTAATTTAAAATGGTGCAAACATTACCACAATCGCACGTATGATTTTTTCGGAAGAGTTACCGTGCGGACGTAAAGAAAATGTTATTTTTTTCATAAATTCACCATAAATCGAAATATTGTGCTAGAGACTTCCAATTTGTTGCAAAATGAAGGTAAATGATTGAATATTACTAGAATATAAGCGTTTTAGCTTACAACTGCGTTTTTCAGACCATTTCGGTAGTCAAAGTTGACCGAAGGTTGAAAATTTGTCACCTATCCATTTTTTTTATATGAAAATATTTCAAAATTGATAAAAGCTACAACCATGGGTTGTTTTTAGTTGTATTGTGCATGAAATTGCGCACATTTCCATATATAAAACTATATAACGGCTAATTTTAAAATGGTGCAAACATTACCACAATCGCATGTATGATTTTTTTCGGAAGAGTTACCGCACGGACGTAAGGAAAAAGTTTTTTCATAAATTCACCATAAATCAAAATATTGTGCTAGAGACTTCCAATTAGTTGCAAAATTAAGGTAAATGATTGAATATTACTAAACTATAAGAGTTTTAGCTTTACCAAATGCGTTTTTTTTTTGCGACCATTTTGGTAGAGTCAAAGTTGACCAAAGGTTGAAATTTTGGCACTTATCGTTATTTAGAAAATATAAAAATATCTCAAAACTGATAAAACGCTACAATCATGTGTATTTTTTTGTTGTATTCTACATAAAAATGCCACACATTTTCATATATAATACTCCATGTAACGGCTAATTTAAAATGGTACAAAAATTATGTCAAAGTGACAAAATAATTTCCGAGATGTGTCACAGATACTTTTTAGTGTGGCAAGAAAGGGATTTTGACGTAGGAAAAATCTATTTCTGGGCGAGGAAGGAGCTGTGTCGCCCAGTGAAATGTGTCCTCTTTAGCACTATTTCTAGTAAAATATTGCTATGATACTAGAGAACTGCTCAAATTGGACATGTCAGAAGTCTCTGACTCGCTCACCTAAATAAAAGGTGTCGGTATAGAACTGGGGCGAGTGTTAAACACTACCACAGCAACCCCTCCAATTAGCCTTTTCCTCATCAAAAAGGACCCTTGAAAACGGGGAGCCGACCTATAGGTCACACCCAGCTACCCTGTTGAAGGGGACTGCGGCGTCATACTTATCGATAGCATAGAAGCTTGGTGCACAGCAAGGGGGGGGAAAAAAGGAAAAGGGCGGGATTTCACTGGTCGACACGGCTTCCTCGCCCAGAAATAGATTTTTCCTACGTCAAAATCCCTTTTCTGGGCTCAGCCGTGTCGCTCCGTGAAATTGTACCAGAGAACAACAAGCTATACTATCCTGAAAGGAAAAAATCATATTAATGAAATCAAAGGAAATAATAAAATAGTTTAGAATTGGAAAAAATACAATTTATTTACAAAATATACTATATAGCCAAAACATGTGGCAACATTTGCAACAAGGCACATACATAATAAAATAATTACAGATAATTTGTATGTACGTAAAACTATACACGATTATACACTTATTCTAATAGCTAAGGCATTTGCTGAGGTAGGTAAAATGTTAATGAGGCTGGCATAATTGAAAAGATTCATATGACACAAGGACGGTACTATAATGATGTAGTAGTAGGAGACACTGGTCTTCCTGCAGCTATTGCATGATATTTAAGATCCTCTAAAGACTTAAGGTAGTGCTTTTTGAAAACCACGGGTGACTTCCAACCAGTATACTTCTTCAGATCATCAAAGTCCATATATTTGAAGAAGTTAACAGAAGTTGCTATTGCCCGAATGTCATGCACCTTGGGAAATGAGGGCCCTGGGCTGGCTTTCTTGATAAAATATAAATCTGCTGCCTAATGCCTTTTTAGAGATAGTGTACCACCATCTTTTCTAATGAAAAGGGGGCCTTCGGAATAGGTAGACGTCCTAGATAAATAGTCCTTAAGAGTTTTAACAGGGCATAACGATGGATCCTGCGGAAGCGGGACAATCTTCCATGGAGACCACCTCATCAAGGGGTCTTCATTCTTAGCCAGAAATTTCTTATTTGGCGAAAGCAACACGTCCCCCGAGGAAAGGAACTCAATATGCGCTTCATCTCTAGATAAAGATGACAGCTCTGATATTCTGGCACCTGAAGCTAGACTCAATAAGAACAGAGTTTTACGCAAAATGGTTTGGTAATCACATTTGAAGTTGTCTGTTTCCAAGGCTAACCTAAGAACATCATTAAGAAACCATGACACTGACGACGGTCTGTGAATGGGCCGTAGACGTGCACATGCCCTTGGGATAGAGGTGAAATAAGACTCGGTTAGATTGATACCAAACCCGAGAAGAAAAATCTTTTTCAGAGCTGACTTAGTGGTTGTTATTGTTGCAGCTGCCAAGCCTTGTTCAAACAAAGACCTGAAGAAGGTTATGGCCACGTTCAATGTCATTACTTTGATATTTGATTCTCTGAGGAACGAAGACAATTTCTTAACTGCTGAGTCATACTGGCGAAGCGTAGACTCTCTCTTGTCTGACTCCAAGAACAACATGTTCTGTGGATCAATGTCGCCTACTCTCTTACCTGCAAACTTCATGAAATCCATAAAGTTAGGGTTTTGTGAAGACCTGAGGAATCGAACACAGTCCTCGTTTGAACTTGTTGCGATAGTCTCAAGTCCGGGAGAGGGTGAGGGCGAAGACCTAGTTCCAGGAGAAGGGGAAACCAGTTGCTCTTTGGGCCGTGAGGGGCTATGAGAGCCACCTGACCTTCGAAGGATCTCAACTTGTGCAGGCACCTTCAGGAGAAGGTTCACCGGAGGGAATAAATAGATCTTCGTCCACTGGTTCCAATCTATGCTCAGGGCGTCCGTAGCGTATGCCAGAGGGTCCAGATTGGGGGCTACGTAACAAGGCAGCTTGTGGTTTGCCTCTGTGGCAAACAGATCTACTTCCAGACCTGGTACTCTTTGGCAAACCCTCTCGAAGGATTCTTGGTCCAGTGACATTCTGATTCCAGAGGGACCGACCGAGACAGGGCGTCTGCCACTACATTGTGGACTCCTGCCAGGTGAGTAGCCGACAGATGCCAGGTGTTCTTGGCTGCTAGAGAAAAGATTGCTATCATCACGTGGTTCACATGACTTGACTTTGAACCACCTCTGTTTATACAGTGTACTACTACTGCACTGTCGAGGACCAATCCTGATATGAGTCTTCTTTGGAGGACGGAGCTTTTTTAAAGTCAGAAACACTGCCATAGCTTCCAGAATGTTGATGTGAAGTGTTTGGAAGTGAGGTGACCAAGTTCCCTGACCTTCTCGTGCTGTGAATAACCTCCCCAACCTGTCAGCGATGCGTCCGTATGCACCACTAGGGACGGGGGAGGAAACTGCAACGGTAACTCCTTGGCTAGGTTGGCGGCCTTTGTCCATGGGCGCAGGCGTTTTCTGAGAATCAGAGGTATCCGGGCGAACTTGTCCCGACACTTGGCATTTGCCTTCGAACGCCAAACTCGATTGATGTCCTTGAGTTGGCTTTTCAACAGAACGTCCGTGACTGAGGCAAACTGGAGCGAGCCTAGGATCCTCTCCTGAGTTCCTTCTCGAAGTCTCTTTGCACTTTAAGAATTGTCTTGTTGCCTTGGCAATCTCCTTTCTCTTTCCTGCTGGAATGGAAAGAGTGTGAGAATCCAAGTCCCAATGAATCCCTAGCCACTGGAAACTTGGACCTCCGGAGTCAATCGGGACTTGGTCCTGTTGATCTTGCACCCTAAATATTCCAGGAAAGACATGACCTTGTCCGTGGCTTTCATACATTTGCCTTTGTCCATCTCCCAGATTAGCCAATCGTCTAGGTACGCCACCACCAATATACCCTGGGACCTTAGCTCCTGCACCACTGCCTCCGCCAGTTTCGTGAAAACCCTTGGTGCTATATTTAGCCCGAAGGGCATTACTTTGAAGGAGTAGGCTTCTTTCCCTAGTTTGAAGCCGAGGAATGGTCGGAAGTGCCGAGCTATCGGGACATGATAGTAGGCGTCTGTAAGATCTATAGAGGTGGTGACGGCCCCACGGGGAAGTAAGGTCCGCACCTGAGAGATGGTCAGCATTTTGAACTTGTCGCAACGAATGAACAAGTTTAGACTGGGACAAGTCTAAGATCACCCTTCTTTTGTCGGTCCCTTTCTTTGGGACGCTGAATAGAACGACCCTGAAATTTCAAGTTCTTCGTCCTGGAGATTGCTCCCTTCTGGAGAAGGTCCTTGGAGTAATCCATCAATTCCTGCGTTGGTTCCTGATAGAAGGTGATGGGTGGAGGAGGACCTTTGATCCAACTCCAGCCTAGGCCTCTGGATACTATGCTTTTTGCCCAACTGCTGAACCCCCAACGATGACGAAAGAGGTACAGCCTGCCTCCTACTGAGAAACTTCATTGAGATGATGAAGGCCGGGATCCTCTCCCTGACCTTGCACCTCTAGCTCGCCCTTGGGCTCTGGCTCCTCCGCGCTGGCGAAAGGATCCTCTAGCCCTGCCACCCCTAGCAACTCTGGTAAAGGGGTGAAATGCCCGACTCTCATAGACCGGGTTAAAAGCGGGCGACACTGAATACTGTGAGGAGACCTGTTGGTTAGACGGCGGCGAAAGGAAGACAAATTGATGCTGTTTTGTTGAGGCTGAGCCTTAGAAGTCGAAGGCTGGGGGGATACCTGTTGAATTGGAACAGCTTGTAGCACAGGATGCTGTTGTGGGACTTGGAAAGGTTGGAATTTCCTTTGCCTCTTCCTAGCCCTAAAACTGGAGGGAGAAGACTCTGATTTCCTTTTGAAAGGGATTCCCCAACGCAACCTGATGCTTTGGTTAAGACGTGATGCCTCGCTCTGAACCTCGTTAACTGCTGAAGCTGGGAAGAGATCTGCACCCCAGATTGAGGAAGCTAGAAGCTTGTTGGGTTCGTGCCTGATCGTAGCCTCAGATAGAACATGCTTCCTGCAATTTCTCCTAGCAATCGCAAAGTCGTACAAGTCACATTGCATGCTTAAAAGTAACGACTTCGCAATGACCTTAAACAGCAGCTCCTGAGCGTACTCCCGAGCTGCCGTCTCTGTCATCACTAGGGAGTTAAGAGACCTTGCGAGACGTGTCTTAGCATCAAATTCGGCTTGGATCAATGCGTCTGACAGCCTAGGAAGGCGTTCACTAAACAAGGTGATTGCACAATCTGGCTTCAGCTTGCCTACCGAGAACGTAGCCGGCAAATCCTCCCACAAATCCTCCCTACCTGGGAGTAGTAAAGATGTGGGATCTGTCTCCCTAAGCTGGGGCATGGGATCTCTTCCCGAGTCACTGCCTGGAGTGTAAGTTCTGCTACCCTTGATGTAAAAGGTAGTGGGTTTCCCAACATCAGTTGTAAACATGGTGAAAGGGCTTTTAAAAGCTGTTACTCTAGTATTTGAGCAGTCCCACACTTCTTCTAGGCTCCGTAGTTATCCATGTTTGACTGAAGCCTGATCTCTAGAAAGGGATAACCAGTCTCCTTGGGGGGACCTTATCCTCTCTAACTAGAGCTGCTTCCGTAAGCCTAACATAGCCTATAAATGGAGGCTGTAAACCTTCGGGGAAAAACTCGAAATCCTCGAGCCTACGTGTGCCGCAACCTTCTATAGTCAACATCCCATTGACAAACGGAGCGAAGTTAGCCACCCTCCAGGGATTACCAGGGGTGGAAACGGGTAGGGAAGCGTGGACCCGTCAGGCATGCTCTGAGCTTGCATCAAGCTACTAGAAGGGGTCGAAACTGCCGACTCCTGTCTGAGACCTGCAATCAGGGAGTCCTGAGCACCTAACCTGCTAAACACTTCTTCAAACCTTGCTGCAACTGAGCTGACTAAGCTACCAAGGCTACTGACCTGTTTAGAATATTCGTGTTGAACTGGTCTTGGTCAACGGAAGGAGAATCATCCTGTCCCTCTTGCGGTACCTTATAAGGTATCCGGTCCCTAGACGTTAATGGAATGGGACTGGTAGGGCAATAGGAAGAATTCCCTCCTTGAGACCTTGGGATTGAAGGTTTGGAAAGCGACTTTATTTTAGTTTTAATATGTGTATGAACCTCTGGTGACTGCCCAGGCCTTGGCATTGTTTCTGATCTGCCTTTAAGCAAGGTTTTACCTGCAGGTTTTTTCTTTAGTTTAGGAATCACAGAGAAGGAGTGCAACCTGGGAGGGGGCAAACCTCCTGTGAAACCCATGAAGGAATTGGAAGTAGAAGGAGAGGAAGAATCAGAGTCACTCAAGGAAAGATCGTTGACTAACTAAGCTAGCCTCCATTAACCACTGTTACCTGTACCCGTGTCTAGTGTAACGGGCAAATCCTCAACCACTTCAAGTGAGACTTCCTCTAGTCCAAGGTCCGGCAATTCCGCCTCTTGCTGTTCAATAACTGAGTCTTGGTTGATTGATTTGATAATCGGTGTGCCGCTACTTTTTGGATCGACGTATCCGGCAGATTTCCCGGCTGGGAAGAGCAAAGTCGCCATATCTCGGGACAGAATATACGGCTTAGCCTTCCCTACGTTCCGTCCAAACCCTCCAACCCAGATCTTGAGGGCGGAGAGTGCAGCATCCCTAATAGACTGCTCAGCCTGTAATGCAAGGAATGTGTCAATACCAAGTAAATTCCTTGAACATTATTCTATAATTATTGATTAATCAATGTAATTTAATTTAAAGAAATTTTAATTGTTCATTTATTTTATTTCATTTCAATATTTTTTTTTTTTTTTTTTTTTTTACAATAAACATAGAACCAGCAGTGCGGTAACTTACCGAAGAGGTAGCCTGATGTACCAAGTCGTAGCAGGCAAAACAGTTTTCATGATGCCAGACCACGGAATCAGGAAGCAGCACTGCACAGGGGGCGTGGCCCCGACAAACGTCATGGCCGCACGGATCTTGCAGAGCAGCACTACAGCCAGCAACCAGACACTGAGAGGCCTGTAAGTGCAATAATATATAAGAACAATTGCACACACTTAATAGGATAATGGAATATATTTTTTTTTTTTGTTTTGCCGCCGGGGCAATCCGGGCTATAAAGAAAAGAAAGGGTATATATATTCATATGTTAACGTCCCGGGGACGTGTAAGGAAAAAAAAAACCACCCGGAGTTCTATACCCGGAGCTGTATGACCCGGAGAGGGGGGGTGGTACACGAAGTACCAACCCAGGACGGCCACATGAACTCGCAAGTTCCGTGGCAAAAAGAAAATAAAAATAAAAATAAAGATAAAAATAATGATAATAATAAAAACTAAAATAACAAATATAATATCTCCGCCTACGGAAGAGTAACTTCCGTAAACATAACCCTCAATGACTCCGGGAGAGGCCGGAATCTAAACCCGCCTTATGCGGAGAGGGAATGTTTTAGGCGGGTGGATGTAAGCTCCGGGAGTGAAAGAAGCAGAGCGCAACAATCCACGGAAGCCGAGGCTGAAACGCAGTGCGACCATCAACTCCGGAGGCGGTCGGCTAAGAAGCGACACTCACCAGCCCAAGGTCCTGGGAGACCCACTACACCTCCCCCTCCGCTGGTGGGTGGACCGGCCGTCAGTGACAAACAACGAGAGGGGGGGGCAACCCAACTACGGGGAGTCCCACGAGAGGGGGAGGGAGGGAGGGCTGATGAGGGGACGATCACGTGACCAGCGAATCCTCGCGAATAAAGGATCACGAGGAAAACGCAGGCAAAGCCTATGAAGGCTAGCCGACCGAACACCCAAATATACATAGACAAAATAAAATCAATTACTTAAAGCTAAGGGAAAAACATGCTTTAACAGGGGTAATGAAAATAAGGGGCGAAAAATATAAAACGCAATGGAGGCCACTCGATGAGAGTGGGCGCAACAAGGAAAAATTACTTGCTTACCGACAAAACGAAAACAAACGGTAAGCTGACGAAAAGAAAAAAGGGGGGATCCTTGAATGGAAAATACCCAAACTAAAATAAAAGAGGGGAGGGGGGAACGGTAGATATACATCGAAGCACGAAACAAAGAAACGTGCACGAACGCCGACCCCCTTGAAAAACAGGAAATCATGAAAATAATAAACGTAGATCAAAACAAGATCGACAAAGCAACTGCCACCCAAGACATAAATAAAATATATACTGAAATATTATAAGTTACGAGTATATAAATATATAGGTACTGAAAGAAGCCCACTCGAAATTGGTACAAAACAAGGGAACGACGTAATGGCGGCTCGCTACCGCTCGCTACGGGAGAGAGACGCCTAACAAACTCCTAAATAATGGCAAAACGAAAGGCAAAATCATCCCTAAATACAGAAAAACGGGCGAATACCAGTACTTAACTTGGGTGAAGAGGCAGATTGACGATCCATAACGAAAAAGAATAAAGAAACCAATAAAAAGAACAGATAGCTATAAACAAGCGTGTAACGCTGGGAGGCTATCGATAAGAATGACGCCGCAGTCCCCTTCAACAGGGTAGCTGGGTGTGACCTATAGGTCGGCTCCCCGTTTTCAGGGTCTTTTGATGAGGAAAAGGCTAATTGGAGGGGTTGCTGTGGTAGTGTTTAACACTCGCCCCAGTTCTATACCGACACCTTTTATTTAGGTGAGCGAGTTCAGAGGACTTCTGACCATAGTCCAATTTAGCAGTTCTCTGGTATCATAATAGCAATATTTTACTAGAAATAGTGCTAAAGAGGACACATTTCACGGAGCGACACGGCTGAGCCCAGAAAAGAAATTCGCGCTTGCGTGCCTGCGTAACAATTGTAAACAAAACAACACCTTGATCCGTGAACTCCCAGCATCCCCCAAGGCGCGTGATTCAAGAGTTTTTGGCTGGTAGGCCTAAAAGTATTTTTCCATGAATTTTTAAAAAAACTTTTGTATGTCGACGTAAAAATACGTCCCCAGTCGACACCCGAGAGACAAAAAATGTCGACGTAAAATACGTTCCAGTCGGCGTTTTAAGGGTTAATAAACAAAATCGTATATGAATGAACGAATTCCGCATGCCCTTACAATAACGTGCTGCTACGGATGTGGGACCGAAGAACGCCTTTACGTGGAGCATGATGGGGTAGATGCTGCCAATAGGAGAGCAGGATCTTATGGCCGGTGACTAGCATCAGGAACCCAATGGGAGAGCGGGAGGATGGTGGCGAGTCTACTCAGTTGGCGGTGCGTGAGTTTTAAAATTGCTCTCGGTGGTCCGGGCGAATCTCGGGACTTTACAGCAACAACCTTTCATAACCTGAATTATTTTTGTATGCAGAGGCAAAAAAATCTTCGCACAGTATTTGCTTTTGTAACTTGAATTTTTCGTAAGTTGGGACTTTCGTATGTCGAGGTTCCACTGTACTTAATACTATTCTGGAAATTGGATTTCAACAATGGGAGTGGAAACCACTCGATTTTTCCAGGTCCAGTTAGTCTGAATTTTGGAGTTTGGTGAATTACCCCTTAAAACTTCATTGCAACTACTATGGATTACAGCACTCCCAACACCATTTTGCAACTTTGAATTATATGTACGTAAATAGCTTCACACAGTATTTCTTATCCCTAATATTCTTTGTAGTAATGATTAAGAGCAATATAATTAACAGAATTTGGTCACTGCTATCATGGTCTAAAAGATCAACATATTTTTCTACTTAGGTACTTATGGGAACCAAATTCACCCAAAACAAACCCAAAAACAAGAAATACTCAACATACAAAACTTTAAATGATTGCACACTCTTAACTTAATACCAAACAATCTTTGTGTCAATTTTGATTGTATATTTATTCTAATTCAATTTTGTTATTTTATTCAAAATTTATACATAATACAAAATGATTTCACATTTTATATCAAAACAATTTTACATTTTATATCACAACAGAAAAGAAAATTATTAGGGAAAATAGACTTAGACTAAACTAAATATCTAAGTCATCATCTGGATCCTCTTCATCCCAGTCATCAACATCATCTGGAGTGTAATGAATTTGGCCTCCTGACGATTGAACCCTGCAAAAGAGTTGGATGATAATGACTAAATTAAGAAAAGAAGTTTGTTTCATCAGAAACTAACTACTAGTACTTTACCATACCCTAACTACTATCATGTGTGGCCCCCAGACAAGTTAATCAACTTGTAGACGAAAAAGATAAGGTAAGTTAGTGGATTGCATGAACATACTGTCCCTTAGACCCCTGGTAGTTGACCGAATCATTTTTTTAGAGAATTATTGTATATTTGTTCCATATATCCCAATACAGGTTGTAGCATTCAATATATTGAATGTTATTATAACAAATTAGTGACTAAATTCACTTAGACATACACATGCTAAAGGTATAAACATTATACCGTTCCCATACATTCTTGATTGAAAAAATAAAATAAAATTATTTTGATTGAAAAAATAAAATAAAATAAAATTATTTATTTAAATACTATCAAATTTCTAAATTTCTTTAAAAAATTCATGAGCCTCAAAAAGACTTCATCCAAAATATGAGCAAGACTACATTTTCTCCTGCTGCTTATAAACTGGGTGACCATCATAACCCAAGTTTCTCAATTGGCAGTAACCTGTCACAATAAGCGTTTACCACTTGGCGCAGTTTATTACCATCCAAATGTGAGTTACAAAACCTAATCCTTACATAGGGTTTAAACAATTTCAAATTTTTGGTTCCTATTAAAATTTGTAGGCTGGCATTTACATTTTTCATTATTGGCATGGATAGGAAGGGGAGGGGCAGCCATGCACCTCAATCGGTCTTCATATCTGAATAGGGGATCAGCAGAAATTAACAGTTTTGTGTTGACTTGAGTTTTTTTATATTAAAGGTTGGAAACTTGAAACTATTATAGAATATAATGACAGTACACTTGTTATATAGGTTTCCGGCTAAAAATGTATTTTAAATGTAATTATTTTTCCAGGAATTTCAATTGGAAATCTAGCCACAGAAAGTTCATTCGAAAGTGAAGCAGTGTCAAAAATTAAGGAAAGGCACCATGAGATAACTAAAAAATTTAGGGAAGAAGAATATGGAAGTAAGTTGACTATGGCTTCCAAAGTGAGAAAAGGTAGCTTTAATGACATAAAATACGATGAGGGGGATCTTGTATTTTATCAGGAGAAAAATAATAAAAGCTGGTCTGGTCCTGTAAAAGTATTTTGTCACAGGAATAGAGATGTTTTTATTTGGGCAAATGATTTGAAAAAGGTTGCCGATTCTAAAGTACAGCCTTACAGAGTATATGCTCGTGAAGACGACAATAACGAGTAGCTGAATAACAAAGTCTCTAACAGTAGTCAGGAGATATATGAAAAAGATGAAAATTCCTTTTTTGAAGAGAAAGACGAAGTAAAAGATGATTTAAGAAGAAACACGAGATCTCACTCTAGAAAGGTTGAATTTTTAGAAGAGGCAGAAGATGAGGATAAAATCTATAAGGAAATTAGTAACTATGCGGAAGAGAAGAAGAAATGTAATAACGGAACCATTGATTTTGTTGACAAGAAGGATGATGCTATAGGCGCATATTGGATGAAGTCAGAAAAGGCTGAATGTTTTGACTTTGATAATACGATATACGTGGTGGAACTTCCAGTTAAGTATCATAAGTTGCCTGAAGTGCTTATAGCTAAAGAAAATGAATATAAAAATCTCACCGAGTACAATACTTTTGAAGAAGTGAAAGATGATGGACAACAGAGAATCAGCAGTAAGTGGGTAATTACAAAGAAAGAAAAACATGATGGTCAAGAAAGTGATTATAAAGCCAGACTGGTTGCCAGAGGCTTCCAGGAAGAATGTAAACCTCAAGCTGATTTCTCCCACAGCTATGAAAGAAAGTGTTAAAATATTTTTAGTCGTGGCAGCAAATGAAAAGTTTGATCTTCAGTCCATTGATATTACGCTGCCTTCTTACAATCAAGAGCCTTGGATCGAGACGTCTTTACTGAACCTCCGAAAGACTTGAAGAAAGGTGTACTTTGGAAATTGAAGAAGCCTTTGTACGGACTTGACAATGCCAACAGGAAGTTTTGGCTTAGAATAAAGGATATTTTTAAGCACGAAGGATTGAAGAATGTGAGTGGCGATGAAGCATTTTACTATCAGTATTAGGAAAATAATCTTATAGGAATGGTCATTACCCATGTTGATGATTTTAGCATTGCAGGAACAGAAAGATTGTTAATAATATCATAGAAAAGATTAAGAGTGTTTTAACCGTGTCAAAGGTTGTTGAGAATGTATTTAGATTTACTGGTATAGATATACACAAATCAGAAAAGAGATTGTGATATCGATGGAGGATTATGCAAATAGTATTGAAGAGATACAAGATACGTATACGTAAAGCCAGTTCTGATGATCTGTTGACAAAACAAGAAATGAAAGTCTATCGAAAGTATGCTGGTAAAATAGGCTGGATGGCTGCGAATACAAGACCAGATTTATCGATAACTGCTCTACTAATGTCAATGAAGAATAACGATGCGAAGATAAGAGATCTTAAGCGAGTAAATCATGTTGTTAGGAGAGTTCATAGCAAACCAAATAAAGTCATGTTTTCAAGAATTGGTAATAAAGACGATCTCGTTGTATTTGGTCTGGGAGACGCTTCGTATCGGACTGATAACAAAAGCATTGGAGGAAATCTTGTTTTATTGGGATCAAAGGAAACTTACAATGCGGCACCTATCTTTTGGAAATCAAAGTTAATACAAAAGGTGTGTCACTCTGCAAAGGCAGCTGAAACTAGGAATTTATCTAAACTGGTTGATGATTCAGTTTTCTTCGCTAAACAAACTTGGGTGGGGCAGTTACTCTTTGGAAAAACTCTTAAAGACTCAGTAACCCTTCCTTTCAGATTGTTCACTGATTCTAGGCCTTTGTTGGAATGGTAGGTAGTACCAAACAGGTGGAGGAGCATTTACTTTGAAATACCATTACAGATTTGAAGGAAAAGTTGGAAGATAATTCTGTGGACTCCTACAGCTGGCTCGAAACGAAGGATATGATAGCAGATATTTTGACAAAGGAATGTAAAGTTAACATAGAAGTTCATAATATTTTTCTCAGCAATAAATTTTGTCATGCTAAAAATAAAAAAATATTGTGTCTTGTGTTGATGGCGAAATTCGCATTAGAAATATAGTATAAATATAAGTATTTACTAATATTTTACTCATGTGATGTAAATTTTATGTTAACTCATGTATGAATCCCATTGCCTTATAGTTTTGACAGCGTTGTTGTTTTTATTATATTAGTTATTTTGGTTCTCATGCTTATTTTTGTTTTTTCTGGGGGCTCAGCTCGTGTCGGCCTATGAAAGTATCCTTAATATCATTCTTTCTAGGTAAATTAGCCTAAAATTACCAGAGAAAACAAAATTAAGAAAATGTCAGTAAACTGACTCGTCACTCTTAAAAAGAAGTGTCGGTATGATATAGGGGCGAGTGTGGAACACTACCACGAGACAAACACCAATTAGAACTTCCCTATCAGAATCCCCCCAAGAGAGAGCTGATACCAACGGGCGATGCAGCCTCTACTACTACTACTAGAGGACGCCACGGACAGCAGCGCCCCTAGCGGTCATCCTTAATTTTTTAGCGCCAGCGACAAGTCGCCATTTTCTTGTGCTTGTGCTTTTCTTGGGCGATTTATCCGCATCTTCATCATGGAACGCTCTGCAATTGCCACGGCTAAGTTAAGTAACTCATAAGTAACGTTTTACCGTATTTTTATCTTCCGGGTACCAGTATTCTCCTTTTTATAGGTCATATACGGTTCCCCGGTTGTATCGTGGCGGCCATGCCGCCTCGTAAGAATTCCCGGTCCTCCATACTGGGACTTCTTATGCTTATGGGCTTACTTTATCAATTCATTGTTTACATCGAGTTTTAGCTAGTTCAGCCCTCCTACCATTCTCTTAGCTTGGTATTTAGGGCTATTATTATTTTCGGCCCAGCATCCCGGCTCTTGCTCTACATCGGCTATCGCTGGCTCCGAGTAGGCTCCTGTTTCTCGGAACAGTCTGCCTCCTCCTGGGCTTCTTTCTCTTTTACTAAAAGTGTCTCTTCCTCCTTTCGATGTATTTTTATTATTTAGGGTGTTAGGCTAGCCTAGGTGCTTGTTCCACATATTGGTACAGCTTGGTTCACGTGGCCCTACCACGGTTGTGTTGCTCGCGGCCTAGGCCACTTGTCGGTCACGTGTCCTATAGCACCTTACCCTGCCCTTCCCTTCCCTCCCTCTCGATGTAGGGAGGGGCTGGGGGACCCCTTGGTTGTTTTAACAACCTCATCGCCTTCTCTCACACTCTCGGAGGTGACCGGGGGGTCCCCCCAGCAGGGGGTATATAGGGCGACCACTATAAGGTACCGGGTCTCCATGCGGGTAGTTGGTGAGCGGGGAGGAGTAGGCCATCCTTCCCCCCTTTTCTCGCTCCCGCCGTGTTTCGCCGGGACCTTCCTACCCCCCCACCCTCCCCATTGCTTAGCCACCTCCCCCCAGATACGTAAGGAGCCTTCCGTCGCAGCCGGGGCCCCTTTGTTGGTTTATAGGTTATTGGCTCCGCTAGCGGGCAGGGTAAGGTCGCTATGAGTGGTCGGTTGCTTGCCTACTATATCCTTATATCTCTCCCCCCGCTACCGGAAGGAGGGAGCTTACCTTACTACGCACTCTTCTAGTAGACGGGTGGAGAGTAGTTGTTTTAATTTTGTTATTTTAAGGATATGTACCCTAATTATTAGATATTTTACAATGATTGTGTGAATTATATATTTTTATCAACCATCCCGCCATTGTCCGTCGTGGTTTCCATTACCACCACTCCTAGTGGTTGATTCTTGTGCCTCCGCCATGGGCGGAGCCATAGTCTATCTTCCAACCTGGTTACCACACGTATTTTAGCGGGGCTCTGGTTTTATCTAACTTTATCGCTCCGGCACCAACGGAGCATATGTTAGGCTGTAAGTGTTTACTCTGTACTCATGTACTTTTTCACTTACAGGCTACCAACTGCCAGGTCCCAGCCTGTAATGCGACGCTCTACGACCCCTGTGGACATGACGAGTGCAGGTCTCACGCCCCGTGTGCCACGTCGTACAATGAGACGATCGTCTGGCACCCCCGAAGCCTGCGCTATATGCTACGACCTGGGTCGGTCAGCTGGAGATGGGGTTGTATCCATTATAGGCTTACTTATGATTTTACTAACAACTTCTAGTCGTAAGTTTGTTAACCCTGTCCACAATTGGTAGCTAATCTCACCTTTCTTTCAGGCTAGCGGTGTGAGGGAAGTCGCCCTCGCCACCCTGAAAGCGTGGGTGGGCGGCTTTGTGGGAAAAACGCCGCCAAGGGCCAGCCCCTACATCTTGGATAGGAAGCTGGCCATCCAGATCTTCCCCGCGGGCAAGTCGACGGGCTACGTCGACCCTTGTCCGCTGCCCCATTGATAGCCTCCATCCAGCAAGACCTCCAGCAATCGTTTGGGGTCGTAGCATCCCAGGAGTCGGTTCCGGACGTCGCTGCTCTGGACCTGAACCTTGAGCAATGGCGGTAGTTAGCGAGGATTTGTTGGTTGAGGTAGGTTTGTCGGGCGCCCAAGCCAAGGTCTTTCCTTGGGCGCTCCTGGATCTTCTCCTGTCCTTCTTCTTCCGCCTCTTTCAAGGCTTTTGCGGGATCCGAGATCCCTAGCCGCCCTCACCGCTCTCTCTGTACCTCCTCTAAGGGAAGGGAAAAGGGAAGAGAGAACCGAAGAGCCTTGTCTAAGTCGACTTCTAGGAAGTCGTCTTCGTCTTCTTCGGCCAGGAAGTCGTTGACTTCATACGCCGATGCGGTGAAGGCTAAGCCGAGCTCTTCCCAGTCGAAGAGCTCCAGAAGCAAGGCTTCGAAGGAGAAGGCTCGCGCTACCACCGAGTCACTGCCTTCTCCCGCCTCCGCTGCCTCCTCTCCGGCTATGCCGGCAGGGGTGGCAAGCACCAGCACCTGCGTTCCCTCTGCTGTCTCACCAGGGATGATGGAACAGGTAGGGGTGCTGGTAGGTTCCCAAATTTCAGCATTGGGAAACACGTTTTGAGCAGATGTTCGCGCAATTATCGAACAGTCTGTCTCAAACTGGACAGTCTATCCAGGACCTCTCTAATAGAATGAGAGAGATGAGGATCCGAGTGGCTGGCTAACTCAGGCTCCTCCCCCAGTCTCCCCTGCATCTAGCACGGGGATTCTCCAACTTCCGCCTTACGACTCCTTGCCGGCTTTCTCCTATGGAGAATCCATGGAGAGTAGCGGCCTACGCTCCTTTTAAGGACGGGATGATTCGATCCCGGAGTTTGGTACTCGAAGGATTGAGGACTTCGAGTTCTACCCTACCGGGGCCGGGTCTGACGCAGCCTTTCATGGGGTATGCTAGGCTGACGCCAACGGCTCTCACGAGAGAGGATAAGATCTCGAAGGAGTCAGTTCTCTACAGTAGAGATCACGCCAGCGAGAATGGGTTCAACTGCCTTGAGGACTGGGAGTGTACTAACACTAAACTCCAGGCCTACAAGAGTCCCTTCACTATTTTCGCGACGGAAGAGGAGGTCTCTCTTCCGTTCGCTACGAAATTGGTGGAGAAGGCTCTTCAGGCAGTCCTCAAGGATGAGCCCATTCCACAGTTGAGGGAGTCGGAGTCTACTTCTCCACTCTTCCCCGCCTTCGGAGAGTTGTGGGAAAACCTGCCAGCTACATTCACGCAGGGTAAACTCAAGCCGGACTGCGCCATGGACCAGTTCGGTGAGAAATTACCTAGGCTGCCGGATTCCCCTAATCCAGGCAGAGTTAGATGCGCGAACTAGGTTTGGCAGGTCCCTCAACTCTCTCATCGTTACGGAAATGGCTGCTCTTTCCTACGCTACGGAACCGCTGTTTAAGATTCTGGCGAAATCTCAATTTCAGACGGTTCTGTCAGACGCTTTTGACTTCTTCCAAGCCAGGAGGAACTGCCGGAAGCATGTCCTTCAAGAGTGCACTATCAGGCATGAGCCTAATAGAACTCTTGGCTGCGAGCATGTGGGACGCGGATCTCTTCCCAGAGTCCGCAGTGAACGAAGTCCACCACGAAGCTGCTAGACAAAACACCGAGCCTTAGAGCTAGGTGGGGGTATTTCCTCTAAGAGGAAACAGGAATCCGTTCCCACTGCTGGCAAGAAACCAAAGAAGGCTGGTAAGAGGTTCCAGCCTTATAAAAAACTTCAACATCAGCAGCAGTTTGTGCAGGCAGTCCCAGTTACCCAACAGGGACAACCTTCCACATCCAAACAGACCCAACCTTTCCTCCTGGTGCCCCAGCAATCTCAACCATCTACTTCCTACGCTATCTCGCCGGCCTTTAACCCTGCTTATGAGGCTCAAGGCTACTCTCAACCGAGGGGTAGGGCGAGAGGTTACTTTCGTCAGCGTGGCGCAGGAAGGGGCACAAGGAGTAGGCAGTTCAGAGGAGGGCGTGGTGGCCAACCCGCCCCATCAGCAATGAGGCTCCCCAGGTAGGAGGGAGGCTGTTTCCTCTTCCGCCACAGGTGGGGGTGGGTTCAGCAATGGGCACAGAGCATAGTGTCCAAAGGATTAGGCTGGAGTTGGATCAAAGATCCCCCTCCAATCAATCATTTCATCAGTAGTCCGTCAAAGAATGATAGATACGCGGAAGAACTCCTTCAGAAAGGAGCTATTGCGAGAGTCAAACATCTAAAATTTCAAGGGCGCTTATTCAGCGTGCCAAAGAAAGGCTCAACAAAAAGAAGGGTAATCTTAGACTTGTCAAAGCTAAAACTCTTTCATTCGCTGCGACAAGTTCAAGATGCTTACCCTCTCGCAAGTAAGGACCCTACTTCCGCGTGGAGCCGTCACATGCTCCATCGATCTTACAGACGCATACTATCATATCCCTATAGCCAGGCACTTCCGCCCATTCCTAGGATTCAGGCTAGGAAATCAGACATTCTCATTCAAAGTGATGCCTTCGGTCTGAATGTAGCCCCCAGGGTATTCACAAAGATAGCAGAAGTGGTTGTACAACAATTGAGAGCTCAGGGAATCATGGTAGCGGCATACCTCGGACGATTGGTTGATCTGGGCACCAACAGTCGAGGAATGTCTCGAAGCTACCAAAAAGGTAGTTCACTTTCTGGAACATCTGGGGTTCCAGATAAACAAAACGAAATCCAGACTTACTCCGGAATCTCATTTTCAGTGGCTAGGAATCCAATGGGATTTGTCTTCCCACATCTATCAATTCCAGTGGCCAAACGGAAGGAAATAGCAAAATCTGTCAGGCAATTCCTCAAATGCAAACAGACATCAAGAAGAAACCAGGAGAGAATCCTAGGGTCTCTTCAGTTTGCTTCGGTAACAGATATCCTTCTGAAAGCAAGGCTGAAAGATATAAATCGAATTTGGCGGTCAAGAGCAAACTCCAAATATCGAGACAAGTTCGTCAGTAATTCCACAGATCCTCCGCAACCAACTACGGCCTTGGTCAAAAGTAAAGAACTTAGCCAAGAAGGTACCCCTTCAATATCCCCTCCCAGTGTTAACCATTCACACGGATGCTTCCCTGTCCGGGTGGGGGGATACTCTCAGTTCAAACAGGTTCAGGGGACTTGGTCAGTTCAATTTCGCCAGCTCCACATAAACGTGTTGGAAGCAATGGCAGTATTTCTTACTCTGAAGAGACTGCTTCCCCCGAAGAAGTCTCATCTAAGGCTAGTTTTGGACAGTGCAGTGGTAGTTCACTGCATCAACAGAGGAGGTCCAAATCCAAGCATGTGAACCATGTCATGATAGCCATCTTTGCATTAGCAAACAAACACAAATGGCATCTGTCTGCCACTCACCTGGCAGGAGTAACGAAATGTGATAGCAGACGCCCTGTCCCGGTCAGTTCCTCTGGAATCAGAGTTGGTCTCTGGACGTCGGGTCATTCCAGTGGGTAAGCCAGAGAGTCCCAGGTCTCCAAGTGGATCTCTTCGCCTCACAAGCGAACCACAAGCTCCTTGCTATGTGGCCCCCAACCTGGACCCTCTGGCTTATGCCACGGACGCCCTGTCGTTAGATTGGAATCAGTGGAGGAGGATTTATATTTTTCCTCCAGTGAATCTTCTCTTGAAAGGTCCATAGACAAACTAAGGTCTTTCAAAGGGATAGTAGCTCTGATTGCACCGGATTGGCCCAAGAGCAACTGGTATCCTCTTCTTTTGGAATTGGGTCCGACCTCAACGGATCCCCAATCCCAAACTGTCACAATCAGTAACAAATGAGGACTGTGTTTCGCTTCCCTCAAGAACTCTCCAGACCCTAACTTTATGGACTTCATGAAGTTTGCGGCTAATAAAGATGCTGACATTGATCCACAGAACATTCTCTTCCTAGAATCAGATAAGAGAGAGTCAACCATTAGACAATATGACTCAGCTGTTAAAAAATTAGCATCTTTCTTGAGAGATTCGAACACCACAACCATGACAGTTAATTTGGCTATATCCTTTTTCAGATCCTTGTTTGAAAAAGGTTTAGCAGCTAGCACGATTACACTCACAAATCGGCTTTGAAGAAAATCTTTCAAGTAGGTTTTCAGATAGATTTGACTGAATCTTATTCACATCTATCCCTAAAGCCTGTGCTAGACTTAGACCTTCTCAGAGGCCTACTACAGTTTCATGGTTTTAAATGATGTCCTCAAACTAGCTTCAGATATGACAACTCATCTTGTACGTTCATTATGCTCTGAGGAAGGACATTATTCTTATTAAGCCTAGCCTCAGGAGTAGAATTTCAGAACTGTCGGCTCTATCCAGGGATGCGGGTCATGTGGAATTCTCCCATCAGGAGAAGTTCTACTTGCTCCTGGATCGTAGCTTTTTAGCCAAAAATGAAGATCCTCTTGCAAGGTGGGCTCCTTGGAAGGTTATCCCACTTCCACAGGATCCTTCTCTCTGCCCAGTATCAACTCTTAGAGCCTTTCTTTCTCGTACTTCTTCTAGATCCTCAGGTGCTCTTCTTTATGAGAGAAAAAGGTGGTACTTTATCAGTTAAAGGCATTAGACAGCAAATCCTTTACTTCATTAAACAAGCCAACCCTGAGTCATTTCCCAAAAGCACATGATATCAGGGGAGTAGCCACCCTCAATTAATTATTTTCCAACATATGAACTTTGAGGATCTTAGGAAGATACTGGATGGAAATCCCCGACAGTCTTTAAACGGCATTATTTAAAGTCCTTGGAATCTTTAAAGTTTTCAGCAGTAGCAGCGGGAAACATAGTTTCCCCCTGATACTGTTTAGTAGTTGTAGTATTGATCCAGGTCTTTCTACCTACTTCAACCTACATGCCTCAACCTATCGTCAGGCTACTCAACATCATAGCCTTAGCGTGTATCATATAGTGGATTGTCCCTTATTTTTTTTGCTAGGGACAACCACTTTTGTACTGATGTACTTCAGTGTACCTACCCTTATTTTTATGCTAGGGTAGGACACAATATGTTTGTATATTCACCATTTTGTGCTTGTGATGAACTTCAATCACAATGTGTTTGATATATTTGGAATTAATTGTATTAATGATGGATTTCAGTGTACCTACCCTTATTTTTATGCTAGGGTAGGACACATTGTATGTATATATATTTTGTAATTATGTATTCTAATTAAGTAAATCCCAAATGTCTTATTTACATGCATCTCTGTAATTTTATTTATTACCATTTAAGTACTTTAAGTTTACTAAACATTCTATTATTTTACTGTTATAATAAGTTAGTTTAAGTGCTTAATTTGTATGCTGTAATTGATTTACTTATATTATATCCATCATTTTTAAACTGTTTTTTTTTTCATTGTTTCCTTTTCCATCTTGTCTGTTTCTCTGGTACTCTTTCATAGGCCGACACGAGCTGAGCCCAGAAAAAGGGATTTTGACGAAGGAAAAATCTATTTCTGGGTGTTGTGGCTCGTGTTCGCCCTATGAAACCCCCCCATTTTTTCCCCCCCTTTTTTATGGTTTGTTTTCCCCCCTTGCAGGACAAGATGTATTTATTGTTTTAATTAAGGATGCCGCTAGGGGCCGCTGCTGTCGTGGCGTCCTCTAGTAGTAGTAGTAGAGGCTGCATCGCCCGTTGGTATCAAGCTCTCTCTTGGGGGATTCTGATAGGGAAGTTCTAATTGGGGTTTTTCTCTCGTGGTAGTGTTCCACACTCGCCCCTATATCATCCGACACTTCTTTTAAGAGTGAGCGAGTCAGTTTTTACTGACATTTTCTTAATTTGTTTTTCTCTGGTAATTTTAGGCTAATTTACCTAGAAAGAATGATATTAAGGATACTTTCATAGGGCGACACGAGCCAATCACCCAGAAATAGATTTTGCCTTCGTCAATCCCTTATTTAATTTTTTTTCTTCAAAATTTAAACAAACAGAGAAGGGCGGAAACAACCCCCCCATGTTATACGAGGCGGTCCCGGGTTACGACGGTTCCGGCTTACGACGTTCCGAGGTTACGACGCTTTTTCTTAAAATATTCAATGGAAAAATCCGTCCTGGGTTACGACGTCTTATTCCGAGTTACGATGCTGACGCTTCCAACGCTCCGAGTTAACGACGCTTTTAAAAAACGCATACTATGATAAAAATCCTTTATAGTTTAGCACGGTATATTAACAAAAATAAGTTTCTGGTTAGATTACAACAAAAATTTTGAGGGTTATGATGATTTTCGACACTTTTTATGTCGTATTTTTCTATGTTTTTAGTGACGCCATCATATGCGGAACTAGTTTCCGAGCGAATGAATACATACTAGCTTGCGGTGCGCAAAGTTTACATATAACAGTCCAAAAGCGCAAATAATGATAAAATCACTGCTTGTTTCCAGTAATAATATCAAAACGAAGTTTCTGGTTAGATTACAACGCAAATTCCAAGTATCCAAAGAGAGACATTATCCAGTAATTGATCAGAGAGAGAGAGAGAGAGAGAGAGAGAGAGAGAGAGAGAGAGAGAGAGCGAGAGAGATGAGAGAGAGAGAGAGGCGTCTTCCGACGCTCCGAGTTAAGGACAGAGAAGTGTTCGTTTCGTTAAACGGCCTCTGACTCATGCCAGCAAAATGTTTTGTTGATACTAATAATATAAGCCTATTTAAAAGATACGCTTACTTTAATTAGTCTATATGATACGTAAATAGTAATCAACTGTTCTTGTAGCCCTCAAGATTTGGCAAAATCGAAGTATCCAAAGAGAGACATTATCCAGTACACTGGAACCTTGACATACGAATTTAATTTGTTCTGTTACCATCGTCGTATATCAAAACAGTTGTATCTCAAAGCATTTTTTCCCATTTAAAATAATGTAATATGTATTAATCCGTTCTAGCGCTATGAAACCACACCTAAACACAGCTAAATTACATAATATACACAATTTATACACAAATAAACGAGTAATAACACACATAATGATAAAATAACATAGCAATGTGATAAATGATATAAATGTTAATAAAATCAATTTAAAAAAAAAAAGAAAAGGAATTTATTTACCACAACGAAAGATGACGTGAGGCCAACAACTGGGGAGGAGGTAGGGAAGGGTGGCAGGGAACGATTTGTTCTCTTTTTATTTACATATGTACACTAATAACTACGTAATAAACACAGATTAAATAACATTGCTAAACTAATTTTTATTTATTTTTTTTAATGCAGTTCGTAGTTTAGAAATAAAGGTGATGCCTTTGGAAGGTTTTTTATAGCTTCCTTCTGCTTGATGATCGTGGATATTGTAGAAGATTTCGACCATACTCGTTTGCCAAATCGACGATACGAACGCCACGTTCATGCTTTGCTATAATTTCATGTTTTGCTTCCATCGAAATCATTTTCTTGGGTTTTTTCTTATCACCTGCTTTGTCTTTAGCTTTGAGACCCATGGTTAATAATAAAATAGACAAAATAACACGAAAAATAGGCGCAAATACAACGAACTAAACAACGACGTGTTAACATGCAGCACCAACAAACAAACAGACTGAAGCCATTTTGTTATCGGTCGCCTATACAACTAACACTCATCGCAAAAATCGTATCTCAAATATTTCGTTGTATATCAAAGCTTATATTTTCGCAAAATTTTGCTGTGTATCTCAAACATTTGTATATTAGGCAATCGTATGTCAAGGTTCCAGTGTAATTTGATCAGAGAGAGAGAGAGAGAGAGAGAGAGAGAGAGAGAGAGAAGAGAGAGAGAGAGAGCAGACAGAGAGAGAGCGAGAGAGCGAGAGAGAGACGCCCTTGGCAACAATGGTCCTCGGGGATTGATGTAACGTTTTATTTCTGAACAGATAGGACAGAGAAGTGTTCGTTTCATTAAACGGCCTCTGACTCATGGCAGGAAATGTTTTGTTGATACTAATATATAAGCCTATTTAAAGATACGTTTACTTTAATTAGTCTATATGATACGTAAATAGTAATCAGCTGTTCCTGTAGCCCTCAAGATTTGGCAAAATCACAGGTTTGTACATTAAAACTTCAAGAACGGTAGTTGCCCCCAGAGGATTACAATAGTTTTTACCTTCAAGAAACCAGCATTCTTTTGAAAATAAATCCAGGTTGTACATAAAACTACAGACAACTTCATAAAAGTTAGTGTAACCAAAGGATTAGAAGTAAGGTTTTTATAACTTTTTATTAGTTTAAGACATATTTTCCAAGCGTCGTTCCAGCTTACGACGATTTTCGGCTTATGACGCATCTCAAGAACGGAACCCCCGTCGTAACCCGGGAGGGGACTGCCAGTATATGTTTCCGGCTAAAAATGTATTTTAATGTAATTAGTGCTTAGACCTTCAACAAGCTTGTTATGTAGTTGAGCACTTACAGTGTTTACAGAAGCTCTTTGTATATCTTTTGTGTATATGTTTAGTCATAAATAACCACTAAATAGGAATCTTTCTCTTTAAGAATCCTAGTCTAACAACAGTATATGACAAAGTATCTTACTTGTACTGAATATGAAAGTATTTTTGTCTACTATTAAAATTGAGTTCCAAAGTCTTATGCAACATCATCAACTTTGCGATAAATACAGACACTATATATAAGTACTTCATGTTGCAAAACTACACATTTTTAAATATAGCTCTACCTGTATCAACCCCATGATCATCTTTTCAAACAATCTTACTAAACAAGCATCAATGAACCATAAAAAAGCCAAACTATCTTCAGATATTTTGTCTGACATCATCTGTATTACAACTGTGATGCCTGTAGCACTACCTATATTAGCCAGTCTTAAGAAGTTAGTCTGAATCTTACTGTTAAAGTTAGCCGATTCCCACATTGAGAAGAGGAGGGTGAGTAGTGCAGCTTGACAAAAATCTGCTCAGCCAGTCGAGCTAAAGGTTTCTTACATGAAACACAAAACATTCTTCCCTTATGGAGGAGTTATAGGAGTTCCATTTCATAACGTCAGAGAGAGAGAGAGAGAGAGAGAGAGAGAGAGAGAGAGAGAGAGAGAGAGAGAGAGAGAGAGAGAGAGAGAGAGGGCATAATTGGTGGAGATAATTAGCGATTGAATTGGCTGTTGGTGAGTTCTGGGTTGTCTGCTGGTGCAGCTGGAGTTAGTTGTTAGAGTTCTGTGTTTTGGAGTCAGTCTTGGTTAGAGCCTATGATAGTCAGTAATGTTGGCAGCAGTCTATTGAAGGCATTGAAAGTCAGTTAAGTTTTGTGTTTTATTGATTTGTTGTTTAGTTGTGGTTAAGTTTATATTGTTTGCTTTAGAGCTGTTGTGCCTGTGCTGTTGGATTTGTTGTGCTTGTGAGTTCCTGTTGGGTTATATGTGATGTGGTTGAGGGTTGTTGTTGGTGTTGGAGGCTGTTGTGGTTTCTTGTTGTGGTTGTGAGTTGTTGAGGTTTGTTGTTGGTGAGCTGTTGTGATTCCTTGGTGTTGTTAGTGCGTGTGTGTGTTGCTTTTTTGTGTTTTTTTTGTGTTAGTGACTGTTTGTGCAGTGGTGTGTGTGTATTCCTTGTTTGTGTTGTATGTGAGTTGTGTTGTGTTCCTTGTTGGTTTGCTGTGTTGATTGTGGGTCCTTGGGTGTTGTGTTATTGTTGTGTTGTGGGGTTGTGGTCCTTGATTGTTGTGTTTTTGTGGGTTGTGGTTGGTTCTAAGTTGTTATCTTTGTTGTTGTTAGTGTCTCAGCGAACCTCGACCAGCGGAACAGCACAGCATAGCCCTACATATCTGCATTTGGGTGAGTACATGTGTTTTGTGTGTGTGTGTGTGTGTAGGTAAGTCAATTGTCCTGCGTGTAGTATTCCGTAGTGTAAAGAGGAAAGTGTGACTGAGGGTGAGTTTGGCAGCTGGATTGGTTAAGTTTATGTGTGTGTGGGGTGTGGGGGGGTGGGGGGGGGGGGGGGGGGTTTGCCCTGCTTTGTTTTTTTTTAAGCTTGTGATCCTGCCACATTATTTTTTGGCGCCCAAACAGGGACTGTTGGTGCGGGCAGCTGCAAGTTGGTTGGGGTAGTGAGTGTGTGATTGATGGAGAAAGTGAGGATGGGAAGCGCTGAAGGAGGTGGAAAGGCTGAAGATGGAGTTGCCGTTGGCGAGGGAAGCTAAGGAAAGATTGGAAGTGGAGAATGAGAGATTAAGGGTAGAGTGAGGAGCTGAAGAGCGAATTAGAGGAAATGAGAGCAATGCTAAGATACGAGTACAAAAGTGGAAGTGAAAGAGTGAAAGGAGCAGAAGAGAGAATGGTTGAGAAAATGGACAAATAATTCCGAGTAATGATGAATGCAGTGCAGATGATGAAGGGATTTCATGGAGAGAGAGCAAAGGAGGAGGTAGGCCTACTGGGTCTGTGATGGGCCAGGAGTGGTAAAAAAAACGTGGAAGAGCGAGTGGATGAGAGTACAAGTGACGAAGGTGATCGGTTGGATCGGTGTTGATAGGTAAGGGAAAGAAGAACACAGGATAAGGATAAACCTGAGGACAAGAATGAGAAGGGGGCTGTAGGAAGAAGAAGACTAAGAAAGATGGCTGGGAGGGTGATGGACAGGATGAGGACTAGGACTGAATATATTAGGGAAAGGGCTGAGAGTGATTTAGATAGCGGTGAGTGGAAACAGGTGGGTAGAAAGCAGAAGGGTAAAGAAGAGCGCACTAGTCAGGAAAATGATGTGAGTATGGAAGTGGATTTGCTGCATTCGGAAGAGGGAAAGAAGGTCAGATGGAAGGTAGCGAAAGTGAAGGTGAGAGTGAGCAGGAAGTACGAAAGGGGACTTTTTTAAGGCATATGAGAAGTATTGTGAGGCTAAGTATGGGGATAACAAGGGAAACTGTGCAAGAGAGTTAGGTAGCTTTTTGACAGGATTTTTGTTGAGTATGTATGGGGTAATGATGAGTGTAAGGAATGTGCTGTATGAGTGTGTGAAAGCCAGGATAGCGAAACTTGCAAAGACGATAATGTTAGATATAGGTGAAAGTATGATTTTGAAGAGGCAAGAATGAATGTTGGTGAGTCGTTGTCAATGTATATCTGTAGGTCAGAAACATTAGCCAAGAAAAAAGTTTGGAGACCAAAGAGATAAATGAGTGTAAGGAGATAGTGCGAAAGTTGTTAGCGACTGTACCAGAGAGTGTATATGAGTTTATAAATCTGAAACTAAGGAGAAAATGCAATGGACAAATGAAAGGTTAACGTGGAACGACATTCTAGAAATAGTAGAGGATTACGAGTTAGATAGGTGTATGAAAGAGAGTAGAAGTGTTAGTGTTAGGACTGAAGTAGCTGAGGTTATGCCAGAGTTTAAAAGCTATAGGGAGGCAGTTTTGGAAAGGCCGAGGCAAATGGCAGAGCGAGTGGTTGATAGGAGCCTTAGACAAGTAACGTGAGTGGTTAGCCCTAAAAGAGATAGGAGTGTGAGTGTTGGAAGAGTAGGGTTAGTTAGTTGTGAGCGAGAGCAGCAGTGTTACAGATGTGGTAAGCCAGGACACAGGAAGAATGAATGTCGGTGGGCGTTAGGAGCTTGCTTCGGGTGTGGGCTAACTGGGCATTTAGTGAGCGAGTGTAAGAAAGATAGGGATATTAAGTGTTACAGGTGTGGACAGGTAGGGCACATAGCTAGTGGATGTCGGGGTACCCGTATGAATGTAGTTTGCAGCAACTGCAGGAAGAACGGGCATTGTGCTAGGATGTGTAAGGAGCCGCATGTGAAGTGTGCTGACTGTGGGATGGAAGGTCATGTGGCGATTGTGTGTAGGCATAAGAGGATGAGTCAGGCTGGGAATTTAGGAAACTAAGTGAAAGGGGGATTCAGTTGGGTGGGTCCTCTAGCATGCGACAGTATGTTCAGGAGAATGTGATGAGTGAGTGGTTTGAAGTGAATAAATGTGAACCGAGCATCAGTGAGCAAATGGGTCTGGGAGATCAGCAGTTAGTGTTGGTTGAGTACGGAAGAAAGCGGAAGAAGGTAAGGAAAGGGAACGAAAGGGAGAAACGTGAACCGCATGATGGAGGGGTTAGTTTTAGGGTAAAAATGGTGGATAAGGCATGTAATACATATGACTTTGAGGGGAGGATTGATACTTATATAGTGTGTGTGTGTGTGTTTGAACTGTCAGGGTTTAGTGAGATTTCAACAAGGGGGGAATCAAGTAGTAAGAGCGTTGATTTGGTGGCAGAGATATGAGAGATATTGGGACAAGAGTTAGAAGGGGTAGATGAGATAGTGAATGGGATTTGGGAGGATGGTAGTCAGGGATGTGGTAATGGGAGTCTGACTGGAAGTGGTCTGGGAGAAGTGGATAGTGGTGTAACTGAGAGTGTGTATGAGGGCCCTCAAACAAGATCCAGGGGGCCCGGGTCCGAGCATCCATGGGTGTTTCAGAAGGCTATTTAGTGTGGGTGTTGTGAGTGTCAGGAAATGTTGTCAAATGTAATGGGGGAGGAAATATGGAGGAGTCATGGGAGTTCCATTTTACAACGTCATAGAAAGAGAGAGAGAGAGAGAGAGAGAGAGAGAGAGAGAGAGAGAGAGAGAGAGAGAGAGAGAGAGAGAGAGAGAGAGAGGGCGTAATTGGTGGATGGACAGTTAGCAATTGAATTGGCTGTTGATGAGTTCTGGGTTGTCTGCTGGTGCAGCTGGAGTTAGTTGTTCGAGTTCTGTGTTTTGGAGTCAGTCTTGGGTTAGAGCCTGTGATAGTCAGTAGTGTCGGCAGCAGTCTATTGAAGGCATAGAAAGTCAGTTAAGTTTGTGTTTTATTGATTTGTTGTTGTTAAGTTGATATTGTTTGCTTTAGAGTTGTTGTGCCTGAGCTGTTGGATTTGTTGTGCTTGTGAGTTCCTGTTGGGTTATATATGAGTTGTTGTGGTTGAGGGTTGTTGCTGTTGTTGGAGGCTGTTGTGGTTTCTTGGTGTGGTTGTGAGTTGTTGAGGGTTGTTGTTGGTGAGTGTTGTGATTCCTTGGTGTTGTTAGCTGTGTGTGTGTGTGTTGCCTTTTTGTGTGTTTTTTTTTTGTGTGTTAGTGATTGTTTGAGCAGTGGGTCTTTTGTTGTAGTTGTATTTGTTTGTTTGTTTGTGTGTGTGAGTTGTAGGTTGTTGTTCCTTGTTGGTTTGCTGTGTTGTTGAGTTGTGGTCCTTGTGTGTGTTATTGTCGTTGTTGTTGTGTTGTGGTCCTGGTTGTTGTGTTGTTGTTGAGTTGTGAGGTTGTAGTTCGTGGTTGTTATCTTTGTTGTTGTTAGTGTCTCAGCGACCTCGACCAGCGGACAGCACAGCATAGCCCTGAGTATCTGCAGTTGGGTGAGTACATGTGTTTGTGTTTTTTTTTTTTTTTTTTTGTTCTTTGTGTAGGTAAGTCAATTGTCCTCCATGTATTCCGTAGTGTAAAGAGGAAAGTGTGACTGAGGGTGAGTTGGCAGCTGGATTGGTTAAGTTTATGTGGGGGGGGGGGGGGGGGGGGGGGGGGGGGGGGTGGGGGGGGGGGGGGGGGGGATTTTGGCCTGTTTGATCCTTAAGGGGACCGTCCGCTATGATGTCTATTTTTTTTATTTATTACGCAAAATACATAATTTTCATATATGTTTTAGATATATATAATACCTTCATCATATAAAAATTTCAAGTCATTTGATCAAAAACTTTTCGTTTTATTAGCAAAAATCACGATTTAAAAAAAAAAGTTGGTAGAGTTTCTCCGCTAATATGAACATCAGTTGTATTGAAAATCATACCATAAAAACTTCTTTATATACAGAACAATTCTGTGTGGCAGAATTTTTATTTTTTAATTTTTTATTTTTATGAATTTTTTTTTTTTTTTTTTTAGTCTAGACACTCAAAAAATTCTAAAAAAAAAAAACAAAAAAAAAAAGAAAAAAAAGAAATCAAAATTCTGTCACACAAAATATGATTTTTATATTCCTCTTTCCAATGATATCTTTCTCTCTAAAATTGGATAAATAAATAACCGAGTAATGGTTACCGACATGCGCATAAGTATGTTTTTTGAGTTATGAGCTCCCAAATATTTGCTATGTAAATTTTCGCTTTTTGTTTTTTTCTTATAAAGTCAAAACAACATTATTATAATTACTTTATTTATTTGTACTTTTATTGTTGATTTTATTTCTACATCAAGGATCTGGTCCTACCCCTCGTGGGTCCTAACCCCTAAAAGTGGTGTTAGTACCCTCAGCGTGACACCAGATAATGATGTTGACGGCGAGACATGAGACAATGAGGGCAAGCTGAAAACAATTAATTTTCGTGTTTTTTTTTTCTTTCAGCACACTCCTGGCCTTCGCTAATTTTGCTAGCCATAGTTGCTGAGTAGCCTTCTTGATCTTAAGGTAACTTCGGCATTTGCTATAAGTTCACTAAGAAGTTATAAAAACAACGGAAATAGCTAGTAACCAAACGCAAGTGCCTGACGCGCATGTAACCGCTTTGACGTCTGTGGCGTAAGAACTGAGTCATTCTCCGGAGTCTCGCCTATAAATAACGCTCTGAGCAGCTCGCTTCTCGCCCAGTGTCACACTACCTTCATTGCTACCAGATTGTATGAGAATTTCGAAACAAATCTTAAAAAATCGCTGTATGTATGCAAAATAAAACCACGCAAAAAACGATTCTGTCAAACTCAAGTCATACAGACGAACCGCAGTTACGATGACGTCATCATTTAAAAACCGCTATATCTTCATTATTTGTGAAAATAATTGGCTGAAACTTCTGGAAAGCATGCACGGCATGTTTCTGCAATAGATACAAGTAATACTCGATTTTATTTTTTCAAATTGACATGTCATCCGCCATAGCGGACGGTCCCCTTAAGCCTGTGATCCTGCCACACCCTAATCTAGAATCATTTCTGGATCTTACTACCACCAGAAGTGTGATTTCAATTGGGGAGCAAGGCTCTCATACATGTGCAGCAAAGAGCAGCCTTGTGGAGAAACCGCTTCAATTCAGCCAAAAATGAAAACAGAAGCAGTGTGGAGAGGAACCCTGTGCCTGGGTCCAACCGCCCTATAAAATGACATCATTAAAATAAATAAATATGTACCTTTGTATAATTGAAAGGTACGCTCCAATACAAAATATGTACCTTCATGCTCCACAAAAATTAAAATCCGACATTTAAACAGAGCCTAAAGGATTGCTCTTTTTTTTATTCAGGAAAAGGCTACCCACGACGAGTAGTGAACTAAGGGTTTTACTGTGCTGCATTAATCCTATCCTCAAGTGACAAACTGTCATAACACTAAATGAAGTTGCAACTGCTGCTCACATTATGAATGTTTACCTTCAATAAAGGTAAAAGGTATAGAGCTAGTTCTCATGCCCTAGTCTAATCAAAATATGTCACAGATGACTCATGTTCTTTGACAAAGATGCCCTGGGTTTCTTAAAAAAGCACAAAACAAAAGGTTAACTTTGTCTTTTCAGGCTTAAGCTTCAACAAAGACATTCTAGGTTTTCTAAAACCACAAAAATAAATCATAACTTTGGCTCCTCCAAGCTTAACCCTTAACAGACGGATATACTAACATGAGTAGTAATAACAGGTTTTGGGTGGGACGGATTTACTCATGGTGAGTAACAATATTATGAGCCAACAATTTGGAGGAATTGGGTGGGAAAGAGGTGTCATTACTTCTATACCCCATAAATTCACTAATGGCAACTTTTAGACTGGTTCATATAAAGTGGGTGTCTCATGACAGTTAGTTGTGTACTTGACTTCAAGGAGAGATGCTGCCTCTCTCTCTCTCTCACATGATGTCTTATAATATTTTTGCTCATAAATATAACCAGGGGTTACTGTTAGTTTTAGTTCTCATCTTCTATGATAGTAAGTAGTTAATGAACAGACAAGTATAATCCAAAAAAGTTACTGCATCTCCGATCTCAATAAATTTGCGTAAATATTTCACAACAAATATGCTCAGAAATTGTTACTGATTTTAGTTTCTTATCTGTTTTGATAGTGTGTGAGCTGTAATTATATTTAACATCAGCATAAAATTATTTCCTAGATAAAACATGTACTCTAACTTGGTAAAATTTATGACCGTCTTGTAAAAGACGGTCGCAAAGGGTTGTAAGTTTAGTCTTTTTCAACTTCTCATGAAAAGTAGAGGAAATTTTTAGAATTTTTCCTAACAACGTACATTTGTATATCTTCCTCTTTCCATTGATGTGTTTTTTTCTTAAATTAGCCGACCCCAAAGTTTACCCGTCCTGGGGCGCTGCATATTGATTTTTTTACCCAGGATCCTAAGGGTTAACATTGACAAAGACAGCTAGGTTTTCTCAAATCAACAAACAAAAGGTTAATTTTGCTCTTCCTGGATAACTTTTGACAAAGACTCTAGTTTTCTAAACCACAAAAACAAAAGGTTAACTTTGCCTCATCCAGGATTAAGCTTTGACAAAATCACAAAACCACAAGATAAGTCCCTCCTCTGGGCTTAACCTATTTAAGGTAAGTTGTAATTGGCCCATCAGGACAGAGAAGTGTTTTCTCTTCTTCTTCACCAAAGAGGTTAGATTGGAATTCCTGGAGTTCTCTGAAACTTTGCCTTAATATCATTCTCAGCTCTACAGCAAAAACATAAAATAGCATTCCCTTTACAATACCTTTCAGAAGAGTCCTTGCAATAGTACTAAATAAAAAAAAAAGCTTCATGGTAAATAATTCAATGGAACTCATTCCAGAGGTTCAAAAGAATCTCCAGAGAAAATTCAGACCTATGTCTAAAATCCAGAGAGGTCTGATATCGAGATGAAGGGGCTTCAATCTCAAAACCTTAAGGCGCTGATCCTCAACCAGATCTAATTAATTAAAGAAAGGAGTTTTACCAGTCCAATGAGTCAAACTTGACTCTCACAGGGCTGGCCCGAAAAAAATCGGGATATAAATAATTCTAGAATTATCAAATTTAATAAAAAAATAAATAAATAAATAAATAAATAAATAAATAAATTATATATATATATATATACATATATATCTATTTATCTTCAAATATGTACTAAATCTTAAGTGAAAAATGAATGAATGAAATAAATATATAAATATATATATGAAATCTAAGTGAAAAAATGAATGAATAAATAAATAAATATATATATATATAGATGAAATCTAAGCGATAAAAAGAATAACTATATATTAAATCTACGTAATTAAAAAGAATTAGTAATAAAATAAAAATCTTAGGGTAAAAACTTAAATTCTATCAATTAAACGTGTATTCCTTAAAAAAGTTAAAATTCTAAAAACAGAAAAACTACTAGATTCAGTTAAAATGTCAGAAAACGTTTTCCGACCAAAACATATCTCTCTTTCTCGCTTAAAAACCCGACAAACCGAAAATATATGTTTAATAGATAAAAAAGTATCACACTCACTGCACATGGGAATGTGCCGTGAGGTGTACACATTAAAAATCCATTGGTCAATCTCGTATGGCCAATTCTTAATCGAGTCAATATACCTCAGTTTTTTTGTCGTATTGATTAGATGACTCCCATTGGAAAACAGTTGACTTTAATTGTCTTAATTTATTATTTCTGAGATACGTTGCTCCACAATCTTTGCCACTTTTCCATTGTAAATGTCTTTAATAAGTTATGTAATCTCTGGGGAACGGGAGATTAATATTCCGTTGAGGCAGGTTGACGGCTGTTTTAGCAGCAGTATCCGCTCTTTCATTTCCAACAACTCCTGCATGAGCCGGGACCCACATAATTCGATATCTACCCTTCAAGATAAAAAATTGTTTAAAAGTTCTTTAATCTTTAATACCAACAGGTTTTTTATGTGAATAGCTTTGAGGGCTTCTATGGCACTCGTGAATCCGAGTAGATGATAAATTTTAAATTTAGTCTTTCTTCATGTGCTTTACAACATTGATGGCTAGTAAAATGGCATATAGCTCGGAGGTGAATACTGAAGACTTGTTTGGCAATGATAACTGGCTCATTTTCTTCAAAGACACTGCAGCGCTTGACACCCACTGAAGATTTAGAGCCATCAGTGTATATGGCGTAGTGAGGACCTTTCCTTTGAATATGCTCTATGGCAATTGTTGATGGTGACTCGGGGTATAGCTAAATTCTTTGATAAATGAAAAAAGATGAGAGCATATTCTTGTTTTTTTCATGATCCAAGGTGGGGGGAAAAGAGATGGTTGAATGATGTTCATTTTGATATTTGTTGACTGCAACAGCCTATTTGCTCTAATCGGGAATGGTGGCTCATGATTATTTATAAAAATGTCACTCTGAAAAAAGAGCTTTTTTGTAGGAGAACTTGTAGATAGAATATTCAATGCACTCCGCATTGTTACAAAATCCTGATGCAACAACAAAGGGGGTTCTCCAATTTCACATAAAACCGAGAGATTTGGGGATGATCTAAACGCTCCACTACAAATTCTCAGGCCTCGAGTATGTATTGGATCTAAACACTTCAAAGTTGCTTCAGATCCTGATCCATATATTGGGCTTCCATAATCTATTCTTGATAAGACCAATGCCTTATATATCATCAGTAAAGTTGATCGCCTTGCACCCCATATTGTATGAGATAATTTCATCATTAAGTTAAGAGCACTATTACATTTAGATTTGATGTAAGATACATGTGCTTTCCAATTCAAATGAGTATCAAAAACCAGTCCCAAAAATTTTACTTTATCTTGGAAATGGATTTGTACATTGCCCAAAGTAAGATTTATATCTTGATTCTGTTTCCATCTACTATTCCTATAAAATATTATTGCTTGAGTTTTTTCTGCCGAAAGTCTGAAACCAACAGACGCAGTCCAAGCTTGTATTTTTCGAATGGCATTATTTAGAATTCTTTGCAAATGACGAAGATTGTTGGATGAGTAGTAAATTGCAAAGTCGTCCACATAAAGACTACTTTACACTCCCTGTGGCATTTGATCTACTATATCATTAATTGCCAACGCAAAAAGTGTTCCACTTAAAACACTGCCTTGGGGAACACCACAGTCAAGCTTAAAAGATTCAGAGTAAATATTATCAATACGAGTTTGAAATGTTCTTCCATCTATAAAATTTCTGATAAAAATAAGATGTCCTCGGAAACCGTTATGATGCAAGGATTTTAGTATCGAGTACCTCCATGTTGTATCATATGCCTTCTGAATGTCAAAAAATAGGGCCATTGTGATCTGTTTTCGTTCAAAACCTCTACGTACATAATTTTCTAGGTGTGAAAGAGAGTCCAAGGTGGATCGCTCCGATTGTGAGCCAAATTGAGAATTTGATAAAACATTATTACGACGCAAGCACCAATTCAATCTATAATTAACCATCTTTTCCAGTAATTTACATACACAACTGGTTAGTGAAATTGGTCTGTAATTATCTGGATTACTAGGATCTTTTCCTGTCTTAGCTATTGGTATTACTATTGCATGTTTCCATGCCTTTGGAAATAGATGTTTGGTCCAAAGATGATTATAGAAATCCAATAGATAGGCCTTGGCTAAAGGGGCTAGATTTCTTATCATATCGAAATTTACATTATCTTTTCCAGGGGCTGTTGAGCTACAGTTTGATAATGCAAATTCCAACTCTTCTTCAGTAAATCTTTTATTGTAGTAAATATCTTCTACAAGTATCAAAATTCAATGGTATTGCTTCTTCTCTTCTTTAAGGGCTCGAAAGTGGGCATCTAAATTATCAATACTGCTTATGTTTTCAATATTATGACCGATAATATTAGAGATTGTCTGAGTATCATGTATTAATGAGCCATTATGCATTAATGCGTGTCTTGCTGGTCTGCTGTAAGAACCGTTAATCTTCCTAAATTTCTGCCACACCTTCTGCATAGAAGTATTATCTGATATGCTTGACACATATTTTTGCCATGAAATTATCTTGCCTTTAATTACTTCCTTCCTAAATTTAGCAGAAATCTTATTGAAATATGGTTTCAATACACTAATTTCTATGGCTATGTCAACTAATTTGTTTATTGTATTCCCTAACATTAGGGGACCTGTACTCAAATGTTTGAATCTTTTATTTAGGGTTTCTAATTTTCTTCCAATTGCATGCTTTTCGTTTATCAGTTGGGTTAATGTGTCTGACCAGCCAGATCTAATAGCAAAAAGACTTACTAGTATATCTAAGAAAGCATAAAAACTTTGATATCTACAAGGTTCCAGGTGCTTAAAAAACCTCTAGAATGGCACCCTCTGGGAGGAAACATTCATGCATCCCTAAGTAGTTAAGTGCGAGATGCATAAGTTAGTGGAAGTGCATGGAATTCTGTAGTTTAAGTTGATTTCCTCTTAACAGAAGAATAAGAGAGACATATAGCAAGAGGACTAAAAAGTTTGAAAATCATTTGCTCTGGAGCTACAAGGGCTCTACAGAGTCACTAAGCAATTCTTGAACTTAAAATTTGCTCAATACTTCCTTAAAGTAGATGGGGGGAGGCCTAAGAGTTTGAATCAAGCCAAACTTAAGGAAACACATCCACTGCTCCAGCCTGAGGGCCCTCAAAGGAGTAGTAATCATCTGGTTGTTCCTGTTCATTTTCATGCTAGTAAGCCTTCATTTGAGCGCTCCTCAAATCCCACAGCAATTGTCTAACTTGCAGACGGATGTAATGGCCACTCTGAAGGTACCCAGTTTTGTTCTTTCTGAATCCCTAAATGGCCAAAAACACTGTCCTTCCAAAGAATGAATCGTCAAACCAATATCATGTTCATTTCACTCAAAGACACAAACTTTCCACTATAACTTTGTTTCTGACCAGGGATAAACCTGCTAGGCATCTTCAATGGTCTTCCACTGTCCTTACAGCTAGTAAGTTTTACCAGGTGAAGTGTTGACCATTCTATGTTGTATGAAAGTGTAACAACACTAGTTAAAATTCTTGGTTGCAAGGTTCAAAACAGAGGGAAAACCAAAACCTGGAAGTAGATTTAAGAATAAAAGTGGTTCAACTCTTGGTTATAGAGTTCCCCTTACGGAACCTGGCGACAATGATGGCCCATGGATTACTTACAAAATTAAATTAACATTAGTTGTAAGTCATAATCTCTTATGCTGACTCTGTACTTTAATTGAGCCTGATTATTCTTATAAAATCCCCAGTGAGGTGATGTTTCCTAACAAAAAAAGCCCTTGCCACTTAGGAAGCTTCCTTTGCAGCTAAAATTCTTCAAGGAGCAAGTGCCTTCTGACATTCAAGCTTGCAAATTTCAAGTATCATTCCCACATCACTAGATAAGAATGAGAAGGATTTAGGGAGTCAACTGAGAATCATAATGCACAGAGATTGAGCCAGAAGAAGCAACAAGTCCTTGGCCTTTGCAATACTGTCGATAGAGTTTGGCCAACTTGAACCAGTGATTCAGTAGAAAAGATTTCTTGCTCCTAAAAAATCAACACTATCCACCTATGGGCAACAAATTCCAGTAGATAATTATAGAGGAGTGCTGTACACAAACGCAAACAAAGCACCTTGAACAGCAATATCTTCTCTGTAAATACACCTCGAGGGAATTTCAGTGACTGAGGATGTATTAGTTAAGAGAAATAGTCTTCTGCACATCCATCCAGTCTGATCGTTCTTTTGTAAAGTCACTATAACCATGCTAGAAAAACCAAAAAGTATGGGGACAGACACTTCATGTTATTGAATCTCAAAGTGTCCAAGAATGATTGCCTCTCTCCAGTCGTTATGGAGCTAGGAAAATCAAGAAGTAAAATCCCAGTGAATTACAGCCTGGTCCATTCATTTTCTTTACTTTACACCTCCTACTAAAGAAAGAGACTTCTGTTGGAGAAGACAAAGGAACAGAAAAGGGATTTTGACGTAGGAAAAATCTATTTCTGGGCGAGGAAGCCGTGTCGCCCAGTGAAATAAGTCCGTTTAGCGTTATTTCTAGTAAAATATTGCTATAATATCAGAGAACTGCTAAATTGGACATGTCAGAACTCTCTGACTCGCTCACCTATAAAAAAAAAGGGTGTCGGTATAAACCATGGGGCGAGTGTTAAACACTACCACAGCAACCCCTCCAATTAGCCTTTTCCTCATCAAAATCCCCTAAATACGGGGAGCTGACCCATAGGTCACACCCTGCTATCCCGTGAAGGCGTCTGTGACGTCATACTTATCGATAGCATTGAAGCTTGGTGCACAGCAAGGGGGGGGGGGGGGGGGGGGGAACTAGGGGGGGATTTCACTGGGCGACACAGCTTCCTCGCCCAGAAATAGAGGTTTTTCCTACGTCAAAATCCTTTTCTGGGCTCGGCTGTGTCGCTCCGTGAAATTGTACCAGAGAAAAAACACCAAGCTACATTTTCCTAAAATGAAATATAAGATTGATTAGAAATAATAATATATAACAAATATACTGCTGAGGTAGGTAGAATATTAATGAGGCTGTCATAAAGGAAAAGATCCGTATGACACAAGGACAGCACTATACAGGCGGTCCCCGGGTTACGACGGGGGTTCCGTTCTTAAGACGCGTCGTAAACCCGAAAATCGTCATAAGCCGGAACGATGTTCTTGAAAAACATGTTCTACAGGGAAAATTTCACTACTAATTTGCAATTTTTCTTAGGGCCGTATCTCTAAAATTATCACTAATTTACTTTTTTCATGTGCAACACTGTGTATTCACAAATTACAGTATATTTTCATTAAAATACAAGAGGAGAGAGAGAGAGAGAGAGAGAGAGAGAGAGAGAGAGAGAGAGAGAGAGAGAGAGAGAGAGAGAGAGAGAGAGAGAAAAATAACTC
>NC_087200.1:106477549-106480049 GCF_015104395.2 Macrobrachium nipponense | reverse complement strand
AGCCAGATTTAAAAATAGTGTCTTACGCAAAAGGGTTTGATAATCACACTTTAAGTTGTCTATAGAAGCTAGCCTGAGAACATCGTTAAGAAACCATGACACTGATGATGGCCTGTGAATGGGCCGCAGACGTGCGCATGCCCTTAGAATTGACGTGAAATAAGACTCAGTTAGATTTATACCAAACCCGAGAAGAAAACCTTTTTCAGAGCTGACTTAGTGGTTGTTATTGTGGCATCTGCCAAGTCTTGTTCGAATAAAGTCCTGAAGAAGGTATAGCCACGTTCATTGTCATTACTTTGGTATTTGATTACTTGAGAAATATAGTTACTTCCTTAACTGCTCAATCATACTGACGAAGTGTAAATTCTCTTTTGTTCTGACTCCAAGAACAAAATGTTCTGTGGATCAAATATCCCCTACTCTCCTACCTGCAAACTTCATGAAATCCATAAAGTTAGGGTTTTGTGAAGAACTGAGGATTCGAACACAGTCTCGTTTTGTACTTGTTATGACAACCTCAAGTCCGGGAGAGGGTGAGGACGAAGAGCTATCTCCAGGAGAAGGGGAAACCAAGGCCTTGGAAAGGTCTCAGCTTGTGTAGTACCTCCAGAAGAAGGTTCACCGGGAAAGAAGGGAAAATGGGGAATAGATAAAATTTCCTCCATTGGTACCAATCTTTACTTAGTGCATCCGTAGCGTATGCCAGAGGGTCCAGATTCGGGGCTACATAACAAGGCAACTTGTGGTTTGCCTCTGTAGCGAACAGATCTACTTCCAGACCCTACCCTCCTGCAAACTCTCTTGAAAGATTCCCGCTCCAGAGACCATTTCTGACTCCAGGGAGACTTGATCGGGACAGTGCATCTGTTACGACATTGTGGACTCCTGCCAGATGGGTAGCCAATAGATGCCAGGTGTTCTTGGCTGCTAGAGAAAAAATTTGCTACCATCACGTGATCACACGACTTGACTTTGAACCACCCGTTTATACAGTGTACCACTATCGCACTGTCGAGGACCAACCTGATATGAGTTTTCTTCGGAGGACGGATCTTCCTCAAGGTCAGAAACACTGGCATAGCTTCCAGGGACGATGATGTGAAGCATTTGGAACTGAGGTGACCAAGTTCCCTGAACCTTCACATGCTGTGAATAACCTCCCCAACTTTGTGAGTGATGCGCCCTTGTGCACCACTAGAGACGAGGGAGGGGACTGCAACGGAACCTCCTTGGCTAGGTTCGCGGCCTTTGCCCAAGGACGGAGACTTTTCCTGAGGAGCAGAGGTATCCGGGCGATCTTGTCCCAACAACTGGCATTGGCCTTTGAACGCCAAACCCGATTGATGTCCTTAAGCTAGGCTTTCAACAGAATGCCTGTGACTGAGGCAAACTGGAGCAAGCCTAGGAACCTCTCTTGATTCCTCCTAGAAGTCTTTTTGCATTTTTAAAAATTGTCTTGTTGCCCTGGCAATCTACTTCCCCTTTCCTGATGGAATGGAAAGAGTGTGTGATTCCAAGTCCCAATGGATACCTAGCCACTAGAATTTGGACTCCGGGGTCAGACGGGACTTGGCCCTCCTGATCTTGAATCTTATATGTTCCAGGAAAGACATGACCTTGTCCGTGGCCTGCATACACTTGTCTTTATCTAACTTCCAGATCAGCCAATCGTCTAGGTACGCCACCACCAATATACCCTGAGACCTTAGCTCCTGCACCACCTCCTCCGCTAGTTTTGTGAAAACCCTTGGGGCTATATTCAGTCCGAAGGGCATCACCCTGAAGTAGTAGGCTGCTTTCTTTAGTGTGAAACCCAGGTATGGGCGGAAGTGCCGAGCTATCGGGACATGCTAATAGGCGTCTGTAAGACCTATAGAGGTGGTGACAACCCCACGGGGAAGTAAGGTACCTGAGAGATGGTCAGCATTTTGAACTTGTCGCAACAAATGTACAAGCTTAAACGGGACAAGACTAAGATCACCCTTCTTTGTCGGTGTCTTTCCCCGGGACACTGAATAGGCGACCCCAAAATTTCAAATGCTTTGTCCTGGAGACTGCCCCTTGTGGAGAAGATCCCGGGAGTAATCTATCAACTCTTGGGTTGGTTCCTAATAGAAGGTGATGGGTGGAGGTGGACCCTTGTTCCAACTCCAGCCTAGGCCCCTGGATACTATGCTTTTCGCCCAACTGCTGAACCCCCAACGATGCCGAAAGAGGTACAGCCTGCCTCCTACCTGAGAAATTTCATTGAGATGACGATGGTCTGGTTCCTCTTCCAGACCTTGCACCTCTAGTTCGCCCTTGGGCTCTGGTTCCTCCACGTTGACGAAAGGAGCTCCTAGCCCTGACACCCCTCGCGACCCTGGCAAAAGGTTGAAATGCCTGATTACCATAGACCGGGTTATATGCCGGCGACACAGTATACTGTGGGGGAGCCTGTTGGTTAGTTGACGGCAAAAGGAGGACAAATTGATGATGGTGCTGAGGCTGAGCCTTA
>NC_087200.1:106378065-106477049 GCF_015104395.2 Macrobrachium nipponense | reverse complement strand
AGGCTGAGCCTTAGAAGTTGAATGCCCGGGTACCTGCTCGGACTGGTTACAGCCTGTAGCACAGGTTGCTGTTGTGGAACCGGAAAGGTTGGAAGCCCGGCCTTTGCCTCTTCTAGCTCTAGAAACTGGGGGAAGAAAGACTCCGGTTTTCGCTGGACAAAGGATACCCCAAGCAACCTGATTCTTTGATTAAGACGGCGATGCCTCATCCTGAACCTCGTTTACTGCAGAAGCTGGAAAGAGGTCTGCACCCCAAATTGAGGAAGCCAGAAGCTTGTTCGGTTCGTGCCTGAATCGTAGCCTCGGATAGAACATACTTCCTGCAATTTCTCCTAGCAACCGCAAAGTCGTACAAGTCACATTGCATGCTCAAAAGTAACGACTTTGCAATGATCTTAAACAGCGTCTCCTGAGCGTACTCAAGAGCTGCCGTCTCCGACAGCACTAGGGAGTTAAGAGACCGTGCGAGACGTGTCCTAGCGTTAAATTTGGCTTGAATCAGTGCATCTGACAGCCTAGAGAGGCGCTCACTAAACAAAGTGATTGCACAGCCTGGCTTAAGCTTGCCTACCGAGAATGTAGCCGGCAAATCCGCCCACAAATCCTCCCTACCTGGGAGTAGCAATGATGTGGGATCTGCCTCCCTAAGCTGTGACATGGGCTCTTCCCGTATCACTGCCTGGAGGGTAAGCTCTGCTACCTTTGATGTAAAAGGTAATGGGTTTCCGTCAACCGTCGTAAACATCGTGAAAGGGCTTCTAAATGCTGTTACCCTAGTATTTGCACAGTTTCACTCTTCCAGGCTTCATACACAGCTGAGCCCGGTCTCTAGAAAGGATAAGCGCCTCCTTGGGGACCTTATCCTCTCTAACCAGAGCTGCCTCAGTAAGCCTAACATAACCTATGAATGGTGGCTGTAACCTTTCGGGGAAGAACTCAAAATCCTCGAGCCTACGTGTACCATAACCTTCTATAGTCAACATCCCGTTGACAAACGGAGCGAAGTTCGCCACCCTCCAAGGATTACTAGAGTGGACAAAGGGAGCATGGTTCCGTCAGGCATGCTCTGACCTTGCACCAAGTTACTATTAGGTGCCTGAAATGCCGACTCCTGCCTGAGGTCTGCAAATAAGTAATCAAAAACAGGATCGACCTAAAACTGCCACCCAAGATATAAATAAAATATGTACTGAAATACCACACGGTAACGCAGGATGGATGCCCACGCAAAACCGATATAATACATACAAGGGAACGCCGTAAGGGCGACTCGCTGCCGCTACGGTCAAGTGATGCCTAACAAAATCCTAAATAAAGGAAAAACGAAAGGCAAACTCACTCCCTAAATATTGTCAAAAACGGAACAAGTACTTAACTTGGGTGAAGAGGCAGACTAACGATCCATAATGAGAAAAAAAAAAAACACATAATATGATTAAAGAGCAGACAGCTCAAAACAAACGTGCCAACGCAAGGTGGCTATCGAAAAGTATGACGTCACAGACGCCTTCAACGGGGTAGCAGGGTGTGACCTATGGGTCAGCTCCCATATTTAGGGGATTTTGATGAGGAAAAGGCTAATTGGAGGGGTTGCTGTGGTAGTGTTTAACACTCGCCCCAGGTTTATACCGACACCTTTTTTTATAGGTGAGCGAGTCAGAGAGTTCTGACATGTCCAATTTAGCAGTTCTCTGATATTATAGCAATATTTTACTAGAAATAACGCTAAACGGACTTATTTCACGGAGCGACACGGCCGAGCCCAGAAATAGGAGATTAAACCAGTGGAGGGTAACCAAAAAGGAATCATAATTTTCCTTCACTGCCTCCACCATGTAAGATACTGCTCCTACATCTCTCCTAGCATGCCAGGATGCTTGCCACTGGTCATCTACCAGAACTTGAGGGCTGAACTTATCCCCGAAAGGTATAATACAAGACTTATACCAATACATACTCCCTTACTGCCTTAACCTGTGCAGCATAAGCAGATAGAAGCAAATGTGTTCTCACTTCTTCCAAAACAAGTTACCACAGGCAGTCCCTGATTATCTGCAAGGGGTTCTGCTCTGACAGCTTGATAAGCAAAACTCAGAGATAACCAAAAAGAGGCTACTTTCAGGGCTTATTTGCACCAACAACTGGATTTTGGCCCTGATACCGAGTTAGTGGTGCCTCTGTTAGGTATATATCAGCACTAATACTCTATTATTAGCATCGATAATCAGAAATTGGTGCATTTCAGCACTAGACAAGCACCATAAAACCAGATTGCCAATAACCAGGGACTGCCTGTATAAGCATAAGATCATTAGCCTGCGGAATCAGAAACGAGTTAAAACTAACATTCTTCCTCGCTAAATTCCCGCTGGCACCAAAGATCCTTAAGGCTGGCTTCACAAACTCCCTAGGCTGGGGCCTCCACCTCTCTAAGCTGATGCAGATATAAGAGGCAATATACTGAGTAAAAGTTCAATAAAAGATTAAAACTTCAACAAGCTAAACTGGGACTCCATTTCAGGTCCAAAGCACTTGTCAATCTTGAGTTCATCTCTTCACAGGAAAGGGAAAAGAAACCAAACCTCCTATTGAAGACTGTTTAAGCACTGATTAGGCACCTATATCGCATGAGGCGGACTCTGCAAATTCATAGGAAACCAGAAGACAAGCCACAGCAGACCTAAAAGGAGCTTTGTGCACCCAAGTATGAGAAAAGTTACGAAATGTACTCTAACTGAAGGAGAAAGCTTGGGTTCTCTTCTCCAAATACTTAAAGGGCACCACCAAAATACTTGAAAATATGCAAGACCTATTCTCTACATGGCCTCTTTCCTCAGTTGAATGATACAGCGAAAGGCAACGTTTCAGCAAACACAGATCAAACCAAAGGAGTTTCTCAAATTCAAACTCTCCTTCTGCCAGAGTGTGACAGGAGGAGACAGCTGGTGACAGGCGGCAACAGCAACTGAGTACTGCATCACATCCATGACTCGATGAAGGAAGACAGTCTTAAGCGACTCAGCCTAGTCCACATGAGTCAGCTGAAGGTAAGGAAAGGAAGTGCCAAAAGGAAATGGGAAAAGGGGGGGTGGGGAACTACAACAACTCTTCTGCCTTGTCCAAAACAAGTCAACATACTTGAAAGCAATCCCATATGGCACATCCTTAGAAAGCTAAGTAGTTAGAATAGTATCTACAGTTGACCCTGCCTACTCGCAGTTCCGGTTTTGCAGACTCTCCTATTAGCGGATTTTTTCCATAAAATATATATATACACACTTTAATTCATGGAAAATTCACCTATTCACATTATTTTTCACAGAGAAATATTCCTTAATTAGTATAGTATTTTCATATAATTTTCATGAATAATTGCATTTTTTTATGATAAAACTTAAATTACTCAGGTAAAAATCTCTTTAGAAGGGTTTTTTGGTGTTTGAACTATCAAAATAGGCATTTATAAGCAATTCTAGAGGGATTTTAAGCATTGATTGATTGATTGATTGATTATGGAATTTAGGGCATAGCCCAAGTGCTGGGACCTGCAAAGGTCATTCAGCGCTGCAGTATTATATGATTAAATGAAATGAATTAGATGAATGAATACATGAATCAATTAAAACCTCTCACACAAATGACCAACTAAAACTGCAATTAAAAACACCGAACGACACACAACAACCAGGACCAAAACGATCTCACATCACATATCAACCAAACCAAAACCATTCACTCTCACTCAAAACCACTCATACTGCAACCAAAGAATCCCACAGCCGAAGTCACACAAACACACACAAAACCAAATACATAAATAAGAAAAAAAAAAAAAACTGACATGCATACATCCATTCAACATCATTTAACCTTTATTAAAAACAGCAAAAAATTTTTTTAATAATAATCAGGTACTTAAAATGATGACTATGAACAAAAAATAAAAAATAAAATCAATATAAAATAAAATTAAATCAACACAAAATAAAATCAATGAGTTAAAATTTGCCATCAATTAAACTTCATAAAAAATTTCAATACATTTTAAAAAACTCACTAGTGCAGAAATATCTGCTTTGTCATCTAGAACATCGGCAAGAGATTTTCCATCAAGGTGGAATCTCTGCCTCTGTTCTCTGTAATTTACACAATGCACCAAGATGTGCTCCACTGATAAGGTTGCATTACACCTAACACATACTGGTGCACTGCCACCTTCTAAAATAAATTTATGGGTTATCCTAGTGTGCTCAATACGAAGTCGCCCCAAAACAATTTCTGTTCTCCTCTCTTTTTGAAAAGAAGAGGGCCATTTTTCAATGCTTTTCCTTATCTGCTTATATTTTTTATTGTTGGCTAAGAGAGGGGAGGACCATCTCTCTTGCCATTTCCTCAAGATGTACGACTTGATGGATCTCTTCATATCTATATGTGGCACTTTGGTTATCTGGTACAAATTACTCACAGCCGCTTTCCTTTGCATATCTGTCTGCCTCCTCATTCCCGCGAATTCCAACATGAGCCGGGATCCAGCAGAAACATACCAAAATTTCCTGCGACCCAAAATCGAAATCCAAAAGAGCCACTCCTGGGCTTTTTGTACCAGAGGATGAATTGTATACAGCTGCTTTAATGAATCTAATGCACTTTTTGAGTCACTATATATTACAAGATTTTTCTTATTAGAATTATGAATAATTTCTAAAGCTTTAACTAAAGCTGACAACTGCAGTGAATATGGAAGCTGACTCAGGCAATTTTGCCTCGTAAATTTCATTCCCATGCACAACTGCACACCCAACTCCACTATCAGACTTTGATCCATCAGTGTAGATCTTCACTTGCCCATCATGTTTACGGTCATGCTCCAGAAAATTAGCTTTTACCTCTTCCTCAGACTGTTGTTTTTTGTCTATTTTCTTAGAGCATAAGGAAATCTTGGAATAAGCCATGGGGGTACAGAGGATGGTTTTTACTTCTTCAACTTTTTGGCGCTGAATGACCATGTCATTTAAACATTCCAACTGCCTTATTTGAAAAGGTTTGGAAGATCTTTCACCAAATTTTTTAGAGTCACACTCCTCTAAAATTTTTCGTGTGGGGTTCTCTCGACAGCTTTTCTCTTCGCAGATCTAAAGGAAGTTCATGAGAGTCAATGTAGATACTCTCACGGGAGATGTCCTGAAAGCACCTGTACATATCCTTAATCCATATTTAAATGTACTAACATCCAAATTCCTTTAACCTGGACTTGCAGGCAGATGAATATACCTGACAGCCATAGTCCAGTTTTGATTTACATAAGGAATCATACAGCTTCAATAAACTTTTCTTATCAGCTCCCCAGTCGAATCCCGATACCACCTTTAAAATATTGAGGGATTTTTTTAACCTTTGTTTTTAGAGAGTCAATGTGACTACGCCACGTTAGCTTGCTGTCAAATATTATGCCCAAAAACTTTACTTCTTTTTTGTAAGGAATAAGACAATCCTTCAGTTTCAAATTTGGGATAGTTTCATTGCGGGTACATCTGGTGAAACGAACAGCCACAGTTTTAGATGAAGAAAATTGGAAACCATGTTCATAAGCCCATTTACTGATGACATTAATTGTCTTTTGCAGGTAGTTACAGGCAGATACAGCGTCGTATGTCGTGACGTAGATGGCAAAGTCATCCACAAATAGTGAAGTCCTAACTGGAGCGGAAACAGATTTCACAATATTATCAATAGCAATGGCAAAGCAGGTAACACTCAATACGCTGCCTTGTGGGACACCTTCTTCCGTCTCATAACAAGAAGAAAACTTATTCCCGACTCTCACTCTAATATATCGGTCCCTTAAAAAGGAGTTGATAAAGTTTTAACATATTGCCCCTGATTCCCATTTCATTGAGCCGTTTAACAATGCCAAATCGCCATGTTGTATCATAGGCTTTCTCCAGATCAAAAAAAAAATACCCCTACTGTTTGGCATTGATTTGGAAAACAAAATCCCTGCTGAATCTGATTTGATAGTCTCAGTAAAGGGTCCAAGGCTGAACGATTTTTCCTGAAGCCGAACTGAACAGAGGATAACAATCTGTTTTTCTCTAAATGCCACATTAGACGAGAGTTCACCATTTTCTCAAATAATTTACAGACACAGCTTGTTAGTGAAATGGTCTGTAACTAGTGGGCTGATATGGATCTTTGTTTGGCTTTATGACTGGAACTACTATGGCTATCTTCCAAGATGGGGGAATGATGCCCGTTTCCCAGACCTTATTGAGTATTTTCATTAGATATATTTTAGCATGTTCTGGAAGATGTTTAATCATGTTGTAGGTTATGTTATCTGCACCAGGGGCTGTTGACTCACAAGATGAGAGAGCCTCTCGTAGTTCCCTTAGTGAGAACTTAGCATTATATACTTCATTATTTTCAGTGTTAAATCTAATTGACACCTTGGCATTTCGGATCTTACTGAACTGTGGTGTGTAATTTTTGGAGCTTGATATGTCAGCAAAATGCTCACCAAATTTTTCTGCAACATCAGCTGGATTTGAAATAAGCACATCATTGATTTTTAGAGTAGGAGCAGGTGATGGAACAAATTTCCCACTTAGCTTTTTAATCTTTTTCCATACTAATCTTTCTGGTGTTTTTAGAATTGGATACCATTTATATAGTGGAGCCAAAAAGATTCCTTTTTAGCTTTTCTAATATATTTTCTTTGTTTGGCTAAGGCCCGTTGGTATGTAGTTTTCGTTGTTCCTGAGGGTTTTGCCTTGAATTGTCTGTAGCATTTTCTCACTATTCTTCGCAGTCTGCCACAGGTTTGGTCCCACCAGGGAACTGTCAGGCCTGCTTGGTTTACCCTTGTTTTTGGGATATATTTCTCGGCATTATCCAATATAGTTGCGGGTCCAATAATCATATGCATCTAAGTGTGACTCAAATGACTCTACTTCCTGATGTAACTGAAAGCTTCCTTCATACTTCCTCCAATCTGCTTCATTTTCTTTCCACTTTATAGGAGATTCAGAAGTTATGTTTCTAGCATACTTTAAATGTATGGGAAAGTGATCACTTCCATGCAAAAGTTCATCTACAGACCAGTTGAAGTCCAAGTGGACTGCAGGTGAACAAATGCTTAAATCTATAGCTGAAAAGACATTGGTGTAAATGTTATGAAACGTCATTGAACCATCATTGTAAAGAGAGAGATCATTATTTAAGATAAAATCATTGATGGTTCTACCTATAACATTCAAGGTATCACCTCCCCATAGACTATTATGGGCATTAAAATCTCCCAGTAGTAAGAAAGGAGGAGGTAGTTGATTAGCTAGTGCCTGAATATCATTCAAAGTAATTTCTGACCTAGGTGGGAGGTAAATAGAGCAAATAGTAATCTCTTTTTCAAAGCATGCTCGAATGGCGACTGCTTGTAGGTTTGTGTTCAAAGGAACACTTGTATGTTGCAAATACTTTTTAACAATAATTGCAACCCCCCCCATGAGCTCGATCACCATCTCTGGGGTTCATCACAAACATTTTATAATTTAATCCTGGATTGTATAATGAGTTGCCTAACTTAGTTTCTTGAAGGCAAACTACATCTGGATCATGATGGTTCAACAGTAATTTTAATTCTTCAGAACGAGTCCTAAGGCCTTTGCAATTCCATTGCAAGATATTAAATTGGAATATTAACTTTGATTCTTGTGCCCAGCCAAGTCATTATTTAGCTGGGTTTTCAAAGTAACACAGCTGAATGTTCTTGGATTTGAAAGTCTCTTAAGTCTGCTGCCTGGGAGACTTTTATTTTTATTAGATGAGGGAAGCTTGAACATTTTTTTCCTGCACATCCTGTTTCTTCAGTTTTGGACATTAGATTTAATCTAAATTTTTAACTAATATTAGTTAGTCAGCATGTTTTCCCTCCATTTCAGAAGTAGCTGTTTCTGCATATGATTGAGGGGAAAGGTCTGTCACACTCAAATTTGAGCAGGACCGAGACATCTTTTCCAATGACTTTGAGGTTGATAATGGCTGGAAGGAGTCATCAAGTGGATTGAATCTATTGGAAATTGGAGTTTAAACTCTATAGGAGAGGCTGTTCTACATTTCTTTTGACTTTGGGGGGTGACTGAAAACTGTCCATAAGATTTGTTAAGATTTCCTCTAGATTTTATTTTTTCTTTGGGCTTAACCGAGGAGCTCAACTCTGAGAGCAGCTTTGCTTGCAGGTCAGGGAGAGGTTCATCAATCACAGCTTTTACCACTTTACTTTGAAGTTCATTACATACCACAGAAGTTGAAATATCCTGAGAGGGTGTGTTATTTTTAATGATGGGTTTAGCATGCTGATGGAAGGCATTATTTCCCATAACAGTGGAAGCAAATGAGGATCCAGCACTTTTGTTAGCACCTCGAACCAAGCGTTTGGCTTCTCCTATGCTGATAAAGTTATTATGAGCAGTGTTTACAACTTCTTGTTTGGAAAATATGATTGGACAGCCCCTCCAATTGGGAGAATGATTGCCAGCACAGTGGAGACAGTATTTATCAGCTGTGCAGTTGTCCTTTACATGTTCACCAGAGCACACAAAGCACTTTCCTGGTTTTGTACAAGAGTTTGATACGTGACCATATTCAAAGCATTTATAACACTGGGTTGGTCGATATTTAAATGGCTTAACCCAAACCCGAGAGTGGTCTATATCAATATATTCCGGTAAGTAGGAGCAGGTGAAAGTCAATTCAATGGCATGCTGAGTGCCTTTCAATTTTCTAATTTTAATGACATAAGTAGGACACATTTTTAATATTTCCTCCTCTTCAAACTCATATAGGTCTCTGCTATAAATATAGCCCCGTTTAATGTTAAATGATCGATGAGGAGATACAGCTAAAATATTACCATCTTCAGTTGGTTGGAATTTTGAAAGCATCTTAATCTGAATATCGTTATTTGCTTTGATCAAGACTCCTTTACCATATCTTTTAATATTGCCTTTAGGAATGGCACCAATCTTCCTCTGTAAATACTTGCATGCTGTTAAAAAGTTTTCTTTGCCCTGTTTGTAATTTGCAAAACATAGGCCAAATCCAATTTTGGGTCATCTTTTGCCAGGTGGTTTTGGCTATTCAAACCTCAAATTTGTGGGCACATAGTCTGTCTCCTCCTCTTCCAAATTGTTATATTAAACAACTTCGCATGGCAAACTGAACCAAAGACATTTTTACCATCAAGATTTTCTAGAGCTTTGGAGGCATATTCCCAGCTTTGCAAAAGGTTATGTAGCTTTCATAAGAGATGGGACTTTTTAACAATTCGTAGTTTTATTCTATCTACCTTGCCAAACTGTTTCATGTATTTATGTAATATGTCAAAATCGACTTTATCACTTATATTACTACAGTATACAACTCTTAGATTTTCATTTACACCACCAGTATTTACACCCTGGTGTCCCGGTGTTTGGTCGAGTGGAGAATCCTTAATCAGGCGAGAGTCATCAACAGAGGGGGTTAAATAAAAATCCATCAGACTATGGTGTGAACATTCGTCCAGGTTGGCCCCATACCCACCATCGAGCCACAATTAGAGGGTGATATAGCACCCTAGAGTCCTTACCAGAATATACACCCCACACCCAGTGCCTTGAGAGTCGTCAGTCCGTCGAGATCAGACCCAGCACTGAGTGCAGAGTTTAACATAAAAGTTTCCCCTCGCTCGGACACGTCAGGTACTCCAGTTCTACGGGTGAGGAGGAATGCCGTCCAACCTCACCCTCCATCAAATCAGAAGGACTGTCAAAGCTTGGCCAAAGTCCATTTCCAAAAGTCATCGACAAAAGCAGTCCAAAAAACAGTCAAAATTTAGAGGTTGGAGAGAAGGGTTCAGGAAAGAAAGAAAAGAGAGAAGGATTAAAAGTGAGAGAGAAAGGGTTGTAGGATGTTCCGTCAGGACCCGGGGCCCCTATAGGAATGCACGAACATTCCCATAGAAGCCAGGGTCCCTTATCCCCTCACCACTAGAAGGAGTCCTACTCGAGGGGCGTGGGGAGTTGCGGTACACATCCCGCCCCCAAATACCACGCATCAACTGTAGATTGGAAACAACTGAAGATACTATACATAGAGGCAGAAGTATGAGATTTGCTGATAGCCAAAGAAAAAGCATGCAATTTATGGGGGGACGAAAATCGTCAATTTTCGACACCAATATGCGCAGATTTCTGCTTATCAGTGCCGATACATATACTTAACAGAGGAGCTGATAACCAAAAATTGGGAATTTTCAGTTATTAGCATGCCATCAGAATGTAACCCACACTTATAACCGGGGACTGCCTACTAGGTGCAGATGACGACAGAAGTCGCATAGATTACAGTTTACCAAAATGGTCCTTAGGGGAACACGTTAAATGAGATTCAAACCGTTAAAATGGAGAAGTAGGTAGTATTGGAGAGCACAGAAACCCATCATCCCAAGAACCGACTTGGTTTCTTGGTGGCTGACTCTTTCGTAAAGTCCCACTATAGGAAGGCAGTTCAAGGGTCGGGCTACAAACAGGCAGGGCACCAACACCTTACTTATAATAGGGGAATGCAAAAAAGAATGCACACACTAAAAGAATTTGGAGCAGTTCCCTGTCAGGAATTCAGTTCAACTTGTAATAGAACTTAAAATAAGGTTAACATCACGCTCTAACTTCTTGATACACTTTTCCTGAACTGAAAGGGGAGCAGAAGGCAGAACTATGAAGGAAGTCTCAATAATAGCATTATCAAAAGGCCTAGCCTGAGTAGGGATAGCTGCAGATGAAGACACACTAGGTAGGTTAGAACTGACAGTTCTAAGTCCTGACCTAACTAATTGCTTTCGCTATCGATTAACTTCCCTTCTTTCATGTATTTGACATATTGAAGCATAAGGTCCTTAAACCAATCCATACATTCCTCACATCTAGTTTCAAGATCACACACTGTGCCTCTGCAGCTACTACAGACTGAACATTGCTCTACCTAAGATTCAACACCCTGCTTACACAAAAATCATTCCTACATAGCCTGATGTTACTGGTTTTGCTTCCAGTGGAAGACATCCTAGGAAAATGCAATTACAATACTGTAAACAGGTGCAAAACAGCCAAACTTCACAGAATACCAACAATTGCCTATGGGCAACAAGGAGTATTCTGACAAGAGTTAAAACATTCGAAACACACCCAGTGGAGAACAGGTGAACTAGACAGTCATCTGGGCAGCCATTTGATCTTTTGTTTGAATACTCTTATAAACAAAGAAACCTCTAATGCCCTTTTTAGGCTCAATAATGTTATGACAGAACAACAAAACATGTCACCGATAAAATAGTGTGGTGTTTCCTCACTATGGGTCAAATGGTACACTTGGCCTTCACCCTATGAGATGACCACAAATTTCTTTGACCCTTTAGGAATATGGTAAATCATGTCAACTACTATTACTTTCAAGACTATGTGAAACATAGGCTGATGTTTTGATCTGATTAATATCTTGATAGTATTATAATTTTTCTACATTAAAAATTACATTTTTAAATAAAATAAGATTTTATGTACTATACTTACCAAGTAGTTACATAGCTAGAGAAACTATTGTGATGTAACAACTTGGTAAGTTGCATACATAAAATTTGTCTACCATCTTTAAGCTCATCGATACAATTCCTTACTTTTATTCTGTTGCTGATTTTCAAGTGCATAAATGTTTGGTATGTCCTTATCATAGTATTTTATCTGCTAAAAGCTTATGATATGATAATTGTTACATTCATGAGTACTCCATGTGATTTGAAGCCTAATGTTCTGACATTGTACATGTGTTGATAATAAAATGTGTACCCTCTCTTAGTATCTTATATGTTTCTAAAAACCTTACACTATTTGGGTGTCAATTTCTGCCTAATGTCCTGAAGCATAATACAACCTAGTCTAACAAGAACTTAGATAATTGATGTGGCTAGAGAAACTGAAATGCCGCTGCTGCCCAGTTTGAAACAATTCTAAAATTCACTTTGAAAAAATCCTGCTGATTCAGGTGCAACTGATTTTAATTGAACAAAACAGCAAACTGGTACTTAAATATAAGTAATTACTATCCCTAAACAGTAACTCTCCTCTAAGGAACTAATACAACTAACTCCCCACCTTATTTCTATGAATGAGATAAACAAATCATAATGAAAATGTATGTAGAATAAAATTAATACAGAATGATACAAAGCATGAAAACAAACCCAATGAAACATCTGGGATTTAGTGAGTACTGTACGACACTCAATCACAAAAAGATATACAGGCAGTCCCCGGGTTACGACGGGTTCGGCTTACGATGTTCCGAGGTTAAGGTGCTTTTCAATTATATTCTTCAGAAATTATTTCCAGGGTTACAACGCATGTTCCAGGGTTATGGCGCCTACAATGCTGCTCTGGCAGAAGAAATATGACACCAAAAATGCAAAATAATCAATATTTCAAGGTTTTTTAATGAAAAATGCAATAAGAATGCAGTTGACATAGTTTTGAATGCACCCAAAGCATTGAAAAAGGTTTTCTTAGGATTTTTGACGATGTTCCGGCTTACAACGATTTTTGGCTTACAACGCGTCTCAAGAACGGAACCCCCGTCGTAACCCGGCGACTGCCTGTATAGTTACTGGCATTTTTGTTTTAACAGGGACTAATGTATATCTTGGACAATTATGGCACACAGAAGAGCTAACTTTGAGTAATAGACATGTGGTGATAAAAAATGATTCATAACCATCTCAATAAGCCAAAAACATACCGCTACAGCAACAGGCAACTAAAAGTTGACTCAATAATATCTTGAACATACACATTATAGCTTGTATCAATATGTATAAGGGCCATAGACTTGGCTACAGTATATATATATATATATAAAAAAACTACAACCTTTGAGTAATTTGGGAGAACTGAAATTTAACTGTTGGCTTTTGTTGGTTCTGTTATTACACCCTTACCTTACCTTACCTTACAGACCTTACAGTTCGTTCGGGTTGCCCCAGGTCCCTCAGTGTGAGGCGCCTCTAATGTCTACCAGAGTTGCTAGTACATCTTCCGGTATATTTTGCATCTTTCCATCTTGGATGGTCTGGGATGCAGTTTAGATATTTGTCAAGCTTATTCTTAAACACATCTACGCTCACTCCTGATATATTCCTCAGATGAGCTGGCAACGCATGAATAGACGCTGCATTATCGATGCTGGTGCGTAGTGGATTAATGTCCGTGTGCTTTCCTTATTTTTCCTGGTATAGTTTTGGGCACTATAATCTACCTCTGCTTGCTCTTTCTGATATTTTTAGTTCCATGATATTTTCTGTTATTCCTTCTATCTGTTTCCATGCCTGAATTATCATGTCGTTCGTCTTCTCCTTTCTAGACTATATAATTTTAAGGATTGTAGTCTTTCCCAGTAGTTCTAGGTCCTTAACTTCTTCTATTCTAGCTGTAAAGGACCTTTGTACACTCTCTATTTGTGCAATATCCTTTGATAGTGTGGGTACCATATCATATTGCAATATTCAAGTGACTACGAACATATGTTTTATAAGCATAATCATGTGTTTAGCTTTTCTTGTTTTGAAGTGCCGTTACAACATTCCCATTTTTGCTTTACATTTTGCCAACAGAATGGCTATTTGATCATTGCATAACATGTTTCCTATTCATCATCACCAAGGTCTTTAACTGCTTCCTTATTTGTGATTGGTCTCATTATTAGGTCCCCTATATGCATATAGCTCTTTCCTTCTCTGTCTCCATAATTTATTGATTCAAATTTATCAGAGTTAAACTACCATCCTATTTACCTCTGCCCAATCATATACTTTGTTAAGGTCTCTTTGTAGAGCGTTCCTATCTTCATCACAAGTAATTTCTCTACTTATTCTTGTGTCATCAGCGAAACTACTCACTACCGAATCCTTAACATTACTGTCTATGTCTTCAATCATAATAACAAACAATATTGCAGCTAGCACCGTACCTTGTGGCACCACCGGATATTACCTTGGTTTCATCCGATTTCTCATCGTTTACAATAACTATCTGTTTTTCTGTTGTGTAAAAATTCTTTTAACCATCTTCCTACTTTATCTACGATATTGTGTTTTCTAATTTTCTTTGCTAATATATTATGGTCTACTTTGTCAAAAGCTTTTGCAAAGTCTAGATAAACCACATCTGTTTCATTTCCGCTTTTCATATTTTTGAATATGTTCTCACGGTGGACTAACAGTTGGGTTTGTGTACTTTTTCCGGGTACGAAACCGTGTTGTCCTATATTGAAAACAAATTATTTTTTATTAAATGTTTCATAATATTTTTTCTTCATTACCCTTTCATACACTTTCATAATATGTGATGTTAGACTCACAGGCCTATAATTACTTGCCTCTAGTCTTGATCCACTTTTGAAAGTAGGGGGTGATATATGCTAATTTGTGCTCATCATAAATCTTGCCTGTATCTACACTTTGTCTTAATAATATTGCAAGTGCTTTGCGATAGAATGAACTACTTTCTTTAACAAAATAGCAGGGACTCCATCCAGCCCTGCAGCAGCTCCATTTTAATTTCATTAATTGCCTGCACAATATCAGCTTCATTAATTTCTATGTCAGCTAAATATTCACTATTTTCGTCCCTTACTTCTATATCATTCTCTTCATTTCTATTCTAGGGGTGAATTCTCTCTTATATCGTTCTGCCAGTATGTTGCAAATTTCCTTTTTTCATCGTTAATCTCCCTTCAATTCTCAGAGGGCCTATTTCTATCTTCTTTTATTCATCTTCTTCGCATATGAGTATAATAGTTTGGGGTTTTGCTTGATATTTAATAGGGTTTTCTGGCTCAGCTCGTGTCGGCCTATGAAAGTATCCTTAATATCATTCTTTCTAGGTAAATTAGCCTAAAATTACCAGAGAAAAACAAAATTAAGAAAATGTCAGTAAAACTGACTCGCTCACTCTTAAAAAGAAGTGTCGGTATGAAATAGGGGCGAGTGTGGAAACACTACCACGAGACAAACACCAATTAGAACTTCCCTATCAGAATCCCCCCAAGAGAGAGCTGATACCAACGGGCGATGCAGCCTCTACTACTACTAACTAGAGGACGCCACGGACAGCAGCGCCCCTAGCGGTCATCCTTAATTTTTAGCGCCAGCGACAAGTCGCCATTTTCTTGTGCTTGTGCTTTTCTTGCGATTTATCCGCATCTTCATCATGGAACGCTCTGCAATTGCCACGGCTAAGTTAAGTAACTCATAAGTAACGTTTTACCGTATTTTTATCTTCCGGGTACCAGTATTTTCCTTTTTATAGGTCATATACGGTTCCCCGGTTGTCTCGTGGCGGCCATGCCGCCTCGTAAGAATTCCCGGTCCTCCATACTGGGACTTCTTATGCTTATGGGCTTACTTTATCACATTCATTGTTTACATCGAGTTTTAGCTAGTTCAGCCCTCCTACCATTCTCTTAGCTTGGTATTTAGGGCTATTATTATTTTCGGCCCAGCATCCCGGCTCTTGCTCTACATCGGCTATCGCTGGCTCCGAGTAGGCTCCTGTTTCTCGGAACAGTCTGCCTCCTCCTGGGCTTCTTTCTCTTTTACTAAAAGTGTCTCTTCCTCCTTTCGATGTATTTTTATTATTTAGGGTGTTAGGCTAGCCTAGGTGCTTGTTCCACATTTTGGTACAGCTTGGTTCACGTGGCCCTACCACGGTTGTGTTGCTCGCGGCCTAGGCCACTTGCGGTCACGTGTCCTATAGCACCCTACCCTGCCCCCCCTCCCTCTCTGATGTAGGGAGGGGCTGGGGACCCCTTGGTTGTTATAACAACCTCATCGCCTTCTCTCACACTCTCGGAGGTGACCGGGGGGTCCCCCCAGCAGGGGTATAGGGCGACCACTATAAGGTACCGGGTCTCCATGCGGGTAGTTGGTGAGGCGGGGAGGAGTAGGCCATCCCTCCCCCCTTTTCTCGCTCCCGCCGTGTTTCGCCGGGACCTTCCTCCCCCCCTCCCCATTGCTTAGCCACCTCCCTCCAGATACGTAAGGAGCCTTCCGTCGCAGCCGGGGCCCCTTTGGTTATAGGTATATTGGCTCCGCTAGCGGGCAGGGTGGGCGCTATGAGTGGTCGGTTGCTTGCCTACTATATCCTTATATCTCTCCCCCGCTACCGGAAGGGAGCTTACCCTTACCTACGCACTCTTCTAGTAGACGGGTGGAGAGTAGTTGTTTTAATTTTGTTATTTTAAGGATATGTACCCTAATTATAAGATATTTTACAATGATTGTGTGTTATTATATTATTTTTATCAACCATCCCCGCCATTGTCCGTCGTGGTTTCCATTACCACCACTCCTAGTTGGTTGATTCTTGTGCCTCCGCCATGGGCGGAGACATAGTCTATCTTCCAAACCTGGTTACCACACGTATTTTAGCGGGGCTCTGGTTTTATCTAACTTTATCGCTCCGGCACCAAACGGTAGCATATGTTAGGCTGTAAGTGTTTACTCTGTACTCATGTACTTTTTCACTTACAGGCTACCAACTGCAGGTTCCCAGCCTGTAATGCGACGCTCTACGACCCCTGTGGACATGACGAGTGCAGGTCTCACGCCCCGTGTGCCACGTCGTACAATGAGACGATCGTCTGGCACCCCGAAGCCTGCGCTATATGCTACGACCTGGTCGGTCAGCTGGGAGTGGGGTATGTCCATTATAGGCTTACTTATGATTTTACTAACAACTTCTAGTCGTAAGTTTGTTAACCCTGTCCACAATTGGTAGCTAATCTCACCTTTCTTTCAGGCTAGCGGTGTGAGGGAAGTCGCCCTCGCCACCCTGAAAGCGTGGGTGGCGGCTTTGGGAAAAACGCCGCCAAGGGCCAGCCCTACATCTTGGATAGGAAGCTGGCCATCCAGATCTTCCCCGCGGGCAAGTCGACGGGCTACGTCGACCCCTTGTCCGCTGCCCCATTGATAGCCTCCATCCAGCAAGACCTCCAGCAATCGTTTGGGGTCGTAGCATCCCAGGAGTCGGTTCCGGACGTCGCTGCTCTGGACCTGAACCTTGAGCCAATGGCGGTAGTTAGCGAGGATTTGTTGGTTGAGGTAGGTTGTCGGGCGCCCAAGGTCTTTCCTTGGGCGCTCCTGGATCTTCTCCTGTCCCTTCTTCTTCCGCCTCTTTCCAAGGCTTTGCGGGATCCGAGATCCCTAGCCGCCCTCCCGCTCTCTCTGTACCTCCTAAGGAGAAGGGAAAGAGAGAACCGAAGACCTTGTCTAAGTCGACTTCTAGGAAGTTCGTCTTCGTCTTCTTCGGCCAGGAAGTCGTCGACTTCATACGCCGATGCTGGTGAAGGCTAAGCCGAGCTCTTCCCAGTCGAAGAGCTCCAGAAGCAAGGCTTCGAAGGAGAAGGCTCGCGCTACCACCGAGTCACTGCCTTCTCCCGCCTCCGCTGCCTCCTCTCCGGCTATGCCGGCAGGGGTGGCAAGCACCAGCACCTGCGTTCCCTCTGCTGTCTCACCAGGGATGATGGAACAGGTAGGGGTGCTGGTAGGTTCCCAAATTTCAGCATTGGGAACACGTTTTGAGCAGATGTTCGCGCAATTATCGAACAGTCTGTCTCAAACTGGACAGTCTATCCAGGACCTCTCTAATAGAATGAGAGAGAATGAGGACCGAGTGGCTGGGCTAACTCAGGCTCCTCCCCAGTCCTCCCCTGCATCTAGCACGGGGATTCTCCAACTTCGCCTTACGACTCCTTGCCAGCTTTCTCTATGGAGGAATCCATGGAGAGTAGCGGCCTACGCTCCTTTTAAGGACGGGATGATTTTCGATCTCCGGAGTTTGGTACTCGAAGGATTGAGGACTTCGAGTTCTACCCTCCGTCTGACGCAGCCTTTCATGGGGTATGCTAGGCTGACGCCAACGGCTCTCACGAGAGAGGACAAGATCTCGAAGGAGTCAGTTCTCTACAGTAGAGATCACGCCCAGCGGGAGAATGGGTTTCACTGCCTTGAGGACTGGGGAGTGTAGAACACTAAACTCCAGGCCTATAAGAGTCCCTTCACTATTTTCGCGACGGAAGAGGAGGTCTCTCTTCCGTTCGCTACGAAATTGGTGGAGAAGGCTCTTCAGGCAGTCCTCAAGGATGAGCCCATTCCCACAGTTGAGGGAGTCGGAGTACTTACTCTCCACTCTTCCCCGCCTTCGGAGAGTTGTGGGAAAACCTGCCAGCTACATTCACGCAGGGTAAACTCAAGCCGGACTGCGCCATGGACCAGTTCGGTGAGAAATTACCTAGGCTGCCGGATTCCCTAATCCAGGCAGAGTTCGATGCGCGAACTAGGTTTGGCAGGTCCCTCAACTCTCTCATCGTTACGGAAATGGCTGCTCTTTCCTACGCTACGGAACCGCTGTTCAAGATTCTGGCGAAATCTCAATTTCAGACGGTTCTGTCAGACGCTTTTGACTTCTTCCAAGCCAGGAGGAACTGCCGGAAGCATGTCCTTCAAGAGTGCACTATCAGGCATGAGCCTAATAGACTCTTGGCTGCGAGCATGTGGGGGAGCGGATCTCTTCCCAGAGTCCGCAGTGAACGAAGTCCACCACGAAGCTGCTAGGACTCAACCAGAGCCTTAGAGCTAGGTGGGTATTTTCCTCTAAGAGGAAACAGGAATCCGTTCCCACTGCTGGCAAGAACCAAGAAGGCTGGTAAGAGGTTCCAGCCTTATAAAAAACTTCAACATCAGCAGCAGTTTGTGCAGGCAGTCCCAGTTACCCAACAGGGACAACCTTCCACAATCCAAACAGACCCAACCTTTCCTCCTGTGCCCCAGCAATCTCAACCATCTACTTCCTACGCTATCTCGCCGGCCTTTAACCCTGCTTATGAGGCTCAAGGCTACTCTCAACCGAGGGGTAGGGCGAGAGGTTACTTTCGTCAGCGTGGCGCAGGAAGGGGCACAAGGAGTAGGCAGTTCAGAGGAGGGCGTGGTGGCCAACCCGCCCATCAGCAATGAGGCTCCCCAGGTAGGAGGGGAGTGGCTGTTCCTCTTCCGCCACAGGTGGGGGGGTTCAGCAATTGGGCACAGAGCAATAGTGTCCAAAGGATAGCTGGAGTTGGATCAAAGATCCCCCTCCAATCATCATTTCATCAGGTACCGTCAAAGGAATTGATAGATTACGCGGAAGAACTCCTTCAGAAAGGAGCTATTGCGAGAGTCAAACATCTAAAATTTCAAGGGCGCTTATTCAGAGTGCCAAAGAAAGGCTCAACAAAAAGAAGGGTAATCTTAGACTTGTCAAGCTAAACTCTTTCATTCGCTGCGACAAGTTCAAGATGCTTACCCTCTCGCAAGTAAGGACCCTACTTCCGCGTGGAGCCGTCACATGCTCCATCGATCTTACAGACGCATACTATCATATCCCTATAGCCAGGCACTTCCGCCCATTCCTAGGATTCAGGCTAGGAAATCAGACATTCTCATTCAAAGTGATGCCCTTCGGTCTGAATGTAGCCCCCAGGGTATTCACAAAGATAGCAGAAGTGGTTGTACAACAATTGAGAGCTCAGGGAATCATGGTAGCGGCATACCTCGACGATTGGTTGATCTGGGCACCAACAGTCGAGGAATGTCTCGAAGCTACCAAAAAGGTGTTCACTTTCTGGAACATCTGTTGGGTTCCAGATCACCCCCAAAACGAAATCCAGACTTACTCCGGAATCTCATTTTCAGTGGCTAGGAATCCAATGGGATTTGTCTTCCCACAATTCTATCAATTCCAGTGGCCAAAACGGAAGGAAATAGCAAAATCTGTCAGGCAATTCCTCAAATGCAAACAGACATCAAGAAGAAACCAGGAGAGAATCCTAGGGGTCTCTTCAGTTTGCTTCGGTAACAGATATCCTTCTGAAAGCAAGGCTGAAAGATATAAATCGAATTTGGCGGTCAAGAGCAAACTCCAAATATCGAGACAATGTTGTCAGTAATCCACAGATCCTCCGCAACCAACTACGGCCTTGGTCAAAAGTAAGAACTTAGCCAAGAAGGTACCCCTTCAATATCCCCTCCCAGTGTTAACCATTCACACGGATGCTTCCCTGTCCGGGTGGGGGGGATACTCTCAGTTCAAACAGGTTCAGGGGACTTGGTCAGTTCAATTTCGCCAGCTCCACATAAACGTGTTGGAAGCAATGGCAGTATTTCTTACTCTGAAGAGACTGCTTCCCCCGAAGAAGTCTCATCTAAGGCTAGTTTTGGACAGTGCAGTGGTAGTTCACTGCATCAAACAGAGGAGGGTCCAAATCCAAGCATGTGAACCATGTCATGATAGCCATCTTTGCATTAGCAAACAAACACAAATGGCATCTGTACTGCCACTCACCTGGCAGGAGTAAGAAATGTGATAGCAGACGCCCTGTCGGTCAGTTCCTCTGGAATCAGAGTGGTCTCTGGACGTCGGGTCATTCCAGTGGGTAAGCCAGAGAGTCCCAGGTCTCCAAGTGGATCTCTTCGCCTCACAAGCGAACCACAAGCTCCCTTGCTATGTGGCCCCCAACCTGGACCCTCTGGCTTATGCCACGGAGCACCCTGTCGTTAGATTGGGAATCAGTGGAGGAGGTTTATATTTTTCCTCCAGTGAATCTTCTCTTGAAAGGTCCTAGACAAACATAAGGTCTTTCAAAGGGATAGTAGCTCTGATTTGCACCGGATTGGCCCAAGAGCAACTGGTATCCTCTTCGTTTTGGAATTGGGTCTCCGACCTCAACGGATCCCCCAATCCCAAACTGTCACAATCAGTACAAATGAGGACTGTGTTCGCTTCCTCAAGAACTCTCCAGACCCTAACTTTATGGACTTCATGAAGTTTGCGGCTAATAAAGATGCTGACATTGATCCACAGAACATTCTCTTCCTAGAATCAGATAAGAGAGAGTCAACCATTAGACAATATGACTCAGCTGTTTAAAAAATTAGCATCTTTCTTGAGAGATTCGAACACCACAACCATGACAGTTAATTTGGCTATATCTTTTTCAGATCCTTGTTTGAAAAACGGTTTTTAGCAGCTAGCACGATTACCACTCACAAATCGGCTTTGAAGAAATCTTTCAAGTAGGTTTTCAGATAGATTTGACTGAATCTTATTTCACATCTATCCTAAAGCCTGTGCTAGACTTAGACCTTCTCAGAGGCCTACTACAGTTTCATGGTTCTTAATGATGTCCTCAAACTAGCTTCAGATACTGACAACTCATCTTGTACGTTCATTATGCTCCTGAGGAAGACATTATTCTTATTAAGCCTAGCCTCAGGAGCTAGAATTTCAGAACTGTCGGCTCTATCCAGGGATGCGGGTCATGTGGAATTCCTCCCATCAGGAGAAGTTCTACTTGCTCCGGATCGTAGCTTTTTAGCCAAAAATGAAGATCCTCTTGCAAGGTGGGCTCCTTGGAAGGTTATCCCACTTCCACAGGATCCTTCTCTCTGCCCAGTATGCAACTCTTAGAGCCTTTCTTTCTCGTACTTCTTCTAGATCCTCAGGTGCTCTCTTTATGAGAGGAAAAAGGTGGTACTTTATCAGTTAAAGGCATTAGACAGCAAATCCTTTACTTCATTAAACAAGCCAACCCTGAGTCATTCCCAAAAGCACATGATATCAGGGGAGTAGCCACCTCAATTAATTATTTCCAACATATGAACTTTGAGGATCTTAGGAAGTATACTGGATGGAAATCCCGGACAGTCTTTAAACGGCATTATTTAAAGTCCTTGGAATCTTTAAAGTTTTCAGCAGTAGCAGCGGGAAACATAGTTTCCCCTGTACTGTTTAGTAGTTGTAGTATTGATCCAGGTCTCCTTTCTACCTACTTCAACCAACATGCTCAACCTATCGTCAGGCTACTCAACATCATAGCCTTAGCCGTTGTATCATATAGTGGATTGTCCCTTATTTTTTTGCTAGGGACAACCACTTTTGTACTGATATGTACTTCAGTGTACCTACCCTTATTTTTATGCTAGGGTAGGACACAATATGTTTGTATATTCACCATTTTGTTGCTTGTGATGAACTTCAATCACAATGTTTGTATATATTTGGAATTAATTGTATTAATATGGATGGATTTCAGTGTACCTACCCTTATTTTTATGCTAGGGTAGGACACATGTATGTATATATTTTGTAATTATGTATTCTAATTACGTTAAATCCCAAATTTGTCTTATTTTACATGCATCTCTGTAATTTTATTTATTTTATTTGCCATTTAAAGTACTTTTAAGTTTACTAACATTTCTATTATTTTACTGTTATAATAAGTTAGTTTAAGAGTTGACTTAAATTTGTATGCGTAATTGATAATTGTTTACTTATATTATATCCATCATTTTAAACTGTTTTTCATTGGTTTCCTTTTCCATCTTGTCTGTTTCTCTGGTACTCTTTCATAGGCCGACACGAGCTGAGCCCAGAAAAGGGATTTTGACGAAGGAAAAATCTATTTCTGGGTGATTGGCTCGTGTCGCCCTATGAAACCCCCCCTTTTTTATGGTTTGTTTTCCCCCCCTTGCAAGACAAGATGTATTTATTGTTTTAATTAAGGATGACGCTAGGGGCGCTGCGTCCGTGGCGTCCTCTAGTAGTAGTAGTAGAGGCTGCATCGCCCGTTGGTATCAGCTCTCTCTTGGGGTTGATTCTGATAGGGAAGTTCTAATTGGTGTTTGTCTCGTGGTAGTGTTCCACACTCGCCCCTATTTCATACCGACACTTCTTTTTAAGAGTGAGCGAGTCAGTTTTACTGACATTTTCTTTTTTATTTTGTTTTTCTCTGGTAATTTTTAGGCTAAATTTACCTAGAAAGAATGATATTAAAGGATACTTTCATAGGGCGACACGAGCCAATCACCCAGAAATAGATTTTTCCTTCGTCAAAATCCCTTTTTTCTTCCAAGTCCCGTTTTTCATTTTCTTTTGATTGTATAATCTTTTGTTCTGCATTTTCTATCTTACTTTTTAGTTCTATAACTTTCCATGCATTTTTTTTCTTTTGCAAGACCTTTTTTGCCACTTTCTTCTGATTTTCTGGAACAAGATCCTTCTGTCTCTTGGTATGCATGAATGATGTTTACTTTTCTTCTTCGGTATATATTTATCCACTGTTTTCTCCAATATTTTATATAATATCTCCGTATTTTACCCTTATGTCATCACTACGAAAATGTTATCCCAATCTTTGTTTAATTCTTCATTAATTTCTGACCATTTTATATTTTTATTGTAGAAGTTGTATTTTCCATATCCTTCCCACTTTTTCATTTCTTGCTTATCTCTATTTTCACTTGCTTTGGAATGAACTGTTAATTCTATGACATTATGATCTGAAATACTCGCATTATAAACTATTATTTCTTAACATAATTCATCTCGTTCACAAATACTAGGTCTAAAGTATTTTCCTTTCTTGTTGGCAGGTGATTTATTTGTTGAATGTTGTATTCTAGTAGCATAATCTAATAGCTTTTCAAATTGCCTCTTATCTTCTGCACTACTATTACTCTCTTTTTTATATGTATAAGTACAACCACAGTCTCCTATTCGTTCTTTCCATTCTACGAAAGGAAAGTTGAAGTCACCAGATAGGAGAATAGTCCAGTCCTTGTGATTTCTACATATATCATCCAATTTTTCAATTATTAAGTCAAACTCTTTAGTATTAGGAGGTCTATATATTACTATGTTCATCAATTTTCAGATTCAAATTCTACCGCTATTAGTTCACATTCTGAGTTACTATATTTCTCATATATTTTTCCTTGTTTTTTGTCTTTCCCATATATTGCGGTTGCCCCCTTGATTCCTATTTTTTTCTATCTGATCTATAAGTTTGGAACCCTTTTATTTGATCATCATTCCCAGTCTCTTGGGAATACCAGGTTTCACTTATATTCATTACGTATATCTATTTCTTTTCATTTTTGGGTTAGTTCTTCTAGGTACTCTATTTTTCTTTTTGAGTTACTCGTAACTAAACCCAATGAGTCATCCAGCTGATGATGGTCAATCAGCTCGATTGTTAGGTTTTTGATACAATGGTATGATTAATCAAACAAATCAGCAACTAGTGCTTGTTTGTGCTTGAATTTCTTCCTGCCACATGATACCAGTACCAAAACATGTTCCTCACACATTCACACTGTGTCTGTTCTTGCAAGTTTAAATTTAAGCTCTACCTGGTTTGGCATATCAAACAGATAATATCATGTGTGTAATGATTTGGAGATTGTTTCATAACCACAAAAAGATAAACCTAACACACAAATTCACACAGAGGTACAAATAAAAAAAACATAAACAGTAAAATACAAGCAACAGAAAGCAAATTATTAACCTTTACAAAGATATCCAATATCACCTGTCAGTAAATATACCATACAAACCTGGTATGAGGAAGGAGCAACATGTTCTTTGATTTACGCTGATCTTCGGTCAATGTTAGATTGAAAGTTGTCTGTACTGCTAAAATTGCATCAGCATCATTTGTTTCTGCTGCTTGTTGTTTCTCTACAGCTACTGTTCTATTATCTTGAACTGTCAAGTCTGGACCCAAATTAAATTCTTCACACTGTAACAGGTAATAATTTATAAGTTATGGACATATAATACTTAAAAACAATATAAAAAGCATTCGTGGACATAACACTTACAAACAATAAATACTAAACATACGTAGATCTAATTTCAGCTTCTCTAGTACATCTGTATTCCACTACAGGTGTTTCAAATCTTTTAGCTCGTCAGAATTCTCCTTAGCAGTCCACTAAGTAGTGGGGAGGTTAGACAAGTATCAAAATAATAAATATTTTTATAAAAATTTATATTATTTGGGATGAATCTCCCCTACTTTTCAAGATAGCTGATTTCCACACTGAGAAGAGGATGGTAGGCAGTGCAACAAAGCAAAATCCCTTCAGCCAATCTAACTAAAGTCTTCTTGCAAGAAACCAAAAGCATTCTTACCTATCTGAATCATTTCAGGATCTTACTGCCACAACAAGTTGGATATCCACTCAGGAACCAAGGCTTTCAAATACGTGCAGCGAAGAGCAGCCTCACAGACAAAACCACTTCCATTGAGTAAGAACGTAACAGAAGTAGCGTGAAGGGACCCTTGTACCTGATGTCCGAAAAGACTTTACCCGCTGCCATTAGTGGACTGAGGGCTTTACAGTTTAGGACACAATTCTGCATACTAAAGTTAGTGATTGGCAAAAGCCAAATTGGACTTCTACTGCACCAAATTCATCACTTTCTCAAAAGACAAATTTGTCATAAAACTTAGTGACGTTGCAACCATTCTTACATTATGAATGTTTACCTTCAATAAAAGCAAAGTTCCTCATTGGACAAGTCAGTTACATGTTCGACTACCGATCTCAGGGTCCAGGTTCGACTCCCCGCTCTGCCAATGTGGAATCAAAGGAATTTATTTCTGGTGATAGAGATTCATTTGTTGATGCGTTTCGTATCCCACAATAAGCTGTAGGTCCTGTTGCTAAGTAACCAAATGGTTCCTAATCACAAAAATATCTAATCCTTCAGGCCAGCCCTAGGAGAGCTGTTAATCAGCTCAGTGGTCTGGTAAAACTAAGATATACTCAACTTCTTCAATAAAAGCAAAAGATACAGAACTACTTCTCATGAGCCTGCCTCATCAAATACACCACAGAAAACACCATGTTATTTGACAGACCTTCTAGGTTTTCTAAAACCACAAAACAAAAGGTTGACTGCTGCTTCATAGGTAAAATTTGGAATTCTTAGTTCTCAGAAAAAACTAGTCTTAATATCATTCTCAGCTCTGAGGCAAAAATGATTAAACAGCATTCTCTTAACAACAGCCTTATAGGAGAGTGCTTGCAATGCACTTACTCTTTTACCTGCTGACAGTGCTAACAAAAAGTGTTTCATGGTAAATACTTCAATGAAACTGATTCTGGAGGCTAACAAGGATCTGCAGACAAAATTTTACAACTAGTACATCTAAATGCCAGAGTAAAACAGATACTGAGTTCTAGGGGCTTCAATTTCAACTGATCTCGATACCTCAAGGTGTTGATAATTAGCTATATCCAACAGCATATGATGCAATACAAGGTAAGCATGGAACTACAACCTCAAAGGCATACAGCAAAAAAACTCTTACTATATCTAGGAAAGTGAAGAAACTCTGGTGTCTACAGGGGTATGGGTGCTGAAAATTCTTATACAATGGCACCTGGAGTAATACACAAACTGCTGCTTCTAATTCAAGGCCACGGTTAAGTATAGAGTCTGAGATACCTTTGAAAACCCCCTTAATGGGAGGAGATGGTTGAGCATCTCCAAGCAACTAAGTGTGGGATGCAGAAATTAGTGAAACCATATGTAATGTAGTAGTTTGAGCTGATTTTTTTCTTAACAGAAGAATATGAGAGAGTTCTAACAAGGTCTTCAAAGTAAACCAAAAGACAATAGGATATGCCACGGGGATGTCCTAAACAAAAGACTTAAAACAAATTTTCTTAAAATTTCCTCCCGTAACCTTTTGCATGACAAAGTAAAAGCACTGTACACCTGGGCAAAGCCCTTGATTTGCCCAGGAAATGTGCACCTTAAAAAGTAGAGACTTCCTATGAGATGATCCCTCTTGCTGACATACAATCAGTAAGCTGCTCATCTGAGGAGTCGCCCTATAGTGATAGGTTATGCTGTTCTCACCTTCCACCCCCTTGTAGACTAAAGAATCACCATGGCGGTGTTCCTGAGTAACATAAACAGAGCCAAGATGGATCTTACCTACTTCAAAGATAAGACCACCAGAATATGGGATACATTACTGTTCTGGTTACTCATGTGAAAAGGAAGGTTAAGCTAGGAATTGAACTTAAGCCAACCCAGAGCCAAATTCTTAAGGAATGGGGAAATCTTTCAGAATCAAGAAGTCTTGCCTAGCCATTTCAAACCCAGACTCTGGAAAACAGGACGGCTGGAGTAGAATCTCTATCATGTACATGGCCGAGCGAGGACAACGTACAAGGACGAGCCTGGATCCACAGCTGTGTTTACCATCAGGGAGAAGATCACTCTTGCTTAGAAGTCTCTCAACCCGACTCTGGAAGATGAACGGTGAGAGCAGGACCTTCATCACGTATATGGACGAGTAACAATGACATGTTTTCAGGAGAGACATGGACGTATAGAGACAGCGGTGAAGCACTATCAAAATTGCGACAGCTCTGTGGTCATGAACAAGTACACTTACATGAGAGACACTGCTGTTTAAAGAAACAGCAAACCACTCTGGCTCGCAACTCTCCTATCATCATGAACATGTATGTGTAAGTTGAGACACGGTCGTGAAGAGAATTTGGTGAAGCAACCGTTCATGTACTTGAAGGAAGTCACGTCCGTGCTAGGAAGATGGAGAATCACTTCTCTCACTCTCAGAAGATGGCACATAGACTGGGACATATTCACGTACTTAAAGGAGAGAGACATGTCCATGGTGGGAAGATGGAGAATCACTTCTCTCACTCTCAGAAGATGCCACACGGACTGGAACATGTTCACGTACTTGAAGGGGAGAGATATGTCCATGCTGGTAAGACAGAGAATCACTTTCTCACTTTCAGGAGACGCCACACTGACTGGAACATGTTCACGTACTTGAAGGAGTGAGACACATCTGTGCTGGGAAGATGGAGAATCACTTCTCTCACTTTCAGAAGACACCACATAGACTGAAACATGTACATGTACTTGAAGGGGAGAAACATGTCCGTGGAAAAACACCTTTCTCACTCTAAGAAGACACCACAAGACTTGTATCTCTGACTGTGACACTGTCATGGCCGATGATGGAAGTTATGTCATGGCAACAGGCGGAGGAGAGACGTCACCAAAGTGGACGTCACAGGCAGAGAAGTTTGAGAATGATGTCAAGGCATTCAGACTGGTAGCCAAGGTCAAAAGTCTCGGTGACAACAAAGATGGTGAAAAAGGCCTTCTGCCACCTCCTACAGCAACCGGAGGACCTTCACAAGACAAGTACATGTGACGAATAGCAAAGATTTTCCAAGAAAATCCATCGCAGACGCTGAAGGAAAAAGAAAGATATATTCCCTCAGCTGAACGCAGCAGCATAAGCCATGATGTCATAGGTCCATTTGAGACATCACACAGCAGAAAACAGTGTTCTCCTGTATTCGCGGGGGATGTGTGCCAGACACCCCAGTGAATGGTTAAAACCCGCAAAGTTAAAACCACCACTAAAAATGCTTATAACTGCCTATCTTGAAAGTTCAGATACCAAATGTATACCTTAAATAACATCCTACTTCAATTATACCTAAAATTACTAACCTATTACTGTATTAATCTTTGAGGTTATATTATTAATATTTCAGAGTCATCTTAAACATTCTACCACTAAAAATATCTACCTACAGCCAATAACAGAGAGAGAGACGAGAGAGGAGAGAGGACCGAGAGAGAGAGAAGAGAGAGAGAGAGAGAGAGAGAGAGAGAGAGAGAATAACTCCTAGACTCCAACTCCTTCCCCTCTGCCAGCCAATTCCTGGATAAAAAGACTGGGAATCACTATTTTTAATTAATCTTATTAATATTTATTTATACTGCAAAACAAATAAACTTATGTAAGTGAGAGAGAGAGAGAGAGAGAGAGAGAGAGAGAGAGAGAGAGAGAGAGAGAGAATGTTATTGTTTAATCTCATTAAACTTAATATTATTTGAAAACTAGTATACTGTATATTATTTTACCATAAAATGTAGTAATACCCTTAAAGATATACTTATACATACATTTCCAACCCAACCACTATGACATATCTCATGTGGCAAGAGAGAGAGAGAGAGAGAGAGAGAGAGAGAGAGAGAGAGAGAGAGAGAGAGAGAGAGAGAGAGAGAGAGTTATCCTTATTTAAAAGTGTGAAATGGATAGATTATTGTATTTCTTTAAAATACTATCACATATGAATTTTGAAAGTAGTTATATTATTATGCGAAAATATTAATAAACATACACATGTACCATAGAAATTCTCTCATCTTAGTAAAAGTGAGAGAGAGAGAGAGAGAGAGAGAGAGAGAGAGAGAGAGAGAGAGAGAGAGAGAGAGAGAGAGAGAGAGAGAGAGAGAGAGAATTTACATGATCTTGAGTGAGTAACACACTCCCCCTCCTGTCACATTACCCGATATATTTGACAGCTGTTGGACCCCAGCCATCTCAGCTTGGCTACCTGGAGTGCAAAGACAAGTTGCTGGGTAAAATGGATTTTCTTTCATTCCTAAATAATTTTTTTATTTATAAACTAAAATCTTGCTAATTCACTTTAGTATTTTTTTTAATTAATTAATATTATTGCTGTTTACATTAAGATTGATATTTGAAAATTAGTATATCATTTATTTATCATACAAAAACATACATCTCTGTAAAAGAGAGAGAGAGTGAAATGGAAAGATAATAATATTTCTGTAAAATACTTTCACATATGATTTTTGTAATTACAGTTATTATTATTACTATTATTATTATTATTATTATTATTATTATTATTATCATTTAAAAATATTAACATATTATACATACATGTACCATAAAATCTTTCATCTCAGTAGAGAGAGAGAGAGAGAGAGAGAGAGAGAGAGAGAGAGAGAGAGAGAGAGAGAAACACTCCCTCCCCTCCTGTCACATTACTTGATATATTTGACAGCTGTTGGACCTCATCTTGGACCTGGAGTTCGAAAGAAAGATGCGTGAAGACTGGGATTTCCTTCATTCTTACATATTTTTTAAATTTATAAACTAAAATCTTACTAATTCACTGTAGTATTTTCTTTAATGAATTGATTGCTCTTTACATTAATATTAATATTTGAAAATTAGTAAATCATTTATCATACAAAAAACATACATCTCTGTAAGAGAGAGAGAGAGAGAGAATTACTATTGTTATCATGTGACTTCATTTAATCTTAATAAACTTACTAATACAGTATTGATCAATATTAATATTTTAAATTAGTAAACAATTTTTGTAACAAAAATGTATTTAGGCATGAAAATAACATCAAAATACACTAATTAGTGATTATTTATCGTCGGAAAACCCCGCGAATAGGTGAATTCCCCGCAAATAATGGGTAGATATGATCCAGAGAGAAATCTGCGAATCCGGAGAACGTGAATACGGGGGACCCACTGTAATGTTACAGAAAGAGAGAAAACATTATGAGTAGTGCAGAAAAACATTAAAACAACACACCAGAACATTATATCATAAAAGAAAACGGTACCGAGTCAAACGTCATTGGTAGACGATACTCAAAATAGTCAGTAAGGTTGGTATCCCCGCATGACGATAACACTGTATTGTTTGGCAAGCAAGGGGCTCCGAAGACAGTACTGACTGCTTCCAAAGACTCACTATCTCACAGCAAAACCACACAAATAAAAAAACTAAGGTGGCATCTCTGTCAGAGGATGGGAAGTAGAGGGGCTCCCAAGCTCTGAGTGACCACTGCCACTGCCAGACTACCAGACAAGAAGTATGGCTAACAACTGAAGAGCCTGTAAAGAAACATCATATGTGCTCTCTCCCTCTCAGGAAAGAAGATTTCTATCCTGAGAGAGGGAAAAGAATCATATTTGCATGAGGATGGAGGGAAAGAAGGGAGTGAGCCATACTGAGCTGTACAACCCACACCAGCCCCCTCCCACCAAAATGAAGGAGAGAGACGAGAGGACAATCATAACTGGCCCTGCAAGCAGAAGGGAAGTTTGCAATCATAGCCATTAAAATTTGTGTTGAACAAGTATGTATAGGAAACTACTCATATGCTAGACAGCCGAATCATAGCATAAAAACTTGTCTGCAACACGAATCCCTACGTCTCGAACGTTCTGAAACACACAAATTCTGAAAGACTATAACATTACTAAGTTCTCAAAAAGTGTGTAAGAAGACAAAAAGAAAGATACATAAAAACATTAATGTCAATATAAATGTTTCTCATTATCTTCAAAGTAAATAAGTAATAAAGAAGAAAAAGAGCTGGGTCCTCTCTCCCTGATGGAGCAATATTCCCTTTGGAGATGGACCAGCATACAGTGGGCCCCCGTATTCGTGTTCTCCAGATTCGTGGATTCAGGGATTCGCAGACTTCTCTCTGGACCCTATCTACCCATTATTTGTGGGAAATTCGCCTATTCATGGTATTTTTCTATGAGAAATATCCAGAAATTCCTGGGTTTTTTTAATCAATTTCATCATAAAATGCACTTTTTGTGATAAAACTACTAAAAAACAAGGTATACAGATTTTTAGTGGGTTTTTGTTGAGTTTTACCTACAAAATAGGGCGTTTTCAGCATTGTTGTAGGGGTTCCAATTATTCACGGATTCTAAAAGGGGGGTGGGGTCTGGTACAAGTCCCCCCCAAAATAAGGGGGGCCACTGTACTCATAACACAAGCAATGATAAAGCAGAAGAAATACAGGCTTTGATAAAAAAAAACTGGCTTGGTGAAAGGAGAGCAAAGCAAAACTACTCTCCAAGGCAGTTGAAGAAAGACTGGTGCATCACAGACCAACATCCTCCTTGTATACACAAGAGTTGCCAGATGCCACAGATTCCTTGCTTTACAATCTCGGATTGTTTTTAACCTATTTCCAGTTAGCGTTAGAAGAATTATCCGATTGTTCAGACCAAAGGTTTGTTCCGCATATGAACAAAGCCTGAACACATTACTCTGATAATTTTAAATGGCAAGTAATAAAGAATTCCCTCACCATCAGACAAGATAACGCAATTTCAATTATGCTAAATAGCTTTCATTTTTGGGTATCATTCTTGATATTATTGAATATACAAAAATACTTACACTCTGTAAAACTTTCCCAGAAGGCTTTTTTAATACAATTTTACATCTATAAGGAACTGCAGGCTGAAGGTGAATGGTAGCAGATGCTATGTGGCAAACAGATGAGATCAAATTTTCTTGCACACAGTCTGCACTAGCATATACTATCAGCTGTTCTACATTTTCATCTGCAACAAGAAACTGCTGATGAATCACAATTGCTTAAGCAGAACTCTCACTCCACTCAGCTTAAACTATAAAATGATTTTAACTTCACTAGTCCAATCAGAGTAATTAATATATTAGTTTTACTTTTCTCCCTTTTCAAGTCTTATTGAATTAAATTGCTGGATAGTGAAAACCTTATAGGATTCAACATGCTGCATAAAAACCCTTACTACTGTACTTACAATCTCTCCAAAAAAGATCCTAGGATAGGATACAAGGTCAGTTTATTTTTCTTAATAATGTTTCTTCAGTATGCACAACTTATATTGCCACACGTTGCTGGGCTATTTTTAGAAAACAAAGAGAATACACTGTACTGATAACAAAACTGTCCTTCATCACAAATCTAGCTCTGTGGCCCTTGAACAACAGCTCCAAATCAACTGTTGGCACCTCTTCTCCCTCCTGGTTTCTTTTATGAAACTAGTAAAAGTCGTGATACTTAACTGGCATGACCACCATAATTGTTTTAGTATCAGCTCTTTCCTCTATAGGGTGTGATATAAAATGAGTTAACAACACTCCTCTGTCTTGTCCTCCTTCTGATGAAATTCCCAAAGGTTTATTAGGGCTTCATATAACCTCTTTCTCACGATTTTCTGGGTCTCCTTACAGATCTCAATCCAGTTACTGCCATACCTCCTCTGCCCATCTCATTACATATCCAGAAGGTCACATCTATGTCTAGCCCTTGGATACCATATCTCTCCACCAAAACCTCTAATATGAACTTCTCACATACTGTGGCCATGAATCTTGCCATTCTATACCCACACCTTTCAAAATCATGTTTTCCTTATAAGTATCCCACATTTTTTAAAGAAATACTTATGTCTCCATCATAAGTACGCTTTCCCTACTAATGGGTCATTTTTATTTACCATGAACTCACTATCCCAATACATTTCATTCATACTGCAGCCTCTTGATTACTGCTCTCTCAAGTCCCTCTTCTCCGGCCTGTGTCCCCAAGGTAACAAGCTAAATTCCTTTAAGACCTGCCAATCACAGCATGTCAAAATTTCAGCCAGGACAAAAATTTCCTTCAGCAGACAATGACCTTGACCAAATCAGCTTTTGTTTGTCATAACATCCTCAAATAACATCCATAGATAATTAGGAACTTTGGTATGAAATATAAGCTTGATATCTCATTATTGAAAACCTATGGTCTAGAAAAGAATTTCTTAGACATCTCCAAGTACTAGCCTTGATCTTTTCCAAAAGAACATGGTTCATTGTCTTGACACATGGTTTAATCCCATGCTGTTTGTGCCAAGTACTTTATAAATCTTTACTGTTTATCACTTATAATTATGGCCCAAAGAATTTGTGGGTGTGAAAAATACTTTTTGAAAAAAATTAATTTTTTTATACAAACAACAGTCAACACAGTAGCCTAACCCTGTAGTCCTTAGCTCTCCAGGCATACTCCAGAGTTCCAAGATATCTGAGTTCCAAAGCTTACAACTCAGAAAAATAGAGCTGCTCTCTGTACTGTCTACCATCTACATAAAAGATGAGGGAACAAGAGGGTCATTTAACTAAAGTAATGTTTTTTGTAAAAAAAAAAAAATCAATTTTCATTTTAAAAAAGTGTACTATTTGTTTTGGCACAAAATCACAAATTTTAAGTAATTTGTATTTAAGCTAGATATACTTAAACCAAACTACTTAAGAGAATCCTAGATGTCAATCTGGTACCGACCAGAAAAAACTGGTTATTCCCTCCTGACCCCCAGCCAGGTATGCCCCAGGGTCGAAGATCATGACCTCTGACCTGCAGTCCTTTCCACGCCCCTAAAGCTCCTGCCCTCAGATACGTGGGGACAGAAGGGTGTGTGTAAAAATTTCGTAGTTTGGGGTAAGTACAGTTAGGAAAAATACAAATTACTTAAAATTTGTGATTTGTTCCGACACCGTATGCTTACCCCAAACTACTTCTTAGGAGACTTAATCCTTAGGAGGCGGGAGTATCTAGGGAAGGATGAGTCCCTACCAGGAAGAGGTCATCCTCCTTCAGGCCGGAAGAAGGAGGGAGACCCGCTCCCCTGGATTAGGGCGGAGGTGGGGATCCCCTCGCCGTTCGGAGACAATCCCAACTGGTGGGCAATGGAGGGAATAACTTATGGGTGTAAAGCAATGGTCTGTAAGGCAAATATTCCTCTCACAGACTCACCTGAAAATTTGAGGAATTTTGTCGATTACATCGAAGGCCCAGTGGGGAAGAAGGGGAAAGAAGCAGGGTAGGATACAGAGGATGGAAACACCACATTTACACACTCAGATACATACGACACATACACCCCCTAGGCTAGGCTAGACCCTCTGCTGGCCCACCACCACCAACCCTATCTCAAAGGCATCAAGGGACCTCCTCGTACAATCCTTGAGGTGATGGGCTGTAAAGGTGGACTGACTCTTCTACACCCCCGCCCATAGTATCTGGGCGATGGCCATATTCTTGGAGAAAGACAGGTCCTTGGGATCCTTGGACTCAGGAAGAGCTGGAATGAAGAACTCCACGAACCTCTCGTCTACCACTGATGGGTTCTGAGTCCTGGCTACGAAGGACGGCACAAATTTGAAAGTTAGTTCTCTCCACCCCCTTGAGTGGGACACCTGGTAGGAGAGGCCATGAAGCTCCCCCACCCTCTTGGAAGATGCTAGAGCCAAGAGGAAGACTGTCTTGAGTGTGAGCTCTCGGTTTGTGATATCCTTGAGCAGCTTGAAAGGGGGCTTTTTCAGAATGGCCAGGACTCTGGCCATGTCCCATCGAGGAACCGATAGGGACCTGGGGGGCATGTCTGTTCGAACCCCCTAATAAGTAGGGAGATGTCCTTTGAATTCCCCAGATCTACACCTCTTTGATAGAAGACCTGGCTCAAGACCGCCCTGACTCCTTTGATAACCGTGATGGAGAGCCCCTTGTCATTCCTCAGATGGACAAGGAATTCCGCGACGTGGGGAATCTTGGCTCGTAGGGGGTCCAGGTTCTATCCTTGCACCAGTCCCCGAAGAGCTTCCACTTTGCTTGGCAGACTGCTGCGGATGACTTCCTAAGGCATCCCAACATTCAGGAGGCCACCTTGCGCAAGAACCCCCTCTTATTCAGGAGGAGCTCGATAGCCTCCACCCGTGAAGGCAGAAGGCATCCAGGCCCTCGTGGAACCTCTCGAAGTGGGGCTGTCTTAGAAGGTCCAGCCTTCGGGGGAGCTTCCAGGGTTCTTGAATGGACATCTTCAAGAGATCCGGGAACCAGTCCCTGTCGGGCAACCTGGGGGCTACGAGGGTCATGACCGTGGCTTTGGAGGTTCGGAGACGATTGAGGACCTGCCTGAGGACTCCGAAGGGGGGGAAAGGCGTAGAGGTCTAGTCCATTCCAGGGGTGCTGGAACACGTCTTCCCACTGCTATCAGGTCCGGGACCAGGGAGCAGAACACCGGGAGCTTGCGGTTTAGGCTCGTTGCAAACAAATCCATGTAGGGGGAGCCCCACCTCCCGATCAGCTCGCCCGCTACAGCCGGGTGTAGGAACCATTCCGCCCCTAGGACCTGCCCTTGCCTACTGAGTCCATTGACGATGATGTTCCTTTTCCCCAGAATGAACCTCGCTGACAGGGAGATCCCGGCATTCTCCTACTCCAGAACTGTCTCTGCCAGATCACACAGGGGTCATGATCTCAGACCCCCAAGCTTTTTGCGTAAGCAATGACAGTGGCGTTGTCACACATGACTGCCACTCTCTTGTTCCTCAGACTGTATTTGAAGGCTTGGAGCACTTTGAGGATGCCAGGAGCTCCAGGTTGTTGATATGGAGTCCTCGTTCCCATTCTGACCACTCCCCCCCCCCTCATTTCTGCCTGTAGGTGGGCTCCCCAGGCCCCCCTCGATGTATCTGTGAAAAGGAGCATATCTGGAGGAATGTCTGCCAACGGAAAAAACCCCCGCCGGAGGTTCATGTCGTCCAACCACCAGCGAAGGGCCCCTGACATCGACTGAGAGGGTTCTATCACCTCCCATGGGTTCTTGCCATCCAAGGCCAATCCATCCTTCAAGTTCCACTGGACAGGCCTCATCTTCAGCCTTCCCTGGGGTACTAGCTTCTCCAGGGAGACAAGGTGGCCTATCAGCCTCTGCCATATCCAAGCTGGTCGGGGTGTGCCTGTCAGGAAGGGGTTTGCTACGTCCTTGAAGTTGGAAATCCGATCCTCCAACGGGAACACACAGGTCCATACCCAAGTACACCATCCTGTTGGTGGGCTCCAGGTGTGACTTCTCCAAGTTCAGGACGATACCTGGACGAGAGCAGAGGGTCAGGAGTTCGTCCCTCTGCTCCCTTAAGTAATCCTTTGAGGAGGAATGGAGTAACCTTCTTGTGGGCCCAGGAGGTTCTGCCAAACCGTTCTGCACCCAGATAATCCCGAAAACCCTACAGAATGCTGAGCCTTCGTCCATGGCCCCTTGGGCCTCCAAGGAGTTCTGCGGGCTGTTGAGCATGAAGGCGTCCTCCTCCAAGTCTTCTCTTGCTACGGATGGCCCCGCCACTGGTTGTGGGGACGGGGGAGGAGTGGGTTGCCAGACCAAACCAGCACCTTCTACTTCTAACTGAAGAAAGGGCCCTCCCCACCTGGAGGGGCCATCATGGGCCACCTCCTGGACAAAGGGGGAACCCCGCTAGGGAGGCGCTGGAGCGGCAAGCTCCACTCCTCCTGCATGACAGGAGGGAGCAGAGGTCTTGAGCTGGAAGGAGCCCGGTCGGTAGGAGCAGGGGCCGCTGGGGCCACCGGAACTGACATGGGATCCACCAGAGCCGCAGGGGGACACCCCTGGGAGGGGGCCTCCCCCCCACTCGGGGGGACCTCGAGGGAGCAGCACACTTGGGAACTGACCTCGGGGACCAGGAGGTCTGCGAACAATGATGTCTACGGTGCAAATCATCCCGGCGACGGTCGCTCCTACTCCGACCCCTGCGGTCCCAGCTACGACGGTGAGATCTGGACTTACGGTCCAGGGAGGAGGTGAAAGAACGACCTCGACTCCTCCCGTAGTACCTCCTCCTGGAACAGTAGCGTCTCCTCGAAGATCTGTACGAGGAACTGCCCGACGACGATTTCCCTTCCGAAGATCCATCTCTCCTCTTGTCTCTTCTGCGGTGACTCCTGTCCCAGGGTGAGTGGGAGGAGCGGGCGGGGTGATCGGAGCGAGAGTGGATGGGGAAGGTCTCCCCCCGGGAGCTCCCCCCTGCAAACGGCCTCTGTCCTGGTGGGGGGGGGGGGGGGAACGAAGGGCCCTAAAATGGTAACGTCTCCTCTCTTAGGGGGGACCTACCCGGTGTATGGGGAGTGCCCAACCAGGAGCCGGGGGGACACTCAAAGAATCCATCGGCTCCCGACGTCTACCTGGACGATCCCCCACCTCCAGGGAGGTGGCTGGGAGTGCGGAGGAGGAGGAGGAGAGTCTCATGGGGATCGCGGGGGACTGAGCAGTGCACCCTGCTCCGGAGCGGCGCACTCCACGGCTGGCGGCAAGCTCTTGGAGGCGTGTAGCACCGCAACCAACACGTCCATGGACAGCGTGCCCTGCAGGCCACCATGAGCCCAGCACTCTTGCAAAAGAGAAGAACTGCCCGCCTGTACACGTCTCTTCACAGACTTCACGGGTCCCGCATTTGCAGACCCAGCAACAGACTCACCTAGGTCCCCTCGCTGGGAGGGGACGGAGGAACACTCCTGAGGCTCTTCCGGGGAATCCTGAGAGGGAGCAGGCAACTGCTCATGCTCCTACTCCATGGATCCTACGAGGAAGCCTTCTTGGCTGGAGCACGAGGTAGCGGCCAGATCCCATTGATGATCTGACCACGAGACGCACTCACCACATGTACCTTCCCGCGAACAAGAGAGACCCCAGCACTTACTACAAAAAATGTGGTATTCATCTTATAAGGCAAAAGGAAGGACTCACAGGTCCTGCCCTCCGGACCTGGGCAACGCCGTTGCAATGAAGCTTCCACAAGAACCGAAAGACCACACACACACAGCACACACACCACACACAAGAAAAGACAAAGGGAAACGGGGCGGTAAACGGACGACAAGCTGGAGCGTGTAAACGCTACAGCGACCAGGAAAGGACTGCAGGTCAGAGGTCATGATCTTTGACCCTGGGGCATACCTGGCTGGGGGTCAGGAGGGAATGACCAGTTTTTTTGGGTCAGTACAGGATTGACATCCAGGATTCTACTAAGTAGTTCGGGGTAAGTATACGGCGTCGGAACAACTTTACATTAGCATTAGTAATACTTAAGTGGGATGGATTCTTGAATTTTCCTGACATGTAATCCTCTGAGAGTTAAAGCCCAATTCCACATCATGAACTGCACATTGTCCTTGCTAGTAAAAGCAAGGTTTGTATTTATCCTAAATCAATTAACCATATATATACATACCTATTGTCCTTACTTTCCTCTCAGTAGTGTGAGAACATACACCCCAAGAAAGAGATATCAAGCAGAGGGGGATGAAGAAAACAAGAGAATAATGAGGTCAGATCCCATTGAAACTTGGCCCAAGGCCATTACCTGTCCAATAGAGTAAACATCTGATGACTTGTGCATCAGATCCCCGAGATAAAAACACACAAACTTCAAGGGGACCTCTAATGCAAAAAAGATGATAAAGGAATTATCTACATTTATCTACATTACTATTAATTATTATCAAGGTAGATAGTGCCTAACCTTAAGGCTATAAACCTCTAATGGTGGAGCGGGTGACTTCAAAGTAGTAATAAGGGAAAAGTGCAAATGGTGATACAAGCATGAAATTTGGCCCAACAATTCTTTGTGGCCTTTTCATCAATCTCCAGGCACACAAAATTTTGCCTTTCTCCAAGACGGCTGGCAGGTTTTCAAAATGACTTTCATTGGATATATGAATATTGACATTTGATTGGTTAATCATTCTCGAATTCCCCAGTTACTCCTAGTTAATGTTGAAACATTAAAAGCAAGCCTTTACATACTTAGATATATAAAACTTTGCTGCCTAGAAATATCCAAGATGGTTGTCGATATATCCAAGATGTCTGCCAAATGGGCAAAATTGGTATTTTTCATATACGAGATAAAAGGTCAGGTAATAAATACATGGATTTAGGGTAACTTCAGCTTGATCAGTTTATTTTTCATAGGTTGAAATCAATTACAGCCCACTTAATTCATTTTCATCCTCATTTTAAAAAAAATGGTTAATTAACTCAATGTAATAGTGTAGTGTCAGTGCACTACCAGGGCATACTGGTTGACGCTATACATGTGAGACTCAGCATGGGGTTCACTGCTAGCTGATGGTAGATATTTGTCATTAGCCTCCAAATGCTGTTAAGGGGGCCGGCCGGAACGCCTATATATGGAGGTATAGGGCGAAAAATGCAAAGTCATGAAAAAATTCATGTAGCTTCATATGGCAATTGAGAATACGTATACGAAATATTTCGTCAAAATTCCTCTTACTTTCGTAGTTACAGGGTAATTAGTTAACGTAACTCAATAAGCCTAAAACATTGATCCGTACAAACAAATGCAATATTTCCTCTATTATCGTAAATTTTGATAATTATTGTCAAAGAAATTGGGAGAAATGGCATCTGTAGACATTCCCCGAGTCGAGAAGGAGACTTCAGGCCAAGTCCAGTGACAGTCCTGATTTAGTGCGCTCACAGACTTCGAGTAATCTACACGTTCCATTTCACCTCTGACATACGCCTGCTTTTAAGTATGTTTATGTATGTTTCGGCAAGAATTTCATCATGCCAATGAGGAAAAGACAAGGAAAACATCTCGCTAACATACAGACGAAGAAAAATCGCTCAAGTATTATTACAGAATATCATAATATATGCGTAGTTAGTGAAGAGAGAGGGGAGGGTTGCTTAGTAACGCCCCCGTCTTGCTTGACAGCACACATCACACTGTGCCCAAGGCTACGACGATCTTTGAGCAAAGAGATCTTCATTTATGATAAATAACAAAGTTTTGGTTTTTTAAAACCCAAAATGGAATATGAAATTCATAATAATCATGATTTATTAAATTGTCTTTGTAAAAAAAGAGTACGCCTTCGAGTTTCACCTCTTGACATTCTCTTGCATTTATGTTTGTTTATCTTTGTTTCGGGCAAGAATTTCATCATGGCAAAGAGGAAAATACAAGGAAAACATCTCGCTAACATACAGAAGAAGAAAATTTGCTGTAATAAGCCGAGTTAGTGAAGGGGAGAGAGAGAATTGCGTAGGGAGGAGTGCCCATCTTGCCTCAAGCAGTGCCCCAGGCTGTGAATATATGAGCAAAGGGATCATCATTTATGATTAAATTATGATAAATAAAATAGTTTTGGTTTATTAATACACAAAAAAGAAATATACATTCATAATAATCATTATTTATTAACATTGTCTTTATAGAAATACGAAGGAAAACTTTGAACGCCCGTATCTCAAAACTATACTTATTGACCTTCAAAATCTATCTTCTCACTTAGTTTTAAAGCTATAACATTGAAATTTGGTATATAACTCAGAAAGACATTATAGAACAATCAAATAGAGCCCTTTTTTCCAATTTTTGTTTCGTATTTTTTTTATAAATTTTTTTCTCCTGATTTATAGGGTTTATTTTTTTACCATATTGAAAAATTCATATCTTGCAAAAAAATTACTTTTAGAAAAAAAACTCTCCATTCGATTGGAGGTCTACATCAGGTCTATATATGGTAGTAATCCCAGGTCTTAATATTAAATATCAAGGGAGGAGATAGAATTTGAAAAATGGTTATTTTCGGGATAAATCGCCCTGGCGTCACAAAACCGAAGGTCAGAGGCGAAAATCATATGCAGTTTGGAGATGTCCCAAGTCACCTTATTAAGTGGTATGAATATCAAAGTCCTGTCCTTAAAAAAGGGCATTAGCCGGCCGGCCCCCTTAAGCAGCTAGGCCCAGTTCAAAGTTAAACAGCTGCACCTGAATTGATAGGATGTGCTAGTGTGGGAGAGCTGAGCCAAGGATGATGGGGCTTTAGTCTTCCAGAAGATGTACAGTTCCCACAGGAATTAAATAGTATTGGATGAATGATCGGGCTAGTTGTATCCCATGTCTGAAAGTGCATATATGTTGTATCGGTGGTAAAAGGATATACCCTTGGTATATAAAACAAAAGCATATACCCTTGGTGTATAAAACAAAAGCAATGGCAGCACAATCTTGGAAGTTGACATATTTTCTGAAAGGAGGTAGTAAGACTAACTGGCAGCTTTGCTTGTAAGCAGACACACACATGAAAGACTAGTGGATGCATCTGGTGCTTTACAAATTAAATGCAATGCCTATACCATTTCATCCCCAAAGGCTTGATGAAGATGATGGAATTCTGCAGACCTTTGAAAATAACAAAGCCACATATCATGAATCATGTATGTTGAAGGTCAAAACCACAAAATTAGAAAGGAACAGGAAGTCATTGTGTAAGACAAGAGAATAAGATGATTCCCCATCAGCAAAATTCACATATAGTAGCTATAATACAGGTCAAGAAGATGCAAAAGAATCTAAAACCGAGAAATAAGGAATCTGCATTATTTGTAACAATCCAGCATCAATCAAAGATTTACGATGTCCATGACATTGGCTTTACATGAAAAGCTGCAACGATGTGCCATGAACCTACTAGGTGAGAAACTTTTGGCCAAGCTTAGAGCTGGAGATATTGTTTCCCAGCACCATATGTATCACCTATCTTGTCTGACAGGTGTGTACAACAGGGAAAGAGCCTGGTTAAATTCTCAGAAAACTGGAAACGATTATGTGCAGTACAGACAACAGGCATGTGCCCATGCTTATGCTGAGCTTGAGATGTACATAAGAGACAAGCGGTTGACTACAGATAGGTGTTGCTATTTTACAATGGTAGAAGTTTATGATTTGTAGAAAGAAAGACTAGAACAGCTAAATTTTGATGCTTCCTTTGTGCACCAAACATGGCTGAAAGAAAAGATACTTTTCCGTATCCCAGAAATGGAGGCCTTCAAAAAGGGAAGAGAAATTTGGCTTGCCTGCATGGGGAAAGTGGAGGAAGCCCTAGCCAAGGCATGTGACTACAATGATGCACTAATCGTGACCAAAGCAGCCAATATATTGAGGAAGCAGATCCTTGAACATGAGAAAGAATTTAATGAAACCTTAACAGCACACAATGGAAAAGAATCTGTACCACCCTGTTTGTTGGAATTCTAAGTGGGCTGCAAATTGGTGGCGATATAAAATCCCAACTTACACATGGAACATCATCCACTGATCTAGCTTTAGCACAGCTTTTGCACTTCAACTGTCTGACAACTCCAGCATCTTACACATTTACAGACATTCCTAGTCAAGAAAACCTCTGCTTCCAATATATATCTTGGCCTCCTGGTCTTTGCAAAAACCAGAAAGCATCAATTAAATGATACATTTCATCAACATGGAAACAGCATCAGCTATGACAGAGTTCTGGGATTAACTAAAGGGTTAGAGGCAGTAGTTGTAGCAAGGGCTGTGGAGGAAGTAGTACGTAGTTTGTCCCATTACACTAAGAAGAGGGCTCTTTACAACTTGTGCTGTTGACAGTCTGAACCATAATCCAGGTGCCACAACACAAACATCCTTCCATGGGACAGGCATAAAATTTGGCCTAAATCATCCAAAGTGGAACAAAGTATAAAAAAAGTACCTTCTCTTCCTCAATATTACATGAATGTAGCTCCTGCTCACTTTAAACATGAGAATCCCCCCCCCCCCCCCCCCACCCATCCACTTTCATCCAGTGGAGGTGCAGGATACTAACAAGTTGTGCTTTCCAAACATATTTCTCTCGAGTATGAATGGCTTGAGAAAGTCAGTCTGTCAGTCAAACAGGAGTGATCTTGGGCAGCACATCATGCTTCTCAGAAGTAACATGACCTCATTTGAAATCAGCATGTCATCAATGTAATATGGTTTTTATGTTTGGAGGGCTGCACTTAGAAATGGCAGCATTCAAAATTCTTGGTGATCTCTTGAAAGACCGTGGTTGGACTGGTGCTCTTGTAGAAGCAGAAATAGCTACTCCTGGAACACCAGATTCATTTATCTCTGCTTCACATGTGAAGAAGACATGTCTAGCTCACCAGGTGACAACTTGCAGTTTATATCATCTGTGCAAAGCCGTCTATATAGCATATATCCAGGAGGCAGAAGAAGAAAGCGAGTGTAGGCTGTGAAAGCTGGATCAGAAAAAGTCAGTGCCTCCACAATTCTACTTTTGGAACCTTGTGCTTCAGCTTGAACTTCTAGTGTTTGTTTTCATCAGGAGTCTAATTTAAATTTGATGCTGCAGGAATTCATTCCTTTCTTCTTTGTCCTGGACCATGTACATCATGCCAGGTTTATTTACAATTCATTTCGGAAGCATGGAGGTTCTCCAAAACAAAACATTTGTTGAATTCACACAAGGAAATTTCACTGTCCATAAAACCACTTGACCTTTTTCCTCAATGGCTATAGACCAAGCACATGAGTAGAATAAGCGCATGTGAAAGGAGATGGGGGAGCCATTGGCCTATTTGAAAATGCAGATACTCTCAGAAGGTGGACAGTGGCTGGTCCTGAAGTAAACCGCCTGACTGATGAGTTTGAGACTAGAAGTGATGCTGATCCAAAATCTCAGGGTAAGCATCGTGATGAACTGAAACTGTGCAGAAAAGGTTTCTTGAAATGATTGAGTACCTAGCAAAAGTAATCAAAGAAATGGGCAATCCTTTCGAGGAAGATTCAGTGGACTGGATTGTACTAGAAATTCATGAAATTATCGAGCAAAGTTAGTGACTCCTTGAGATATTAAACAGAAAAGTCAGTGAATCTTTGAGATCTATGAAGAACCTTGGACAGACACAATTCACAAAACATTATTGAGAGACTCAAGACACCCAGCAAATTCTATGAGCCAGTGCACAAGAAGAAAATTTTATTGTTCAGTCGCAACATGTCTGCTACAGAGTCCAAGGGCAAACTGTCACTGCAAACCATAAAGGAAGACTGTAATCTATTCTCATGCCTTTTCATATCATGTTAGAAAAGACAGTGCGACTTAAATTAATTCTTTCAACGTGGAAATCAAAATTGCCCACCATCACTGTCACAGAATGGGCAGATGCATCAGGGCACTAAGTCACAGCTGCTGCCTCTTCTAGAACAGCAGGCATCAGCCATCCATGACAAAGAGCCTACTGCAGCTCTTGTAAATGATCTGAGACCAACCAAGGGGTCTACATTTGAGTCTTATGCATAAGATGAAGTCCTGTCCAAGGTACAGAGGCACATACAGAAGTACAAACTAGCACACATTGTATTTGATGTGTATAGGACAGACAATATGAAAGAGCAAACAAGACAAAAAAGAGGCACAGGAGTTCACCATAAAGTGATTATCACTGTAAAAACTCCTGGCAGTTGGGCCAGCTTCCTCAGGAATGACCAGAACAAAACTGAATTATTTGCATAATTGGCAGACACAATCGTTTTATCTTAAGCAGTTGATACATGCATTACAGTCACCAAAGATGATGCTGCACTTTGTAGCAAAGCTAAACAGAACACTGCTGACCTACAAGGCTGCCCTCACGAAAAGGCAGCTACTAGAGTCCTTTTACATGCTGCATATGCTGCAAAGCATGAAGATATCTCAAATGCAATCATATGTAGTTCAGATACTGAAGTTGTCATCATAGCAGCATCTAGCATAAAAAAAACTGTTTTAGACAAACTGGATTAAATGCAGGACAAACTATGGATTAAATGCAGAAGAGGAATAGATATGAGGTGGATACCTATCCATGAAATTGCAGCAGCTAAGACCAAATGCCTCAGCCCTTCCCTTTTTCCATGCATTTAGTGGGTGTGACATAGTGTCTGGCTTTCATGGTAAGGGGAAGAGGTCTGAATGGCAAGCATGGACAGTGTTTCGGCGTGCCACAGCCACCTTTACCAAACTAAGTTCAACACCAGCAGCTGTAGAAGATGAAGACCTGCAAATCATTCAAGAGTTCAAGGTGCTAATGTGTGACAGAAGCAGTTATATAAAGATGTAAATGAGGCTAAACTTTATCTCTTTGCAAGAAACCAAAGAGCTTATGACTGCATTCCTCCTACAAGGGCTGCTCTTAGAAAGCATTGCAAGAGAGCTGCCTTTCAAGCATGGCACATTTGGAGCCAATCTTTGGTAAGTTATCCAGTTGTTCCCTGTCCAAGACACTGGGGATGGTAATAGATTGATGGCGCCAGGTTTCCGTATTGGACAGATTTGCCAGTAGTAGCAAAACCTTGCTAAAAATTGAATAAGTGTGGCTGCAAGAAGGAATGCTGTGGCAGGTGAAAGTGCTACAAGTCTGGACTTGGCTGCACAGCTCTCTGCAGCTGCATTTGCTAAAACTGACTGATACACAAAACATATTGGTATCTATCAAGAGATACATACATTTATATCTTTGGTGACCATTTTGGAAATATGATGGATATATTGGAAAGATGGGTTCAGTTTATCTCTCAATAACAGTAAGAATGCCAAATTATCAATTCAAAATAATTATATGGTCAGTATGCAACTTTTGTGGGATTCTGGAATGAAAATATTTGAATTATAGAGCACATTTGCTGCCATTTTGGAAAAACTGTCTGCCATCTTGGAAATAGCCATATATTGAGATGGCTGGAGGTTGATTTTGATCTATGGGGATAATAAGAGTTCTCATGCCAAATTTGTTGCTTGTATCACCATTTGCACTTTTTTCCCACTACCCCACCCCACTATAACTGAGGTGCATGAGTAAGCTCTTTTGATGGCCTGTCTTATCAAAAAAGAAATGCTATTTTTTGACACCTATTTATTCCCACCATTTGGTAAAAATAACCTTGATCCCTCTTTTTTTAAAAGCTTTGGTCTTCTAAAGATGAGTTCATGTGGCTCTCACAGGTCAAGAGAATTCATCCTCATTGCCTTCCTGCTCTGATAAAGCAGAAATGACAAACAAGTGAATTTGACTGTCTTGATGAAAAAGCCAGTCAACCTGAATTTGACTTGTCTTTGTGAAAGAGCCAGTCAACTTGAATTTGACTGTGTCTTGGTGAAAGAGCCAGTCAATCTGAATTTGACTTTTCCTGGAGATAAAGCCAGTCAACCTAAATATGACTTGTCTTAGATAAAAAAGACAGTCAACCTGAATTTGATTGTCTTGGTGAAAGAGCCAGTCTACCTAAATTTGACTTTTCTTGGAGAAAAAGCCAGTCAACCAGAATTTGACTTTTCTTGGAGAAAAAGCTAGTCAACCAGAATTTGACTGTCTTGTAAAAAAAAAAAAAGCCAGTCAACCTGAATTTGACTGTCTTGTGAAAAAGCCAGTCAACCTGAATTTAACTGTCTTGTGAAAAAGCCAGTCAACCTGAATTTGACTGTCTTGTGAAAAAGCCAGTCAACCTGAATTTAACTGTCTTAGGGAAAATGCCAGTTTGCCTGAATTTGACTGTGTCTTGGTGAAAGAGCCAGTCACCAGAATTTGACTGTGTCTTGGTGAAAAAAACCAGTCGACCTGAAATTAGACTGTCTTGTGAAAAAGCCAGTCAACCTGAATTTAACTATGTCTTAAGGAAAAAGCCAGTCAACCTGAATTTGACTGTTTTTTGGTGAAAGCGCCAGTTAACCTGAGTTGGACTGTGTTTTGGCGAAAGCACCAGTTAACCAGAGTTTGACTGTCTCAGTGAAAAAGCCAGTTGACCTGAAATTTGACTGTCTTGATTTGACTGTCTCTTGTTGAAAAAACCAGTTAACCTGAATTTGACAATGTCTTGGTGAATAGGCAGTCTCTTCACTTGAAGTGAATACAGTAGAAAACCACTACCTATGCAATAGTAGTATGGAACAGCTCAACACTCTTGCTACACCAATTACAGAATATGTACGTACCTTTAAATCTGATTGGTACAGCCTAAAAGTGGACTGCTTGACTAAACTTGCAATGACCGGCAGCTTCTGCCAAAACCCCTCTCTTCATGAGACCTGAGACATTTTAGGTTCTATGCCAAATGGTAGCCATTGGACCTGGGGTTTTATATGCCTTCTTAAAAACTGAATCAAGATCTGTATCAGAATTTGGTCAATGAACTAATCCCAGGCAACTTTGCTTTAACACTAAAAGTACTGGATGTATCTTTACATTCATAATGCTAACTGAAAAGCCTTCTAGAAGAGCTAATTTCTTCCTATTCACAGTACATGGACTATGAGTCTCATAATAACAACTATGAGTCTCATATTAACAAGTTAAATCTAATTCATCTGGTAAGTCATTGTAAACTTTTTCTTCTGCTCATGAAGTCTAGTGAAACAATACCTATTTAATCTACTCATCCTAACTTTCTTGGTACTTACTAAATCTTTACTAGCTAACTGCTTAAACAATGTATGAGTCCGAAAGAATACCCGAAGGTGAACTTCGATCCTTACAAGAGGTTGAAAGCTTACAGTTCTTCCTCAATTAATACAGTTCATTGTTCCTTTGACCACCTGTAACAAATTTTACAAATAAGGCAAGGACCTTCCTAAGTTCTCAATGAAGATTTTATGTATACTATTTACTTGCGATACTAAATCATTCATCCTGTGGCATAGTAGTACAAGTAAAAGTAATAGACACAAATATATTTTCTAAGAAATACTACATACTAGATATGAAAAAGATAAACCTATTACATATAGCAAAAACCTACTTCTGAGCTAGATTAAAGCTTTCTGCTGATGGCTGAATTTTGTGTATATCAGTTTTATTTCCTTTACAATTATTGATTTACCACCTTTTCCTAAAACTTGTTCTCTCTCTCTCTCTCTCTCTCTCTGCAGGCTGATTTCCCTTTGGAACCCTCTTAGGTTTATAGTCAGTTGATCATACATAAGGTTTTCTACTGAAGACTTTAAGAAAGACAAAAGGGAAAACTGCACTAAATTCAAATAAACACAATATGTGGGAAAACATTAAAGAAAACAGTTCCACACGATAATCAGTGAACAGAAGTCCACTATCCATTAACTGAAACAATAATACTGAACTTGAACTTTGATCACAAATCAAACTGAAATATTATTAATCCTAAGCTAACATTTTTAGAATGAAGATATCATTCTTGGTAAAGTAGTAAAAAAATTGTCAAAAATTAATGATCAAGAGAAAATAATTATCAATAATTACAAAAAATTCTAAAAATCTGGGAACAGGCAAAACAGATGTGCTGTGTATGGCAGACATACAGGGAATGATCCTCTTCAACAAGGCAGGAACTTTGAAGCCTGAATTTCTTACCAGACTTAATTGAAGTCTTGTTAAAATTCTCGAAGTTGGCTCGAGAGTTGCAAGCTGCAGGATTAAGCTACTGTGAAGTACTAATGGATTTGTGCCAGAACAAATGAATGACAATCAAACAGGCTAATAAATAAGGTATAATTCATATTCATCCTATTCAACTTTTTGTAAAGAGGGGCATAAAAATAATACCTATGTAAGATTTTGAAAAATGACAAATTTTTAAGACAATTTGTATTTTTCATAGCTACAAACCTGAGGTCTTAACAATAGGATAATTTCTAGCACCTAGCTGGATCCGGTTAAATTGCAGATGAAAGCAAGAAATCTTGTGAGATCTGGCAACACGTGCATATATCGGGTGAAGAGTGGTCAAGGACCACGCACCTACACCACTGCATCACTCTTTCCCAACTCAGGATGTCTTAGCAGATATAGGGGCAGCTAGAGGTGGGCAGTACAATGTTAAGACCTCAGGTTTGTAACTGTGAAAAATACAAATTGTCTTAGAAAATGTAATTTGTTCATACACAAACAAACCTTCAGTCTTAACAATAGGATAGACTTATACTTGGAGGGAAGTACAAGACATCTGAAACCGGTTGGGGGCCTACCCACCAGTCCAGCTCCAGAAGAAATAACTTCTGGAGGGGGACTGAAGCCCATGAGAAGATAGATAAACTGATATCTAACTACCCAGACACTGAGTGACGTACAATGATATATGGGAGAATCATGGTATAGGGAACCAAAGAGAAACTTTGACTGTCCAATAGCAAACCAACACACCAGGGTTTGTTACCGCTCCGAACTCCCCCCTTGCCAAGGAGCAGAGCATATGCTACTGAATAGAGGGTTGGATATTTGTATACCAAGCAACCACACTATAAGTATGACTACCTTACTCACCTTATCAGACCAGTCAAACGAATGACGTGTTTATTCCTTAACCTGCCCGAAGGAAGAAGGAAAGGTACAAGAGAAAGAGACCAGCCAACTCACTCATTCTCTCATCCACACAATCATCTTAGGTAAGATACAAAAGTGCCCTGCTAAGGGCAACTATGAGTTACACAACTGTTGGGCAGCCACCACAGGACCCAGGGAAAGCATGTCCATAGATCTGCGGGCAACATCCTTAAGATAGAAAGAGGTGATCATGGACTGGCATAACCAAGTACCAGCACTCAGCACTCTATGTACAGCCAAGTTCTTTTTGAAAGCCAGAGAGGGACCAATACCCCTAACGTTATGCATTCTAGCCTCCACAGGTATGGTGGCGGAGTCATTAAGAGTCAAGTATGCCTGTCTGATGGCTTCCCATATCCAAAAAGAGATAATATTCTTCGACACCTCTTTCTTTATACGTCCTGTTCTAACAAAAAGTCTGCGGCAGCCTGGCCTAAAGTGACAAGTCCTTTTAAGATAGCAACGTACGGCCCGGACACAACGCAACAAAAGATCTTGAGCATCACCACCCACAATGTCATTCACTGATGGAATGGAAAATGAAGTGAACCTATCATCGAGGGATTTTGGGTCTTGGCCATGAATTCCGGGACAAATTCAAAAGACACTGACCCCCAACCCCTGGTGTGCTTCACCTCACCTCATAGCTCAGACCGTGGAGCTCTCCTACCCTCTTCGTAGATGCCAAGGCCAAGAGGAAAACTGTCTTGAACATAAAGTTCTGTCATATGAACGATGCAAAGGCTCATTTGGACCTTTAGTGAAGCTCTTGAGAACCAAGGAAACATTCCATGTCGGAGGCTTGAGCTCCCTAGGAGAACTCAACTGCTCAAACCCCTTAACTAACAAGGAAAGTTCCCAGAATGAGGAGATGTCGATACCTCTAGGGCATAACACTAAACTCAGGGCTGCCCTGTAACCTCTATTGGCAGAAACGGGCAAACTTTTCTCATCTCTGAGGAAGGTTAAAAAGTCTGCTAATCGCTGAATAGAGGATGCAAGTGGAGAAAAATGATATTGTTATGATACAATAAAGTTTTGTACATACTTACCCGGCAGATCTATACTTAGCTATAGTCTCCGACGTCCCCGACAGAAATTCAAATTTTGCAGCACACGCTACAGGTAGGTCAGGTGATCTACCCTCCCGCCGCTGGGTGGCGGGACTAGGAACCACCATTCCCGTTTTCTAATCAGATTTTCTCTTCCACCTTTCTCCTGAGGGGAGGCTGGGCGGGCCATTAATCGTATATATCTGCCGGGTAAGTATGTACAAAACTTTATTGTATCATAACAATATCATTTTTGTACATGCAACTTCCCCGGCAGATATACACTTAGCTGATTGGCACCCTTGGTGGAGGGTAAGAGACAGCTAAATAATAAAAATAAAAACAGGAAACAACACATGTTGTAGGTCAAAGACCTTGCTTCTTACCTGATTGGGCAGAAGACTTCATGGATACTGTCTATGAGTCTGCTTTGCCTCAAGAGCTTCAGCTAGGTAGTGACCTATGACTGAGAGCTCTTCTGGATCTTGTCAATGGGGGCTTTCCCACTTACATGACAGAACCTTGTTAGGATCTTTGTCAATGGGGGCTAACCCACTTACATGACAAAACCTTTGCCTCTGGCACTATCAAGGAGCACAAAACCAATCCCGACCACAATTGAAAGGGGCTACCACTTAACCCTCTTCCAAACAACCATAAAAAACCAACACCAAATTAAAAATAAAACTCAACTAAACTAACAAGGATTAGTCTCAGCTCCCTGTCCCAGCACTGCATCTGCAGATACGTAGGGCCCCAAAGAGAAGCACTTATCGTAAGTCACTCTCACGTCTCTCAAGTAGTGAGAAGCAAACACTGAGTTGCATCTCCAGTATGTAGAGGCTACAATATCGTTCAGCGACATATTCCTCTGAAACGCCAGAGATGTCGCAATGGCTCTTACTTCATGTGCTTTAACTCTAAGGAGTTTAAACTGTTCATCATTGCACGTCGCATGCGCCTCTGTTATGATGTTCCTCATAAAGAACGCCAGAGCGTTCTGAGAAATGGGCCTTCTAAGATCTCTGACAGAACACCAGAGACTCTCTAGGTTGCCCTTAAGCTTCTTTTTCCTTTCCAGGCAGAATTTAAGGGTCCTGACAGGGCAGAGGGATCTCTCTATCTCTCTTTCCACTAAGGGTGAGAGCCCTTTGACCTCAAAACTTCTAGGCCAGGGTTTAGAGGGATTCTCGTTCTTCGCTAAGAACCAAGGTTTAAAAGAGCAGATTACCGACTCTCCTTTAAACCCTACTCTAGCATCCAGAGCCTGAAGCTCGCTAACTCTTTTAGCAGTCGCCAGTGCTATGAGAAATGTTATTGTTATAATACAATTAAGTTTGTTCATACTTACCTGGCAGATATATATATAGCTGTATTTTCTGAAGTCCGACAGAATTTAAAAATTCGCGGCACACGCAGTGGGCGGCCAGGTGGTAGTACCCATTCCCGCCGTGGGAGGCGGATATCAGGAACTATTCCCATTTTCTATTCATATTTTATCAGTGCCACTGTCTCCTGAGGGGAGGTGGGTGGGCACTTTAATTATATATATCTGCCAGGTAAGTATGAACAAACTTAATTGTATTATAACAATAACATTTTGTTCATGAAACTTACCTGACAGATATATATATAGCTGAATCCCACCTTCGGATGGTGGAAGAGACAGAATAGGATTTTTTGGGGGGAAACTAAATTAAGTAGATGATATACATCTTAGTTCCTCACCTGTTAGCATAGCCGACTTCGTGATTACTGTCACCAAAGTCTGCTTCTGCGTTACTAGAGTTGCCAGCGAGGTAGAGACCTGTAATGCTGGTGTGCTCTGAATGATCTGTCAACGGGGGCGTGACCACAATGTGACTAGACCATATGACCATACTTCTGAGGGCAACGAAGCTAAAACCACCACCTGACCTAACCTATCAAAGTTAGTTCCATAACTTCTAGGCTAAAGAAAAGGAACGCGCCTCAAGCGACCAACCCTTCAAAGTTAAAAGCACACCTATCCCTTTTCTATAGGATAGGATTCGTGTTGCTTCCTGCCCCCAATAATATATCTACGGATATGTATGGTCCTAGCGACTTACGGATCTGAAATGTCGTCTTCACATCCCGTCGGGAGTGTGAAGCGAACACAGAGTTGCTTCGCTAAAGCGTGGCACTCAGGATGTTTACTGAGTGTCACGCTCTGTTGAAATGCTTCCGAGGCGCGCCCTCACCTCTTGAGCATTCATATTAAGAAAAAAATCTCAAATCTTTATGCAAACATAATGAATGAGACCTCTTAAAAGAACTCCTTGGCTATAATGCCAGGGTGTTCTTGGACATGAACCAGTCTGGTCTTCTACGGAACCCCGCAGATTGTCGGGAGAGTGAAGCGAACACAGAGTTGCTTCGCTAAAGCGTGGCACTCAGGATGTTACTGAGTGTCATGCTCTGTTGAAATGCTTCCGAGGCCGCGCCCTCACCTCTTGAGCATTCATATTAAGAAAAAATCTCAAATCTTTATGCAAACACAATGAAATGAGAACCTCTTAAAAGACTCCTTGGCTATGCCAGGGTGTTTTTGGACATGAACCAGTCTGGTCTCTTTACGGAACACCGCAGATTGTCCGTTGACCTTGACTTTCTATAGTTTTATCAAGATAAAACTTGAGAGACCCTACAGGGCACAGGACTCTCTAATGCCCTTGCCCAATAATTTGTGGCATACCCTTGGTCTCCAAGCCTTCGGGTCAAGGGTTAGACAGGTTTTTCGTTCTTATCAAAAGAACGGAATGCTTAGAGGACAGACCGCATTATGTCCTTTAAAGCCAAAAACCTCTGATGATGGCTAAAACCTCACTAACCCTCTTTGCCGTGGCTAGAGCGGTTAGAATATTAGCCTTTCTGGTCACGTGTATTAAGTTCGCAGAAAGGATAGGTTCGAATTGCTTTTGGCATCAGAAACTCAGACTACGTCTAAGTTCCATGTCGGAACCTTTGATCCAGAGAATTTTAAGATCTCCACAGACCTCAAAGATCGTGAACCTTTGTTGTTTGACAGAACCGAATCTCTGAGCCTAGAGGCCGTCAACAACATATTTGCATATTCTACAATAGTTAGGACTTCTAGCTTATCTCATACTTCAGACGGAAAGATAGAACCATAAGGAACTTCACAGAGGTCGAGGTGGAGGAACAGTCATTTCCCTTCACTATCTCCAGAAACGGCCTCCTCCGATTGAACAATGAAAATAGGCAGCACTGCTTTGCCTTGGCCAAGAGGCTGCCATTACTCTTGAAGATTCTTATCCTCCTGTACCGTTGAAGACGAAGGTAGAAATTGAATGCAACCTACGTCTTCACAGACAAATCGAGAGAAGGATTCTCAAGATTCTGAACCTGTGCCTACAAATGACTGAAAACGCTAACCGCTATTTCATTGCTGTCCGGTGAGAAGTCGTAGTTGCAATGAAAGCGGGGCGTTCTTCAGTAATGAAAACACAGGGGAAAGCTGCCTGAAGAACTGCTTCTCATGGGCTGAACATTTGGAAGTAGAGCTGTCGTCGGAGAGTAGGCGATGTCTTTTGACATATCTGTTAATTCGGGTTGAACAATGAACAATTGTACACCTACGAATATGAGATATTTTAAAGACAAACCCAGATGTCTGCAAAATCATTCGCATTATCGCAGTGCGATGCAGCGGGAGACTTGTACAGACTTCTGTTACCGTGCGTTAAACAGAAAGATGAAAGAGTCTAAGAGATATCTCTGTTGAAAAATTCTCGCAATATCGAAGGCGATGGAATCTATCGTCACAGCAGTAGATGTTCCTTCATAATTGCGAGAAACCCCGTTAATCAGAGACCTAAGTCCATGATTGTTGGGCAGCTGTACGGTTCGGTAGTCAATCAAAGCAGGAGAGAGAGGGAGAGAGACATAATCAACCGTGCATCTCGGAGGCCCAGCTGATACTGAGCTGCTATCAGGCAGTTCAATACGCAGTAGCTGAGCTTGAGCCTCCCGCTGACTAGTCATCTGAGTTGCCAGGTAATCACATATTCCACAAAGGAATGCGTTCGGCTAGAACCACCGAGCATAAAAGATATGCTCGAGCAATTATATTTAGGCGAAACGAATTTCGGTAAATATAAAAGTTGAAATGGTGTTGTCGTGACAAAACCATAAGTATATAAAATTTGAAACAAACCCCTGGGAGGTTGCAGGCAACCCAGAGTTGCAGTTCAATTAGAATACTTCTCATCTAAGTCGCAATCCGTAGAATAACTAGGATATGCGCCTACCCCTCGGTACAATTCAACTGCTTAGTAGAATCATGTCCGCGAGGTTAATATACGTAGTATATTTATAGGATTCTGAACAACGATCTCCATCCTAATTCTTTCCTTCAAGAAAACAAAATAAGGATTGGAGATCGACCACCTTCGATCTCTATCAAAGAGAGTGAAGAGAAGTCTTCCTCGAAGGAAAGCTTCAATGGTGAACAGAATACTAACTGCCTGAGTTGCCAGCTACTCCCTTTACGAAGGAATAGGTATGATTATCGAGCAAAAGGAAAACTCTCAAGCAGGTCTATTTAAAACGAAAACAGAATTCGCTAAAAACAGAAGCTGAGTCGGTGTTGTCATAACAATACCTGAAGAGTTGTTCTTACTCCGAAAACTCTTGGAAGGTTGAAGGGAGTGTCAAATAAATACATTTTAGAACACCAGTTCTTTCGCTTTCTATCCGCAGTAGGTAATTACGATATGCGTATATGACTTGACCCCTGCGTTAGCAAATGACGCAAAGATAAGCCCCCCCCAACTACGTAAGTATTGTATAATTTGAACATCGAATTCTCTACTACATCTTTCCTCGACGAGGAAGAGATGAAAGAAAGGAAAACAACTGTCCACGCTCTAATGAATGAGGCTTTTTAAAAGAACTCTTTGACTCTTTGCCAAGACTCTCTTCCAAGAAAAGGGAGTAATATTCGAATAGAGATCATCAAGAGAGAACCGAGGATCGAAAAGGACCGTTCAATGTTCTTATGATATTGGACATAAGACTTCCTGGATTAGTACTTACAAGTCTTTTTCTTACTCCCGGATGAGCCTCTGAAAAGAATGAGAGCTCCGAAATCTTGTTAACGAGTTTATCCGCTTAAACGATAAAAACGTTAAAATCTATGTCAATGAGAACTACCCCATTTATGAGGGTCCCCCACTTAAATGACAAAACGTTTAGTATCTTGACAATGGGGAAAACGTCCTTACTTGACAAAAACTATTAGCACTTTGCTAATAGGGGAAAACCCTTTAACATGACGAAAGTCACCCAGGAATCCGAGTATATAATCTTCCCGATTCTCAGAGAAATCGGTGAAGAGGAAAGAGGGATCGAAGAAAAAAATTTGGGCTATGTCTCTCCTAACTCCGAATCCTTTTTTCTGTAAAGGAATGTCCTGTGGAGAGTCCTGAAAAAACTCGTCTTTGACGAGCGTTTATAAAGCGTCAAGCGTCCTAAGAAACGTCGTGAACAGCAAAAAAGGACGCCTTTACTCTCGCCAAAGCGTCCTGCCGAGCTTCCACCGAAGCGTCCTGGCGAATGTCCACAAAAGCGTGTCCTCATAAGCGTCCTGCTGAGCGTCCCCTCAAAAGCGTCCTGCTGAGCGTCCTCAAAAAGCGTCCTGCCGAGCTCCTTCAAAAGCGTCCCTGCTTAGCGTCCTGGAAAGCGTCCTGATGAGCGTCCTCAAAAAAACGTCCTGCTTAAGCTACGAGCGTGTCTGAGCAGAGAACACAAGTTCTTCTGAACGACGTTTCAGAGAGGAACTCGTTGAGCGCCCTGATGCATGCAAGGCCCGCCAAGAGGCGTCCTGGCGAGCGACCTTTCCAAACATCTCAATGTTACGACGAACAGCGTTTTGCATATGACGTTGAAAATTTTTCAAGGGACGTCCTCCATGCTTAGTCTCCATGGAGAGCCGCACGCTGCTCCTGAAGTGTGTGAACACTAAAGGAAGACGTATGGCTTTCGTCTCCAGAAACGCACTTAGCAAAGGAACGCCGAGCGTCCGGACCGAAAGACACCCTCGCAAGGTTGCTTGCCGAGCGTCCTGGAGAATGTCTCCACTATAGGACGTCGAGCACCTTCCAAAAACTTCTACACGTCTAAATTGCCCTTCTTATGCCGAACCAGAGACATAAGTTGTTTGACTGTGCAAAGCAGCTTGCCGGACGTCAAACTTATCAGCTTGCTTTTTCGAAGTAAAGCGAACGTTACATAACGTATACGGAGTGCCATTAGGAGAGGAGACGAATACTGAGTTGCTCCTCCAAAAGGTGGAATCTAGAATGTCCTTGATTACCAAATCCTTTTGGAATGCTAGCGAGGTTGAAACAGCTCTAACTGCATGAGCGTTCATCGCAGGAGGCTCAAATCACCTCTTCGGCAAGATGAATGATCCTCCTTAAAAATTTCCCTTAGGAAAAGAGCCAGTGCATTCTTCGAAAAGGGTAATGTGGTCTCTTCCTTGAGCACCATACATTACCCGGAAGGAACCTCTTACTTCCTTCGTTTATGTAAATATAACTCGAGAGGCCTGACAGGGCACAGGACTCTTTCATCCCCTCTCGAGACGAGAGAGAGAGGACGTTGAAGCGTCCTCTTCTCTAAAGCTTCTTTAGGGGGCTTGCGAGTCCTTCCGAGAGTCAACCCCTGTGTGGGGACGGACGCCCGAAGGACGAGAAGCAATCTTTGCAAGATTCGTGCACGTGCTCGATCTTCGGCAGCCTGTGGAAGGAAGCGACAACACGGACCTGCCGAAAGGAAGCCAGATCAGCATGAAAAACCCGTAACCTTCCTTCGGCTTTTGACATGCCCCTCTCCCTGTTTCCTGGGAGTCCGACAGACGGTTCTAGGCCTAGAGGCGTTATGGGGCCGATCTGACGTTCCCTCCTAACGAGAGAGGAGGACGTGAAGCGTCCTTTTCTCTAAAGCTTCTTAGAGGGCGCGAGTCCTTCCGAGAGCTCCAACCCTTGCGCGGGGAGGACGCCTCGGAGGACGTTTAGCAGCCTGGGAAGCGTCAACAGGTTCTGCCGAAGGGACGCCAGATCGGTGGGGAGCCCCCGTAACCTCTTGCGGCTTTCGACATGCCCTCGGTCCCTGAGTCCTGGGAGTCCGACAGAGGTCCAGGTCCTAGAGGCATTATGGGGCCGATCTGACGCCCCCTCCACAACACAAGGGGCACTACACTTCACAACACTGATTGGAGAGCGAGAGCACTTTAGTCTAAGAATACTTGATGTAATCCTCTAGCAGACACTTCTTCTAGGCCGTAAGCCATACCACAGGGTAGGCAAAATAAAATCTACAGGAGGTTAGAAGGTTCATTTCTAACTTCTGTTTACCTTTCTATAGTTTTATCAAGATAATGTGGAGGAAAACTCCTGATTCTAACACGCTCTAAAATGCGTACATGAATCCTCCTTCTTCCGTAATCAGTCACACATTACACTAATTACATTGAACTTATGCAAAGAAAACATGTAAACGTCATATATATAAAGCGAGTGTCTACCGAAAGTTCCGGTAGCCTCACCTTACCATGCCGACAACAAAGTCTGAAACTAGGCTAACTAGCTTCAGACATCAAATGCAATGAAAAAAATTTACGATAGCGTATGCCTAGCCACAAATCCAAGTTAATAATCGAAAGAATAATTAGGATACTTAAGCGGCTAATGAAGTTTTCAAAATCCTAGGCGGAGGTCTGTAAACAGTTTGTTTTACCGACTGGCGACAGAAAAAAATATGAATAGAAAATGGGAAATAGTTCCTGATATCCGCCTCCCACGGCGGGATGGGTGGGTACTTACCTACCTGGCCGCAGCCACTGCGTGTGGCCGCGAATTTTTAAATTCTGTCGGACTTCAGAAAATACAGCTATATATATATCTGTCAGGTAAGTTTCATGAACAAAACAGCGACTTTCTAGTCAGGTCCCTGAAGGACGCCTGTTGAGGAGGTTCGAACTTGTCCGATACTAGGAACTTGAGAACCACATCTAAGTTCCAACTAGGCGGTCTAGAGTACTACTTCTTAGTCGTCTCAAAAGATCTGATAAGATCATGCAGATCTTTATTCTCTGCGATATTCAGGTCCCTGTTCCTGAACACCGCGGATAGCATGCTACGATAACCTTTAATCGTAGAGACAGCTAAGCTGCATTCTTCTCTTAAAAAGAGAAGGAAGTCCGCAATTATGGTCACAGAGGTATTGGATGAGGATAGTTTCTTCGTCTCCGAAACACTTCCCACTTCGACTGGTAGACTCGCAAGGTTGATGACCTGCGGGCTCTGGCGATCGCACTAGCAGCCTTGTGCGAAAAGCCTCTCGCTCTGACAAGTCTCTCGATAGTCTGAAGGCAGTCAGGCAGAGAGCGGGAGGTTTTTGTGAAACCTGTCGAAGTGTGGGTTCTGAGCAGATCTCTCCGTGTGGAAGAGATCTGGGGAAGTCCACCGTCCATTCCAGTACCTCTGTGAACCATTCCTGAGCGGATCAAAAGGGAGTGACCAGAGTTACTTTCATTCCTGTTGAGAAGACGAACTTTCTCAATACTTCCCCCAAAATCTTGAATGGGGGAAACGCGTAGCTGTCTATCCCTGTCCAGTCTAGGAGTGCGTCTACCGCTATTGCTCTCGGATCCGAAATGGAGGAGCAAAAGTTGTCCAGTCTCGTTCCAATTCGTGGAAAAAAGGTCTATGTGTGGTCTGCCCCAAAGGCTCCACAACATCTGGCAAACGTCTTGATGGAGAGTCCATTCTGTGGGGAGGACTTGATCTCTCCTGCTCAGCAGGTCTGCCCTTACGTTCTTCTCTCCCTGAACAAATCTGGTAGAAGCGTAATTTCTCTCTCCTCTGCCCACAGCAACAGGTCTCTTGCGGTTTCGTACAGGGAGACGTAATGAGTCCCTCCCTGTTTCCTTATACAGTGGTCCCCCCGTATTTGCGGGGGATGCGTACCAGACCCCCCCGTGAATAGTTAGAACCCGCGAATGTTTGGAACCCCTATAAAAATGCTAAAAAAGGGATTTTTGACGAAGGAAAAATCTATTTCTGGGCAACGACCTGTGTCGCCCTGTGAAATGGTTCCTTTGATACTATTTCTGAAGAATAAATATTGCTATTCATCCTAGAGAAAAAAGAAACAATATAATGCCAAGATAAATGGCTCGCTCACTTCTTATAGAAGTGTCGGTATAGTAAGGAGCGAGTGGTTAATCACTACCAGAGGTCCCTTGCCATTTAGCTTCTTCCTTCGACAAAACCCCGAACTAAACGGAGGAGCCGTGCTACAGCTCCCGGTCTACTACTACCGTGAGCGCCTCCGACGCCTGAGACGTCATTCCTGAAGATAGCCTCCAAGCTTGGGGTAAGCTGGGTGAGGATAATCTAACTACAGGGTGGGGTTTCACAGGGGCGACACAGGTCGTTGCCCAGAAATAGATTTTTCCTTCGTCAAAATCCCTTTTCTGGGCTTGACCTGTGTCGGCCTGTGAAATAGTACCAGAGAATGCCAAACACCAAGCTTGAGGAACAGTACAGATAAATTAAGAAGGTAAAGTTAAACACTTGTAAGGTTAATAGTATAATAATCAACTAAAATTACAGTCTTACCCTAAGGGAAGTATAAGCCCTAAAACACGGGTTATCACTTAAAATTAGTTAGCCTAACAACAAACAATAACATACAGGTTAGGCAAAGACAAGATATAAGTTTGATATATACAAAAGAATGGAACTGAATCCGATTAGAATGATGAACAAGAAGCAAACTCAAGGTAACCCAATACATGGAGGCGACTAAACTAAGTAAGGTGCAATGGGGGCAGGTAGAAGGGAAAAAGGCTACAAGAAGTTATAGTAAAAATTAAGAATCAGGAGAAACTGTGTTTCCAGCTGCCACTGCTGGAAATTTGAGGGCTTCTAAGGGTTTTAGGTTAGTGCCGTTTGTTTTTTAAAAACTGTCGGAGATTTCCAGCCTGTATACTTCTTAAGATCGTCAAAATCATGTGTTGGAAATAATTAATAGATGTGGCCACCGCCCTAACATCGTGGGGCCCGAGGAAAGGACTCTGGATTGGCCTGTTTAATGAAGTATAAAATTTGTTGCCTGATCCCTTTTAGGGATAAAGTACCACCTCCCTTCCTAATGAACAATGGGCCTGAAGATTTCAGAGTTGTTTCTGCTTAGGTAGGCTCTTAATGAGTTGACAGGACAAAGGGAAATGTCTTGAGGTAGTGGTAGGATTTTCCACGAGGACCATCTGTCCTGTGGGTCTTCATTTTTGGCTAGAAAATGGCGATCTGGGGATAAGAGGACTTCCCCTGAGGGGAGGAACTCAATGTGGCCTGGTTCCCTTGATAAAGCTGACAGTTCTGATATTCTAGCTCGGAGGCTAAACTTAATAAGAATAGGGTTTTCCTCAGGAGGGATATATAATTGCAAGAGTCATTGTTAATGTCCGAGGCCAGTTTTGAGGACATCATTTAAGAACCAAGAGACTGATTTAGGTCTCGTTGATGGTCTTAATCTAGCACAAGCTTTTTGGTATGGACGTAAAGTACGAATCCGTAAGGTCTATGCTAAAACAAATTGGAAGATCTTTTTAAGAGCTGATTTGGTCGTAGTGTAGTGCTTGCTGCTAAGCCTTTCTCAAACAATGATCTGAAGAAAGTTATGGCTAGGTTCGTTGTCATGACTTGAAGAATTTGACAACTTAAGGAACTCTGCTAGTTTCTTGACAGATGAATCATATTGTCGGAGAGTAGATTCTCTTTTATCTGATTCCAAGAATGAGATATTCTGGGGATCAATTTCTGCATTCCTCATGGCTGCGAATTTCAGAAAATCCATAAAGTTAGGGTTTTCTGAATTCTTGAGGAAGCGGACACAGTCTGAGTTTGCACTAACTGGGTTAGTTTGGGGTTGGGAATCCGTAGTGGTCGGAGTCTCAAATCTAGGAGTAGAGGGAACCAATTGCTCTTGGGCCAGTTGGGAGCTACTAGAGCTACTTGGCCTTTGAATGTCCTGAGTTTGTCTAAAACTTTCATGAGAAGTTCACCGGAGGGAAGAGGTAAATATTCTTCCATTCGTTCCAATCGAGGATCATTGGCATCCGTAGCGTATGCTAGAGGATCGAGGTTGGGTGCCACGTAACAAGGGAGTTTGTGGTTTGACTCCGTGGCGAAGAGGTCTACTTGGAGTCCGGGGCTTGTAGACTGATCCAATTGAATGAACTCCTGTCCAGTGTCCACTCCGATTCCAACGGAGCGGAGCGTGATAGAGCGTCTGCTACTACGTTCTTGACTCCTGCCAGGTGAGTGGCTGACAGGTGCCATTTGTTTTTGCATGCCAGAGAAAAGATGGCTATCATGACATGGTTCAAGTGGCTTGACTTGGATCCGCCCCTGTTGATGCAGTGTACTACTACTGCACTGTCCAGAACTAATTTGAAAGAGAGTTCTTGGTGCGGACGGAGTCGTTTCAGTGTGAGGAATACTGCCATGGCCTCCAGTACATTGATATGTAGCTGGCGGAATGTTAACGACCAAGTTCCTTGAACTTTTTCGTACTGGGCGTATCCTCCCCACCCTGTTAGTGAGGCGTCTGTGTGGATCACTAATGATGGAGGGGGAAACTGTAGAGGAATTGCTTTTGAAAGGTTCTTTGTCTCCGTCCAGGGGCGGGAGACGTTTCCGTAAGATTGCTGGGATAAAGGCTAGTTTGTCCCGTGATCTGCAATTCGCTCTTGAGCGCCATACTCTGTTTATATCTTTGAGTTTTGGCTCTGAGCAGAACGTCTGTGACTGATGCAAACTGGAGTGAGCCCAGGATCCTCTCCTGGCACCTCCTGGATGTTTGTTGTCGTTTGAGAAATTGTTTTGTAGCTCTTGCAATTTCTTTCCTTTTCAACGACGGAATCGATAGAGTGTGCGATTGTAAGTCCCACCTGAAGGCCTAACCACTGGAATCGAGATTCCGGTGTTAGTCTGGACTTGGTTTTGTTTATTTGAAAACCTAAATGTTCCAGGAATTTGATCACTCTGACCGTTGCTTCTTTGCATTCTTTGGGGTTCTTTGCCCAAATAAGCCAATCGTCCAGATAAGCCACTAACATTATTCCCTGTTTCCTTAGCTCTTGCACTACTGCTTCCGCCAATTTGGTGAAGATCCTGGGGGCTATGTTGAGCCCGAATGGCATTACCTTGAAGGAGTAGGATCTGTTGCCTAGTTTTGAAGCCTAGGAATGGACGGAAGTGTCTGGCTATGGGAACATGATAGTAGGCATCTGTAAGATCTATAGAGGTTGTGACGGCCCCCACGGGGAAGTAAGGTCCGTACCTGCGAAACGGTCAGCATCCTGAACTTGTCGCAATGAATGAATAAGTTCAGATGGACAAGTCTAAGATGATTCTTCGGTTTACCGAGTCTTTCTTTGGCACGCTGAACAAGCGTCCTTGAAATTTTTAAATTGTTGACCTCTTGAGACTACTCCTTTGAGAAGGAGGTCTTCGGTATACTCTACCAATTCCGTGTTGGTGCTTGATAGAATCTGTTGGTTGGAGGAGGGCCCTCTAGCCAACTCCAACCTAGTCCCTTTGTTACTATACTTTGAGCCCAAGGGGCTGAACCCCCACCGCTGGCGGGAAGAGGTACAGCCTCCCCTCCTACCTTGGGATTCTCACTGCTGGTTTGCCGAGGGGCGGCCACCTCTTGCTCCTCGGAAACCTCTTCCCCTGTTAGCAGCCCTGCCGGATCCTCTGAATCGAGAGGCACCTCTTGCTCTACTGCCTCTCGCAAACCTATTGAAAGCCTGAAAGTTCTGGCTTTCATAGTTGGAATTGTAGGCTGGCGAGACAGCAAAGGAAGGGTTGGAGGGTTGAGATTGCTGGGACTGAGGGGTCAGAACAGGTATTGTTGTTGACCCTTCGACGATGGTTGCCCTTGTGATGCTGGGACTGCCTGAACCAACGTTTGTTGAGAGGCGGGAAGGAGAGAACTTCCTTGGTTCTTCTTGTTCCTTGGGTTGAGGACCAGAAGATTCCTGCCTCCGCTTTGCTACCAGTCCCCACCTGACTTTGAGGCACTGGTTGACCTTAGAAGCCTCATGAGGACTTCTGCTACTACTGGTGCTGGAAAGAGGTCCGTTCCCAAACCTTGAGGAAGCAATCAGTTTATTCGGTTCATGGCGGATAGTAGCTTCCGACAGAACGTGCTTCCTACAATTTCTCCTGGCTATGAGGAAGTCTGTAAAGGTCACACTGCATGGTGTGCAGCAGACCTTTAGCCAAAACTTTAAATAACGGCTCTTGTTTGGTATACAAGAGCCGTCATCTCCGCCATAGTCATGGAGGGAAAGGGATCTCGCGAGCCTAGTCCGGGCGTCGTACTCCATCTGGATGAGAGAGTCCCGACAACCTGGGGAGTCTCTCACTAAAGAGAGAGGTGGCACAGTCCGCTTTTAGTTTTCCTACTGAGGAAAGTAGGAACTGCCCCTTCGAAGTTACGTTCTCAAGGAGCCTGGGACTAAGAAGAGAGGTGGGTTCCGTCTCTCGTAGTTGAGGCAGGGGCTCGTCTTTCAGGGCGGCCTGAAAGGTTTGCTTCCACTACCTTAAGGGTCAGTGGTAGCGGAGTCCCTTCCACCGGAGTAAAAATGGGTGAAAGGACTCCTAAAGGCTGTGATGCGGGGTGTTTTCACACCACCCATTCTTCCAGACTTCTCATTAGAGTCTGCTGTGCCTGTTCCCTCGGAAGGATCACTGTTTCCTTGGGAACCTTGTCCTCTCTCATCATCGCTGCTTCCGTTAGTCGGACGTAGCCAATGAATGGTGGTTGAAGGTCTCTGGGGTGGAACTCGAAGTCCTCACGCCTTCGAGTTCCTATGCCTTCGATTGTCAACATTCCGTTGACAAACGGGGCATACGAAGCGATCCTCCAAGGGTTGGCCGCCTTGAATTCCGGCAGTTGGCTGGAATTCTGGCATTGGAAGAGGAGAAGGTGGCACAGATAGAGGGGAAACCTGCCGCAATAGAGGTTTGGATCCCGGCGATGGCATTCTCCTGAGCGGCCAGCCGTTCGCCAGCGATTGGATCGACTGGCCGGAAGACGTAACAGAACTGGAGAGCTGGGAGAGCACCGAGCCGACCTTGTTGTCAACCAAGGCCCCTACGATCACTCCCACCTGCTCCAGAATGTTAAGCCGAAAAGGATTCGGGATCAAAAAGAGGGACTTGAGCCCGATCCTTACGTGATCTATGTTTGGGGGACCTCGACGCAGAGGAAGAGGCCTCCCTTTGTGACCTAACTGATCCGGGGTGGTGAGCCGGCGAGTTATAGTGTCTGTCAGATGACCGAGTCTTTGGGGAGAGACTTTTTAAGTTTCTCCTCGGTCATCTTAGCCTTGGGGATCACTGAAGTAGCCTTAGGACGGACAGACCGCTGCTCTTCAGTGAAGCCCCGGAAAGAAGTGGAAGTAGAAGGATCAGTAGAAGGTGATGGAGAAAGGGAATTCAGGAAAGGGCCCTGAGAACCCACAGGAGCTGCCCCTACTACATTACCTGTACCACCCATGGAGTCAATAGCCATGGGTTCAACGTCGAGGTTCATTGCCGCAACGTCTTCTGCAACGTCCTCTGGGAAATCCCCCTCCTGTAGGGAGATCATGACTTGAAGGTCGGCCAGCAAAGGGGCGGCCGCTATCGGGTCCACCACTGATCCTTTCTTGGCTCCTGGGAATATTAGGTCCGCCATATCCTGGGTAAGAATGTAGGGGCGGCCCTTAGAATTCCGGCCAAAACCCCCTACCCAAGCTTTGAGAGTCGACAAAGCTTCTTCTTTTCTTCATCAGAAACCCTGTAAAAAAGGGTCTAGAGTTAGGGAGAGGATAGGGGAGGAATGTCTGTTGTGTTGAGATTATATGGAATATGTGTCTCATATGTGAAAGGTATAATATAACAACAAGTATTCCAGGTGACGAATGAATGAAGAAAGTGCTAAGAAACTTACTACTAGTGAGGCATCTACTATAGCAAGTAGCAGGTTTGGCAAGCTTCATGATGCCAAACGATAAAATCCTCCACTTTCACTGCACATCCTGCATGAGAACGGCATACTATATGGCCGCATAGGTCTTGGAGGATGGCACTGCACCCAATCTCCTGGCACAACATCTGTAAGTCAAAGGATACATGAGTACCAATGACAACCTCCGGTGGAATAATATGCAAACTATCCGTGGGTGCCGGAGTAGAGGACGACGGATAGAGATCTACGTATGAATATTACGTAGAAAAATTACGAGGGGGGAAGAAAGTCTCTGCCTCCGCCTAAGCTCACTTGTCATATGACTAAAAATAGACTCCGTAGGGCCCGGAGTTCTCCGTATAGGCCCGGAGTTAATTAATATCGAGTGACAATGTCAAACTTCTAACGAAGCAAGGGATAGTACGAGAGGCGGAAATAAAAAACCCCCCGGAGTAACGCAAAAGATTCTAAACATTAAATAACACAAAAATAAAAACAAAATAAAAACCCCTTATATCAGTAAGTGCTCGTGTGAACTATCCTAAGTGGATAGGAAACCCAGTGATTCCCTCCCCCCCTCTCTATGTTCGGTAGCGGCGGATAGACACCTGCCGGACTGAACTGAGGGGGAAAGAGTAGGGAAGAATGTGGGGTAGGGGAGCCCTCCCCCTGAGCGGCCAGTTAAGGACGGAGAAGAAGGGGGGAGGTCCCGAGCCCCCGAGGCACGTGACGAGTGAGAGTACCAGTAGGGGAGGGGAGATCCCCACCAGTCCCGTGAGTCACCCCCTCTCATGCAGACTCGGACGCTAGCTGTGAGGAAACGAGTCATCACCCATCGACCGTGGATGGCAATGTATGGAGGGGGGGTGGGAAATGGGGGGACGGGAGGGGGACCCCGTAACCGGGTGGCTCACCGGATAAAACCGGGTGGTCCCTTCCCAGCCAGGTGACAGATACGAGGTGGGGAAGAACCGTCGGAACAACATCAATATCACTGATATAAATAGGATTATTTATAATAATCAATCAAATAAAATTAAAGCGATATCTTAAAGCTAGACTAACACGGGGAACACGAAGCTAAGCAAACAGAAAATTAGGTTAATCGCCGATCCGAAGAAAGGGGTTATGTTAGCCTAATTTAACCTCTAGTTCAAGGAAAACGGGGGGCAGGCTAATCACCAATCGACAATTGGGGTATGAAAGCCTAACTTAACGGTAAAATAAAATTATAACAGGGAAGCTAATCGCCATACCGAAGCATGGTGTATGTTAGCCAACCTAGTACCTATAATATTATTAAAGGTAATCAGGAACTAAGAAGGAAAGAGAGAACATCAGAATAATTAAGATGATATGACTCTCAATCGTGACTGATAAAACTCCTAAACAATGTAAGGCGTAGCTAGACTTAAGGTCCGAAAACGTGCGGTCGGAGCGTGCCCCGTGGAGGCCTAACTAAAAAAACTAACTGCATAAAGATATAGAGACTATGTATAAGTAACATATCTAAAGTACTGAGAAAAAGGGAAATCTCTAACGGTATGGAAGACCGAAAGAGATAACCCGTACCGCCATGCGGTCGAGGGGCATACCGGCCGATAAGGCTCCGAATATGTATAAAACACGAAGATCATCATAAAATGAGATCAGTAACCCCAAACAGTACTTAACTTAGAAGCAGAAGTTGAAGACATCTTGAAAATAAATCCAAATAAATCCAAATAGAGCGAAACACAGCACCGAAAAAATTTAACGTTTGGTGTAACGCGCGCTATCGAAAGGAATGACGTCTCAGGCGTCGGAGGCGCTCACGGTATAGTAGACCGGGAGCTGTAGCACGGCTCCTCGTAGTTCGGGGTTTTGTCGAAGGAAGAAGCTAAATGGCAAGGGACCTCTGGTAGTGATTCCACTCGCTCCTTACTATACCGACACTTCTATAAGAAGTGAGCGAGCCATTTATCTTGGCATTATATTGTTTCTTTTTTCTCTAGGATGAATAGCAATATTTATTCTTCAGAAATAGTATCAAAGGAACCATTTCACAGGCCGACACAGGTCAAGCCCAGAAATGATATTGTTATGATACAATAAAGTTTCATACATACTTACCTGGCAGATATATCATACTATCGACTCCGTCGTCCCCGACAGAAATTCAAATTTCGCGGCACTCGCTACAGGTAGGTCAGGTGATCTACCGCCCTGTGCTCTGGGTGGCAGGACTAGGAACCATTCCCGTTTTCTAATCAGATTCTCTCTTCCACCTGTCTCCTGCGGGGAGGCTGGGTGGGTCTTCAATCGTATATATCTGCCAGGTAATATGTATGAAACTTTATTGTATCATAACAATATCATTTTCATACATTCAACTTACCTGTCAGAATATATACATAGCGATTGACACCCTTTGGTGGAGGGCAAGAGACAGCTAACTTACTGACTAGACAGGTAAACAACATATGTTGTAGGTATAAAATAGACCTGGTTCCTACCTTATTAGATGGAAGACTTGTGGCTACTGCCCAGGAGTCTGCTTCACCTCAAGAGCCTTAGCGAGATAGTGATCTGTGGCCAAGAGTTCATGCTGGTCTGTCGATGGGGTCTTATCCACTTACTCGGCAGAGGCCTAACTGGCATTGTCAAGGGTGCTAATCCGCTTATATGACAACACGCCCTTCTTTAAGGCAGCACAAAAAAAAACCGATCCCGATCACCCATCCTAAACCCGTGTTCCTTAGTTTCTAAGATTGTTAAGAGTCATCCCCAAACTCTAGCAAACAACCACAAACTCGATAATCATACATACAAATAAAAAAAAAATAAAAAAAATTGTTTACCCTCTAATAGTCAGCTGTCACTCGATTTCCTAATGAAGAGAAGTGAAGGCCGCCAGTGCGACATCTGACACTCCCATGCACAGGAAACACAAGAACACATCCGACAAGATGGTTACGTACACATATTTAAGGATCGGTGCTCTCATCCTTTACCCAGAACCGTCTGTGCTGACACAAACGGACCTAGAGAAAAACATTTCTCATACGTCATCGCACATCTTTTAAGTAATGAGATGCAAATACTGAGTTACATCTCCAATAAGGTTGCGTCCAAAATATTTTTAAGTGACATATTTCTTTGGAACGCAATAGATGGTCGCGATTGCCCTTAACTCATGAGCTCTTACTCTTAATAGTATAAAAGATTGTCATCTGGGCAGTTCTTATGAGCCTCGGTAATTACACTTCTAACAAAGAAGGCCAAAGCATTTTTAGACATAGGTCTCTTGGGGTCTTTCACCGAGCACCATAGACCATGTTGTGAGCCTCCCAACCGCTTCTTTCTGTCCAGATAGAATTTCAGTGCTCTAACTGGACAAAGTGATCTTTCTATTTCTCTGCCTACTAGGCTAGTAAGTCCTTTTACCTCGAAACTCCTGGGCCAGGGATTCGAAGGGTTCTCATTTTTGGCAAGAAAAAGAGTCTGGAATGAACAAATCGCAGAATCTTCTTTGAAGCCAACTCGTGACTCAAGGGCGTGCAACTCACTGACCCTTTTTAGCCGTAGCCAGAGATAGCAGGAATATACACTTTTCTAGTGATATCCCGGAATAGAAGCCGTATGAGGTGGTTCGAACTGTTCCGAGGACAGAAATTTCAACACATCTAAGTTCCAGCTCGGAACCCTAGGTTCTACTGACTTCGATGTTTCAAAGGAGCGGATGAGATCGTGCAAATCTTTATCATTCGTCAAATCTAAACCCCTGTTTCTAAAGACTGACGAAAGCATACTTCTGTATCCTTTAATTGTTGGTACAGAGAGATGTGACTTTTCCCTCAGGAAAAGAAGGAAATCCGCAATTTCGGTTACAGAGGTATTGGAAGAGGACCTGCACCAGTTTCTGAAAACTTCCCACTTCGATTGGTACACTCGCCTAGTAGATGATCTGCGGGCTCTAGCAATTGCGCTTGCCGCCTTGCGAGAAAACCCTCTCGCTCTGACAAGTCTTTCGAATAGTCGAAAGGCAGTCAGAGCAAGAGCGGGTAGATTTTGATGGTACCTCTCGAAATAGGGTTGTTTGAGCAGATCTATCCTGTTTCGAAGAGATCTGGGGAAGTCCACTGTCCACTCCATCACCTCCGTGAACCAAATTCGGGATGGCCAATATGGGGCTATCAGAGTCATTCTGGTTCCCTTCGAGGCCACAAACTTTCTGACTACTTCCCCCAGTATCTTGAATGGGGGAAAAGCGTACACGTCTAGCCCTGACCAGTCCAGGAGAAAGGCGTCTATTGCATAAGCCCTGGGATATCTTCTACCAGGCGCAAAATGTATCTATCCTTTTGGAGAGAAACGTGGCGAATAGATCTATTTGCGGTTTCCCCCAAAAAACCAAAGATACCAAAGGGTCTGACAGACTTCCGAGTGGAGGGTCCATTCTGTAGGAAGGACCTGGAACCTCCTGCTCAGTCTGTCCGCTCTCACGTTCCTCTCTCCTTGAACAAATCTCGTTAGAAGAACCACGTTCCTTTGATTTGCCCAAATCAGCAGATCTCTTGCTAGTTCGTATAGGGCGAGAGAGTGAGTTCCTCCTTGTTTCTTGACATAAGCCAGAGCGGTCGTATTGTCGGAGTTTATCTGTATTACTTTGTCTCTGACTATCTGCTCGAAGCTCCTTAGCGCGAGGTGAATCGCAAAGAGCTCCTTGCAATTTATGTGCCATGACACCTGCTCTTCCGACCAGGTGCCTGACACTTCTTTGGACCCTAAAGTCCGCACCCCAACCTGTCTCCGACGTGTCTGAGAACAATGTCAGGTTTGGGTTCCGTACTTCCAAGGATACTCCTTTGTTTTCTTCTAAGGGGGTCAACCACCACCTTAATTGTTGTTTTATTTCTAATGAGATTGGAAATGTGTCCGAGAGCTGTCCTGTCTTCCAACTCCAACTGCTTCTCAGGGAAGAACTGAAGCGGACGGAGATGTAGTCTTCCTAGAGAAAAACGAACTGTTCGAGCGAGGAAAGGGTCCCCAGAAGGCTCAACCATTCCCTCGCTGAAGTACGCTCTTTCTCTAAGAGTTCAATACTGTGGCACAGCCTTTCCTTATTCTCTCTTGAGAAGGAAATACTTGAAAACCCCGAGAATCCATCTGAATCCTCAGATAGACTACGTTCTGGCTGGGGGGGGGGGACCATCTGAGATTTCTCGAGGTTCACGATTAATCCTAATGCCTTTGTCAATTCCAGGATTGTTGACAGGTCCTCCAGACACTGCTTTTGAGACCTGGCCCTGATGAGCCAGTCATCCAGGTATAGGGAGACGTTTATCCCTTTCATGTGAAGGTGTTTTGACACATTTTTCATCAAGTCTGTAAAGACTTGGGGAGCCGTAGATAGGCCGAAACACAGGGCCCTGAACTGATAGATCCTTCCCTCGAACATGAAACGAAGGTACTTCCTCGACGAATGGTGAATCGGGACGTGGAAATATGCGTCTTGAAGATCTAGGGACGCCATCCAATCTCCTTGACGGAGAGCTGCAAGTACTGAGGCAGACGTTTCCATGCTGAACTTCTGTTGTTGTACGAATTTGTTCAGCGAACTTACATCCAGTACCGGTCTCCATCCCCCCCAAGGCTTTCGCTACGAGAAACAAGCGATTGTAAAACCCCGGGGAGCTTTGATCCAGTACCAGCTCTATTGCTCTTTTGTCCCACATCTGTTCCATCCATTTGAACGAAGAGTATCCATCAGAAACAGGGTCCCTGTATCTGGCTGACAGTTCCCTCGGTGATGTTGTCAAGGGGGCCTGTCCTTGAATGGATATAATAACCCTTCTTGATTATTGACATTGACCAAGGATCGGATCCTATGTCTTCTCATGCTCCCGCAAAGAACTGTAACCTGGCTCCTACAGGTGTCTGGAGGAAAGATTTCTCATTTTCCCTTCTTAAAGGGACGGAAGGCAGATCTTCCCCTTTTATCCGTTGACTTTCTTCTGGCGATGGATCTAGCCTGAGGGCCTCCTCGAAAGGGCTGCTGTTGTTGAGCTGGCCTAGAGGCTTTCTTCCTTTTTTCCTCACTGGCCACAGGTCTATTTTTCCTTGAGGATTGCCTTAAAAGATCTTGAGTGGCTTTCTCAGTTAGCAAATGGGCAATGTCTCTCACCAACTGAGAAGGAAATAAATGTTCAGAGAGAGGCGCATACAACAAAGCGGATCTCTGCGAAGGCGAGACGGCCTTAGTGAGAAAGGCACTATGAACCGCTCTCTTCTTTAGTATTCCCGCACCGATGAGGGAGCATACTTCCGCCGATCCATCTTGAACCGCCTTATCGATGCATGTAAGGATGCTATGTAAGGTTTCAGGGTTTAGTTGTTCTTTTTCATGGGACTTCTTAGCAATAACCCCAAGGGACCAATCTAGGAAGTTAAATACTTCTAAAGTATGAAAAAGTCCCTTGAGGAGATGGTCCATTTCCGAAAGACCCCATGTTGCTTTCGCTGAATTTAAGGCATGTCTCCTCGACGAGTCTACGAGACTGGAGAAGTCCGATTCAGCTGAAACGGGCAGACAATATCCCATATTTTCTCCCGTTTTGTACCATATGCCTCTCCTACCCCTTAGTTTAGCGGGAGGCATGCAAAAGATTGTCCTTCCTAACTCCTTCTTTGTCTTGATCCAGGAGTCAAGAGATTGTAAGGCCCTTTTCATGGATATGGCCGGCTTCATTTTCAGGAAAGATGAAGACTTGTGCGCTTTCGTACTTGAAAATAGAGAGCGCGGAGAAGGAGGAGCGGCTGGAGTCAATGCATCTCCATATTCTTCTAAGAGAAGAGAAGAAAGAACTTTGTAATTCAAAAGTCCTTCTCTGTTAGTAACTTCGTCCTCCGAGACGTCATCTAAATTAATAGGCTCGGAAGGAGAAGGCTCCCTTCCCTCCTCTGTTTCCTCTCTTGAATTTCTTCCTTTCCGAGAAGAAGCACTTCTATTAGGAGAGGGGCTAGGAGTAACTCTCTCTTTACGTTTATCATTAGCGAGTCATGATATAACTTGTTTACGCCTGTTAGACTCCTGTCGGATATCAAGCTCTTCATGAGGAGAATGCGCCTGGCGTTTAGCAGGAGTATCTCGCTGAGAATACTCCTGGAGCCTGGTAGGAGTACTGTTTGGAATACTCCTGGTGCCTGACAGTCGTAACACTCTTCGAATACTCCTGGCATCTGGTAGGCGCATCTCGCTCCAAATACTCCTGGCGCCTGTTAGGAGTATTAAGCTCAGAATACTCCTGGCGCTTGGTAGGCACATCGCGCTTCGAATACTCCTGGCGCCTGGTAGGAGTAAAAAGTCTAGAATAACTCCTGGCGCCTGGGAGGAGTATCGGGAGGTCAGAGTACTCCAGGCGCCTGGCAGGAGTAATCTCTTCCCGAATACTCCTGACCTTTGGAAGGCGCATCTAGTTCCGAATACTCCCTGTGGTTTGGTAGGAGTATCGCTCATGGAATGCGCATTTCGAATGGCAAGTATATTGCGCTTAGCAGGCGCTTTACTCCTATCAGGAGTTCTCTCTTCTCCAGTTGGCTCTTGTTGCTTGGATGAAGATCTGGGCCTAGAACGATCTACAGTAAAGTCAGGCTCTTTGCGCCTACTTGGCGCCTGGCTCCTAGTTGGCGCCAGACGCTTGGCAGGAGTTACTTCCTTTCCCACGTCTCGCCTGCCTAACGCACCGCTCCCCCCAGAGATGGCCGCCTGTGCCACAACTCCCCTGGAGGGTTCGTTGCGCCCGACAGGAGATCGGTATTTGGATCTCTTAATCGGAAGCCTGTCATCCTTTTTACGAGTAGGCTCTTTAGAAAGTATTCCTACCAAAGACGCTAATTGCTCCTGCATATTCATCAAAATTTTCCTGGTCGAAGGCTCATTCGAATCAGGAGAAGGAGATCTGGAAGGCGCTCGAGAGTCTTTTCACATTCCAAGGATCTAACTCCTTTCTATTTAAGCCTTCTTGATTACCGAAGGCGCATCCTCTTCAGAGAAGCGCTCGGGGCTAGAATTGAGCTCAGGTTCTTTCCAATTCCTCTTCAGCGGACGTGAAAACTTCGATTCCTTCCATCCTCTTCTCGGAGAAGGCGAACTAGATGATGAAAAGCACTCACGAAGGACGCTTTTCCTATAGCTGTCCCTGGCAGTCTGAGATGTATAAGATTCTGCCGAAGGGACGCCTGATCGTTAGGGATTCTCCACGACCCCCGTAAGGCTTTCGACTTTCCTTCTCCTCTGGGCCAGGGAGCTTGGAAGAGGTCTAGACCTGGGAGCATCGCAGAGACGACCAGACGCCCCCTCCACTACACTGGGGACACTAAAATCACTCGAGAAACCACATTCACTTCTCTTACCTTCCAATGCTTCCATTTTCTTGCATTTTTTGAAGGGAAGCTCTGAGTTCCGCCATTTCTGAGGCAGAATCAGAGGGATTAACTTGTGAACGGGCTGAAATAGAATGGGCATAATTATGAGAAGAAGAAGAAGCTACAGAACTAGACAAAAGTTCACGCGATCTAGACATTTTTCGGCTTTTGTAAGCCGCCTTCCTCTCTCTATCTTTCTCTAACTTCTTCAAGTAAGAAGTTAGATTCTTCCATTCTTGCGCACTCAATTTCTCACACTCGTTACAAGTATTCTCAATTGAGCATTCAACCATTCTACAACCACTGCATGTAGTGTGAGGATCTACCGAAGCTTTCGGAATCCTCACCTTACAGCCCTCATTCACACACACTCTGAAGCTAACACTAGAATCAGACATATTCACGAAAATCCAAAGCGAAGTCCAAAAAACAGTCCACGATAGCGAATGCCAAACAACGATCCAAGTACGTCACCAAAAATCAGTCGAAAGATGATCAGAAGAGTTGTGAAAATAGAATTCCAGTCAGGAGGAAGTAACAACAATGTTGATACTACCGGCGACAGAGAGAATCTGATTAGAAAACGGGAATGGTTCCTAGTCCTGCCACCCAGAGCAGGGTGGTAGATCACCTGACCTACCTGTAGCGAGTGCCGCGAAATTTGAATTTCTGTCGGGGACGACGGAGTCGATAGCTATGTCTATATCTGACAGGTAAGTTGAATGTATGAAAACAGCCTATTTTGTTAGTTAAAACTCAAGAAAACCCACTAAAAAGTTTGATACATGGTTTTTTTAATAGTTTTATCACAAAAAGTGCATTTTATGATGAAATTCATCAAAAAAACCAGGAATTTGTGGATATTTATCACAGAAAAATACAGCGAATGCACAAATTTTCCGCGAATAATGCAGGGAAACGTTCCCGAGAGAAATCCGCGAATGTGTGAGTCCGCGAATCTGGAGAACGCGAATACGGGGGGTCCACTGTATATGCCAGAGCCGTGGTGTTGTCCGAGTTGACCTGGACCACCGAGCCTCTGACTTCTGGTTCGAAACTCCTCAGGGCCAGAAAGACTGCATTCAACTCCTTCTTGTTGATGTCCCAGTTCACCTGGTCCCCCTTCTAGGTGCCTGACACTTCTTTCGCCCCTAGTGTTACTCCCCATCCCGACTCCGAGACGTCTGAGAACAACACTAGGCGCGGGTTCGGTTTTAGAAGAGACGAGCCTTTGTTCATTCTGAGTGGGGAAAACCACCAACTCAGCTCCTTTTTTACCCCTTCTAGGATCGGGAAGGAGTCCGCAGCGAAGTTCCTGTTACACTTGAACTAAGTCCACACCGTAGTTCGTAACTGACTCGGGCGCTCTGACAGCTGCCGACTGAATGCGTTCGGTATCGAGGAGGTAAGTTGTCCAAGTATTCGAGCAAGTCACATGACCTTCGCCTTTGAAGGGTTATGCCAAGAGACCATAAAAACCATATATTTGTTTGTCCCCGATGCTGGACAGCAAGGTGATGATTCTGTTAAGGCACGTTTCCAACAGGCGAAAGTTGATTGCCTTCTAGAGACCGAGGTTCCTGATGGCAAGACATTCTCATAGTAGTTGAATCTCAGCTAAGGAGAAACAACACTATGTGCTGTAGATGACGAAGGTGGACAGAGAATGCTACCTACTTCTTCACAACCGAATCGAGAGAAAGATTCTCAAGATTCTGAACCCGTGCTTACCAATGACTGAAAACGCTAACCGCCTATTTCGTTGCTGTCCGGTAAGAAATAGTAGTTGCTATGAAAGCGGGGCGTTTTTCAGTAATGAAAAACCCCGGGAAGTACTGCCTGCAGAACTGCTTCTCATGGGCTGAACATTTGGAAGCAAGAGCTGTCAGGCCGGGGGATAGGCGATGTATTCCGATACATCTGTTAATTCGGGGTGAACAATGAACAATTGCACACCTACAAATACGATATATTTTTTAAGACAAACTCCGATGTCTGAAGAAAAACATTCCGCATTATCGCAGTGCGATGCAGCGGTAGACTAGTACAGACTTCTGTTACAGTGCGGTAAACAGAACAATGAAAGAGTCCAAGAGATATCTCTGTTGAAAAATTCTCGCAATGTCGAAAGCGATGAAACCGAGCGTCACAGCAGTAGATGGTCATTCATGTATGCGAGAATCCCCGTTAATCAGAGACCTAAGTCCGTGATTGTTGGGCAGAGATCCGGTTCGGTAGTCAATCATTGCAGGGGAGAGAGACGTAACCGACCGTGCATCTCGGAGAGCCAGCTGGTACTGAGCTGCTATTGCAGTGACAGCAGTCTCATACAACATTTGCTCTCGCGACTCGTCATCCTGAGTTGCCAGGTAATCCATTCCATGAAGGAATGCGTTTGGCTAGAACCATCGAGCATAAAAATATGCTTGAGTAATTATATTTAAGCGAAACAGATTTCGGTACGGTAAATACAAAAGCTGAGTTGGTGTTGTCGTGACAATACCATAAGTATCTAAAATCGAAACTGGTAACTCCTGGGAGGTTGCAGGGAGCCCTGAGTTGCAGTTCAACTAGGATACTAGTCGTCTCGGTCGCCATCCGTAGAGCTAACTACGGTATGCGCCTACACCCCGGACAATTCAACTGCTTAACAGAATCATGTCGCGAAGGTCGCGACAATATACGTAGTATATTTGTAGGTTTCTGTACAACGACCTCCATCCTACATTCTTTTCCTTACAAGGAATGAGAATAAGGATTGGAGATCGACCGCCTTCGTTCTCTAGTCAAGAGAGTGAAGGAGAAGTCTTTCCCAAAGGAAAGCTTCAATGGTGAACAGAATAACGAAGACGACAGTTCAAGCCAAACTGGATGTCTATTCCAGGATTGGTCGCCTACTGTGAGATATACTCTTTCAGTAGCAGTCTTCTTCCAAACGCTAGACTGTCAATGGGGGCTAACCCGCTTACATGACAGAAGCTTTTAGGATCTTGTCAATGGGGGCTTACCCACTTACACGACAGAACCTTTTTGGATCTTGTCAATGGGGGCTTACCCACTTACATGACAGAACATTTTGGATCTTGTCAATGGGGGCCAACCCACTTACATGACAGAACCTATTCCAGGAATTCGAGCATTTTGGCGAGGTTCCCAATTATCGTGGTAATAATTATCGGGGATTCTCGTCTAGCTCACTTTGGACCGTGGTTTCGCTTAAGTGTTAAGAGATTGTATAAAAAACTCGAACACTGCGAGTGCTAGAAATTCCGCAGAATCTTAAGCACTCGGCGAAACCCCCACCGAATTCATCAGAAGATCATCGGTTGGTGGTCCTCTCGATTCCCATAGAAATCGAGGATGGGGCAGGATCCCTCCTCAATGACTGCGCTTACACCAGGTAGGACCTGAAGGTCCCCACCCGGCAGCGCAGTCCCTAACGTAGTAGAGGCGTTTCTGTCCGAAGAAGGGCGCCTACCAGGAGTAATAAGGCGCCTGCTTGAAGAAGAGTGCCTGCCAGGAGGAAAAACGCCTGCCAGGAGAAAAAACGCCTGCCAGGAGAAGAGCGCCTGCGAGGTGATAAGCGCCTGCTGGGAGACGAGAGCTTGGCTGGAGAAGAGCGTCTGCTAAGAGAGGAGAGGCACGTCTATCAGGAGAAGAGCGCTTGTGAGGAGAGGGGCGTCTACCAGGAGTTGAGCGCCTGTCAGGAGAATCGCAACTGGAGAAGAGCGCCTAACAGGGGAGAGGCGCCTGGAACTTCTCGGTGAAGGGCTCCTGTCCTGAGAGGCACTTCTCTTGCGAGGGGGGAGCTCAGACCTCTTGATCGGGAGCGCGATGTCCTTCTTGCGAGGAGGGTCCTTAACCAGAGCGCCCATCAACATAGAAAGTTACTCCTGGAGGTCAACAAGGACCCGCTTATTGGACTTCTCCTGATCTCCTTCGGGAGAAGGCGATCTTCCTGTCAAAAGGCGACCCCTCAGGCGAATCGCGCCTGCAAGGAGAAAAGCGCCTGATGGGGACGAGCGCCTGGCTGGCGCCGAGCGCCTGCTAGGAGAGGAGCTTCTCGCGCCTTGGAGAAGCCGAATCGGAAGAAGAAAAGCACTTCCTCAGGATGCCTTTTCTGCGGCGATCCATGGCAGTCTGGGTCGAGACAACAGAGCCTGCCGAAGGGACCGGTGGGGATTCTCCACAACCTCCTTACGGTTTTCGACATTCCTCCTCCACTGGGCCTGGGAGTTTGGAAGAGGTCTAGACCTGGGAGCGTTGCGGAGCCGATCAGACGCCCCCTTCACTACACTGGGAACACTGCACTAAACACTTCCCACAGCACTCTTACCTTCCATTGCAAGCAACTGCAAATCCATCCTGCGAATCGCGGCTTTCATGCCAGTCATCTCGAAGACAAATCCGCAGGTTCGAAGAAGGGAGAAGGGGCTAAAAAAGGAGAAGAGGTTGCAACAACTACATTAGGGTTAGGTTCTAAAGCCTCCTCAACTAACTTGTTAGTACGAGAACTACTGGAGATTCTAGACGAAGCTTATCTAACCCTGTTCTTCTCTAACTTCCTCAAGAAGGAGAAAGAGACTTCTTCCTCATTCAAAATCTCACATTCAGTACAAGGATTATTAATAGAAAACTCAAGTACACAGTGTGACGATCTACCAAATCCTTCGGTAGTCTTACCTTACACATACATCGCAATATTCTAAATACAGTACTAGCATCAGACGCATTAGAGAATCGTAAAAAGCAAATCCAAATAAAAAGTTAACAAAAGCGTATGCCAAGCCAACGATCCAATACGTCACCAAAAGAGGTCAAAAGACCCATGGCAAGCGAAAAACGAAATCGCTTGGAAGAGGAGGGGTGCTTGCTCGAAGAAGAGCGCCTGACAGGAGTAGAAGGGCGTCTGTGAAGCCTGGAGATACTGGAAGCAGAGAGCTTCGCTGGAGAGGAGCGCCTGCTGCTGTCCAAGCGTACGCTAGAAGCAGGACGCTTAACAGAGCTCTTGACTGGTAGGGAGACATCCTTCTTGCACGACGCGCCCTTGGAAAAAGAGCCTACTAGAGCTAATAACTGCTCCTGGAGGCCTACCAGGAATCTCTTCGTAGATTCTTGCACTCCTTCCGGAGAGGACTCGGGGGATCTACAAGCTCTCTTCTTCTCTGAAGGAGAATACTCTGGAAAGGGCTCCGGGCTAGAGTCCAAGGCGTCTCCTCTAGGCGGCTTCCAGGCTCTCTTCAGGGGGCGCGACTTCGTAGCGGAACTCCAACCGTGCCTGGGTGAAGATGAATCAGACTCCGAGAAACACTTCCTCAGGATGCCTTTCCTGTGGCTCTCCAAGGCAGCCTGGGACGACTCAACAGGACCTGCCGAAGGGACGCCTGACCGTTGGAGATACTCTACATCCTCCTTGCAGCTGTCGACATTCCTCCTCCCCTGGTCTTGGGAGTTTGGAAGCGGTCTAGGCCTGGGGGCAATGCGGAGTCGGTCAGACTGCACTGGGGACAGCAGCTGCAACTGCAAGTTCCGGATGGAGGCCTTAATAGCAGCCATTTCCAAAGACGAATCCTTAGGTTCGCTGCTGGGGGAAGGGGCTGAAACTATATTAAAGGCAGGAGAAACTAAGTTACTGTTCGGATCTAAATCCTGATCATAAGAGCAGGGCCTACTGGAGCTTCTAACGGAAGCCTTCCTAACTCCATCCTTCTCCAATTTTCTAATATATGATGCCAAACTCTTCCATTCCTGCTCAGTCAAACTCTCACATTCAACACAGGTGTAATTTACAGAGCATTCATTCCCCCGACACCTTACACAAATAGTGTGAAGGTCTACCGAAGCTTTCGGTAGCCTCACCTTACACTCCATTTCATACACACTCTAAACACAGGTGTCACATTAATATCAGACATAATGACAGAATATTCCTATCCAAATTCAAAAAAAGGTCCACAAAAAGCATATGCCAATGCAAATATCAATTAACGTCACCAAAGGTCAATCCAAAAAGATCCTCAGCAAGCGAGAAGAATTTCAAGCAGGAGGAACCAACAACAGATGTTGTCGGAAATGGCGACAGAGAAAATCTGATTAGAAAACAGGAATGGTTCCTAGTCCCGCCACCCAGCGGCGGGAATGGTAGATCACCTGACCTACCTGTTGCGTGTGCCGTGAGTTTTAAATTCTGTCGGGACATCGGAGGCTATAGCTATGTATACATCTCTGCCGGGGAAGTTGCATGTACAAAAACCCCGTTTACAACACCAATCACAGTAGATCACCCATTTCCCTTGGTAAACCGCAGAGGTTGACCTTCTAAGACTGCTGGACATATGCCCTGCTCTTCTCTGAGAAAAGCCCATCTCTCGGAGGAGATGATACATAGCCTCCACCTGTGAAGAGAGGGATTCTACTGACTGGTGGAACCTTTCCACATGCGGCTGGCACAGGAGATGCTGCCAAGGGGGAATTTCCCTCGAAACCTCCGACAATGACAGCAGATCTGGAAACCATTCTGCCTGAGGCCACAGAGGGGCTACCAAAGTCATCCCGAGACCCTGAAAACTCATCTGCCTGTTCAGAACCGGACAGATCAAACACAACGGAGGGAAGGCATACACCTTCAGGTTGTCCCAGGGGTGTTGGAACGCGTCCTCCGCTAACGCTAAAGGATCTGGAACCACTGAACAGAGTATCTCTGGTTTCCTGTTGAACCCAGTCGCAAAAAGGTCCAGCATGGGTCTCCCCCAAACCTGGAAGAGCTTGTCTGCTACTACTTGATGAAGGGACCACTCTGTGCCTAGGATCTGAACCCGACGACTGAGTTTGTCTGCGACCACATTCCATTTGCCTGGGATATACCTGGCTGAGAGCTCTACCGAATTGCTGACTGCCCACTGGTGAACCTCGACGGTCAAGGCGTGAAGTTGACGTGAAACCAAGCCTGCCTGCTTGTTCGCATAGGCGACCACTGTGGTGTTGTTCAACATGAGAACAACAGAATGACCCTCTACTTTCTCCCGAGTCACCTTCAGACCCAGGAAGGCTGCCTTCCACTCCAAGATGTTACACTGCTGTTTGTCTTCCAAACTCCAAACGCCTGAGGCAAGGAGGCCGCTTAAATGAGCCCCCAACCGGCGATGGAGGCGTCTGAAAACAGAAGGAAGTCCAGTGGGAGAGAACGCAGAGGGACACCCTTCAAAAGATTTTGGTCGCCCAACCACCAATGAGGGTCTTCTCTCACTTCCAGAGACAGAGGAACCTTCAACAGGGGTGAGTCCCCCACCGGAGACCAGAATTCCCCCAGTCTCCATTGTAGAGACCGAAGATGAAGACACCCATGAGGGACCAGCTTCTCGAGGGAAGACAAAACTCCCAAAAGATCCTGCCATTGATGAGCTGACTGATGTGGTTCCAAGAGGAAGTCGCGTGCCACCACTCACAACTTCTCCCTCTGATCCAACGGGAAAACTGACAACCGTCGTATTGATAGACAATCCTTTGACTGGGTACGAGGTTTGACTTTTTGTGGTTGACCACTATGCCCCGTTCCAGACAAAACCAAAGCAGACAATCTCTGTCCTGCAGCAGCTTTTCCCTGGAACTTGCCAAGACCAACCAATCGTCGAGGTACCTCAGCAAACAGATCCCTTGAGCATGTACCCAACTTGATACGAGAGAGAAGACCCTTGTGAACACTTGAGGGGCTGTGGTCAGCCAGAAGCAAAGGACTTTGAACTCAAAGACCTTGTCTCCGAGAGAGAAGCGAAGGAACTTCCTGGACATCGGATGAATTGGGATCTGGAAGTATGCGTCCCTCAAGTCTATCGACACCATGAAGTCGCTTTCCCTCAGAGCTGCCAACATTGAACGCGGGGTCTCCATCTTGAACCATGTCTTCCTGATGAAGTGATTCAAGGTGTGACTGTAGAACCCTGGAGACAGACACACCAATTTCTCTATCGCATCCTTGTCCAGCATCTTCTGCACTTCCTCCAGAAGAGCCAAGAACTTCAGAGAATCCGGAGGATAAGCCCTCCTGAGCTGCGGATTGTCCGACAGAGGAGGAGAGAAGTCAAATGGCAGTAAGTACCCCAACCGAAGAACATCTACCACCCACTTCTCTGCCTCGTAACTCAGCCACTTGCCCCAATGGCCCACCAGGCACCCCCCAAACCATGGCACAGGAGAGGGAGAGGCACCTAACCTACCGACAGCCCCCTTTACCTCTACCCCTGGGGACCCTTCTTGGTTAAAGGAACAGGAGCGAAAGGGACGTTGGTCCTCTGACCAAGTCTGGGACGAACAGGGAGGCCCTGCCGAAACTGAACTCCTCAATGGCCTACCAGGCGATGATCTTCATGATTGCTGCTGGGCAAGGGGAGAAGGAGCCGGACATCTACGAGGACGACTCTGACTTAGATACAGCCTGGTGCACCAATCTGCCCTTGGTGTCAGCCTGGCACTGGTCTATCGCATCCTCCAGCTCAGTTCGAGATAACAAAAATTGAAACTCCAACAGATCCTCATTCCTCAATGCCAGCAAGGACTCAGGGTCAACTGATCTTTCCATCCTAGATAAAGCTGCGTCCCGTCTAATCAGGAGAAGGTTAGCCCATAAATTAACAATGAGGTGAGCCAGATACGAAAACGCCTTGCCTCCAGACTGCAACAAACTGGCAAGAGAGGACCCTTCTGGGTCCATTGTTGTCTCGTGGAGACAACAATGGACCCACCGACCTCACCTGCCCCAAAGTCAATCCCAGCTTCAGGTGAATGACATCCGGGTTAAGATGACAACATCAAAAAGGCAGAGTTCGTAGCATAGTACTTCCTATGCCTTGTGAGAGGCGGGGGTAGCAGCTTGGCAGAGCCCCTAGAGCGAAGCGAAACGTACTGATCTGAAATAGACTCACTGGACGTGCCCCGACAAGGGAAGTTGAACCAAGACTTGGGATCCTGCGTAGCTCCCAGCAAGGCTTCCAAGCAGGAAGGTGTGTAAGATGACCGAGCCTGAGTCCTACTCTCCAAATTGTTGAAAATACGAATGAGATCGACAACTCCTGAAAAGGAAGACAAAAACGCTTTGTGTCTCCCTCCTCCTGCTCCAGCAATGGAGACCGACGACGAGAAAGGTACGCAGGCTCAACTAAAATGCCTTCCTCGTTCAAATTAACAGAAGAACCAGCAGCCAAACAGCCCGAAACACCAACTAAACTGTCTGGGCTGGATCCAAGAGCCGACTCCTGCGACGAACCAACCACAACACCATGAACATCTCTACGCACTCTCCCAACAGATGACTCCTTAAAATGGCCGTGAACGAGCACGGGCGTAGCAGATGTATGAACGTGAGTTGGAGAGGAATCTCGAACACTCGAGAACGAATGAGAATTCCTCAGAGTCAAACTCCTGGAAGTACCAGGGAGAAGGGCAGGCAAAGACTGGCTGCACCAACTCCGCGCTCACAACCTTCGACCTCCTAACAGGCGCCTTGAGATCCTTATGGCAACGAATAGGCCCTGGAGATGGAGAAGTGGGAGCACCTGCAACATGTGCACGAATGGGGGAGGTTGTAACACGCTTGCGACTCAATGCAGAGGACGAAGCAGCCACTGCAGTGCACACAGGGGAAGAAACAATAACACTTTCCGAAACACCAACACTCTCAGGAACACAGGCATGTTGCTGCTCACTCGCAGGCGAAGAAAGGGCAAAGTCTTTGGCCTTCCAACGCTTGATACGCCGACGTGGCGGAGATGGGGAGGAGAGGAAGACAGTACTGGCTCCTTACGCAATCTCTTCGCAGGAGGCTGGGGCGATGCAACTCGTTTGCTTCCAGTCCTCCCAGCTGACATGGCAGCCAACTTATCTTCCAAGTCCAATCTCTTCAGAACCACCTGGCATAAAGCCTCAGACAGATCAGCAAGAGAAGGCTCCGACGACATGGAAGGGGGATGCAGCAAACCAGAAGGCAGAGATGACGTCTCATCAGCATACAATGATGACACAGATGAGTGAGGCAGCGCAGTGGAGACGACTGGGAGTGACGTCATCGATGGAAGTGACGTCATAAATGGCGATGACGTCACAGCTTCCCCTCGATCCGAACGGGAAGCAGACGCCACTGGTGGAGGGAAACAAAATGACTGACCCCGTGACGTCATTAGTTGGGCTGACACCACAGCTTCCCTCTGACTCGAAGAAGCGGCAACAGTCACTGGCCGAGCAATACAATAAGGCTGACCTCGGCTACCCACAAAGATGAAGCCAGGAGGAGGGGGATAGCAAGTATCCATGAAGTGCGTCAGCAAACCCTCCAAGGTCAGAAAACCTCGTAGCCCCATCGACTTCCAAAGCGACGCCATCTTGGACATCTCCTACTCTGCAATAAAAGACAATGATGAAAAAGCCTCCTCCCTCTCGGGAATCAAATTAACTCCCAAAGAAGAAGGGGCGACATGACAAAAATCAGCCTGAGGGCCTCCCGATACTTCCAACGACAAATCAATGGAAGAAAAGAAGGGGACAAAGGCACAACACTACTATGGGGTGTGACTGCAGCAGGAGACGAAGCATCGGGAAGAGGAGCAGAAAAACCCTCTCACGAAGGAAAAGTAGAACCCCTACAATGCTCCCTCTTGTCATAAAACCACTTCCATTGCTCTTTAGGCCACGCACAGCATTCCGTGCAAGGATTTGTTATTGTACAAACATTAGAGCAACACCTACTACAAGTGATGTGGGGATCGGTCGCAGCTGAAGCCAAAAAACGAGAACACGGAAAACCTGAAGTTCCGGGGAACATATGTTGACGAGGCCAAGAAGGAACAGAAGCAGCCATGATAAAAGCACACACACACACTAAACACAATCGAAAAGAGCAATGAACCAGGTAAAGGCCGAGAGAGGTCAATCACAACTCTCGCCCAGGCGGTTAGGAAAAGACTGACGTGGTGGCGTAGGTGCATGGTCCTTGACCACTCTTCAGCCGATATAAGCACGGGTTGCCAGATCTCACAAGTTTCCCTGCTTTCATCTGCGATTTAACCGGATCCAGCTAGAAGCTAGAAATTATACTATTGTTAAGATCTCAGGTTTGTTCGCATATGAACAAATGAAAGACCAAAGATATTTTCCAATTTGCAATGAGGAATATCAGTGGCTGTTTGATTTACAATGAATAACAAATATCAGTATCAGCTACTTAGAACTTTTAAAATTTTTGAAGTATAACAACACTGTACATATACTACTGTACTTAAAAAAATTTAAGCATGTAATTATCAGAGCTAAGGTGCAACCACATATTGCCTAATATTCCCTTAAATAAGTAATACCAGCCAAATTACATGAATTAGGTAATGATTCATGACTAACTAGAAAGTCACAGCCCAATATTTCTTGAAAAAATACCTACCTGCAGAGATTCTATGTAGGCTTCTTATCAAATCTAATGAATCTTGATGGTTACTAAGATCATCTATCTTGTCAATTACAACAATAGATTTCCTACTTTCCTTTGGACTACCTATCGCAAAAATCTGTTCTAAAGGTTCCTGAAGGTGAACGCATGAAGCAATATTTTTCCAGCAACCTGCATCACTGTAACCATCAAAGTAGGTTACTTTCAAGGCCATACCTGAAAAATGAATTCATGAACTACAGAATTTTAAATACCAATTAAAATCTCTATATTATAAAATATTCTGGTTCAAAATTGCATTAGACAGCAATAAGTACTGTAAAGGTACACATGAATGATACAGTATATATATATATAATATTAATATTATCATATATATATATATATATATATATATATATATATATATATATATATATATTTATATATATATACAGTGGACCTCCCGTATTCGCGTTCTCCAGATTCGCGGACTCACACATTCGCGGATTTCTCTTGGGAACGTTTCCCTGCATTATTCGCGGAAAATTCGCGCATTCACAGTATTTTTCTATGATAAATATCCAAAAATTCCTGGTTTTTTTTATGAATTTCATCATAAAATGCACTTTTTGTGATAAAACTATTAAAAAAAACCTGGTATGAAAATTTTTAGTGGGTTTTTCTTGAGTTTTAACTAACAAAATAGGCTGTTTTTAGCATTTTTATAGGGGTTCCAAACATTCGCGGGTTCTAACTATTCATGGGGGGGTCTGGTATGCATCCCCCGCGAATACGGGGGGACCACTGTATTACATTTTTTTAAATTATCAACATTAAGACGGACAACATAAAGAGATAAGTATTACAGTAGTATATAATATAAAAATATCTATGGAAAAATAAGTGATGGCCAGCTCTCTCAGAATGTTTATCTACAACACTCTCTCTCTCTCTCTCTTTCTCTCATCCTTGTGCTTCTCCTTTAGACAAAAATTGATAATGATGATGTGAATGATTGTGAAGTTAAAATAGTAGCCAAGATTGCATACAAAGATTATATTACATATACTATTGATTTTTCCTTTGAGACAAACGTGAGCATCAAAGTATGTATAACCAAAAAAACAGTTCTATAATGTAGGTTGTCAATAGTGATAGACAAGTAAAATACAAGGTTTGTTTATGTATGCACAAAAATATGGAATTTTTATTCTAAAATTAATATTAATAATATTTACCTATATAATTTATCTAGCCCTAAATCCCCAAAAACCGCACCAAAATTTACCACATTGGCAACCCTGTTACCTCCTATTCTGTCCGCCAGTTGGCAACACTGTCGTTGACAGATACAAAAACCTTCCCTCAAATCAGTTGTGATAGGCAGATCGTAGGGTAGGATGGGTGGGACTAGATAAATTATACAGGTAAGTATTATTAATATTAATTTTAGAATAAAAATTCCATATTAATAAACATTACCTTAATATAATTTATCTAGCCCGATTAACCACATTGAAAAGGAGGGAATCTGAATACAATTTCCCCTTCGGACAGAATAGGAGAAAACAAACAAAGAAATATATATCATAGGCAGTCAAAAACTCAACCCAAGGTCTAAGATCTAACAACTCAAAGTCTCCTACCATAATGGCCACCAAACTTTGCGGTAGCACAGGACAAGGAGTAAGTGCATAGTCAGTTCGTCTGTACTAAAGTCAGGTGACCGACCAGGTGACCAGTCAGACGAATTGCGGACAGCAAGGCTGCACCCTGAAGACTATCAAGCACTATTCTTTCCCTAAAGGATGAGTGTCTGGACTGTCTGGGCGATTCAAAGCTAAGCAAACCTTGGGGGTGTATCAACGCAACCCGACGTCGCCAGCAACGAATTGGCTCATGAGCAACTCCTAACTCGAGCTTTCTGGTGCCAGAGAAAGGGAGCGCGGAGCAAAAAGGCAATTCAGTCCCGAAGGACGAATGCCTGACAGTCCAACCTGGTCTCATGTTACACGATCATCGGGGGTGTATCAACACAACCGACTTCGTCAACAAGAAACTCAGGGCTACTAAATGTCGCCTGATCTCACACGAGTGTCTGACTCCAAGAAAACAGGTGAGACAAAAAGTAGATGGTGAGCGAGTCACCACATGACAGCAGACGATCCATCGACTAATTCCCTGTCCAGGGACAGTGGAAGAAGCAGGAGTCGTCAGGACAAGCGAACCAGTGGTAGTCCTAGGTCAGCATCGACTCTGGGAGAAGCGTAGTCGCCAGTGCCGACAACCCAGTGGCTGGAACCATTTCACACTGACAATGGAAGCAGCATGAGTTGCCAAGCAGTCAGTCCTTGTCATCAACAACACCTAAATACCAAACTGCCTAATTCCCATTATAACTACATCAAAAACTGCCATGGGTTATAATACAAAAACAAAAAATATATACAACAAAACAAAAATTAATGAATAATATACAGGTAGCAACCAAACGTAAAACAGGAAGACTACCTAATTCTCCTGTCTGACGACCTGTCCTGCCATCACCAACGGGCCCAAAGAACGAAGGTCGCCTAGAACTAGAGAAATATTCCTCAAGTAAAAAGAGGCAAAAAACAGAATTTAGAACGCCAAGTCGCCGCCTCAAGCACCTTGGCGACTGAGACGTTCTTCATAAAAGTACTGATGTAGCAACTGCTCTAATACTGTGTGCTCTCGGCGTCTGTCTTCCCCTCAGCAAGCCGAACCACCAGTTTTAAACGATCAGATCTCTGAGAAAAAAGGATACACCATTCTTTGAAATAGGTCTCTTGACATTTCGGGGTGAAACAAACAGATGACGGGGACGACCCTGAATGTCCTTCGTGCGGCGTAAATAACATGAGAGCGCCCTAACAGGGCAAAGAACTAATTCCTCATTTAAATTACCAACAAAGTCTGGGACCAGCGACTTCAGTACGAAAGACCTGGGAATGGGATTATCAGACGATTCAGTCTTTGCGACAAATTCAGGAAGGTATGACAAAATCATGTCTTGTCCAGATCTGGCAACCAGAAAAGAGAGTGCTTGCAGTTCACCCACCCTCTTGGCTGTAGCCAGTGAGACAAGGAAGAGTGTCTTAGAAGAGAGGTCCCTAAATTTGGCAGAATTCAGAGGCTCAAACGGAGGGAACCTTAAGGCTTGAAGGACTTTGTTAACGTCCCATGTCGGAGGCGAACACTGCGGCCTGGGTCGAGATAGGGAAAAAAAGATCAAGAAGTAAATCTCTAATGACATAAGATGAAGAGATCTCAGGGAGCCTTGCTTGCTTAAAAACATAGGAAAGCATAGACCTATAACCCTTTGATCACAAAGGTGACAGGGCCCTGTCATGATGTAATGAACTAAAAACTCCGCTACTTTCGGTAAGGAAGGTCTAGAAATTGAATGTCCTTGAGACTTACACCAACGTCTGTAAACCGACCATTTAGCCTGATAATTTACTCTGGTTGATTGCCGTCTGGCAAGAGCCAACTGTCACGCCACTCTGGAGGAGAACCCTTCGTGCTTGGAGAACCTCCTGACAGTCTCCAGGCATGAAGATGAAGCATGTGGAGCCTCTGATGGAACCGATGAAAATGGGGTTGTTTGAGAAGATCTGGTGTCTCTGGCAGGCGAATGGGGGGTTCCACCAGTGCTTCCAGAAGGTCGGGAAACCACTCCTTCTGTGGCCAGAAGGGGGTGATCAGGTGAGATCCAGACGCTTGGTTGCCCTCACTTTGTTGAGGACTGACCTCACCAGAGAGAACGGAGGAAAAGCATGCATAGGCTTGAAGTCCTCCCAGTCCTGCAAAGAGAGTCTGTCCCGCCGGCACTTCACTCTGAGGAGTCTGGTAAGGGGCGAAGAATATCTGGCACCGAAAATTCAGTGGGGGTGGCAAACGATCGACTGTGACAGGCCATTTCTTCCTGAGGCTGTCGAAGACTTCCTGGCAAAGTGTCCACTCCGACCCTTGAACTTCGTTCGGTCTCGACAAGCGTCTGCTAAAGACGTTTGTGATTGGCCCAGGATAAACTGAGGGACCAACGTAATCCCCCTGTCTTCTGCCCAACACAGGATTGATCGGCTTCTTGAGTGAGAAGATCCGACTGTGTGCCGCCTTGGTTTCTCAAGTACGAGACTGCTGTGGTGTTGTCGACAAAGATCGCGACAACCGACTCCAACAGTTTGTTCCTGAAATGAAAGAAGGCCTAGATACACTGCCTCAGTTCCCTCCAATTTATTGACATGATCCTCTTCCTCCTCTAACCAAAGGCCCGAAGCGGCTACGGAGCCCAGGTGTGCGCCCCAACCTTGAATCCGAGGCGTTCTGACAAAACATAGGTCCGGAGGAACCGAAAGAAGAGATGTCCCTGACTTGAGGCGGTGAACTTGCATCCACCAACGGAGATCCTTCCGACATTGTGGAGAAGAGGCGACTATCGTGTCCTCGGACACGAAATCCCATGACTGGGGCGAAGTGTCGACTGAAGGGACCTCATTCTGAGACGACCTCCGGGAACCAGTTGGATGAGGGATGACAAATGGCCCAGGAGAGACCTCCAAAGAGAAACGGCTGCGTTACGGAGGACAAAAATTCTTCGATCAGACTCAGAAGCTTGTCTATCCGTTTCTGAGCGGGAGAAGCCCTCAAAATCTGGAATTCAAAACAATCCCCAGATAAGTCATGATCTGGCAAGGGATTAGATTGGACTTGTCGAAGTTGACACGAATGCCCAACTCGACACAAAGAGACAGAACTATCTCCCTCGACCGGAGACATTTCTCTAGAGATTCGGCCTGACTAGCCAATCGTCCAGATACCGAAGCATCCTTACATTTAACTGATGCAGAATAGCTGAAACAGGAGCCATCACCCGAGAACAAAGACCTGTGGAGCAGTGGTGAGGACCGAAACAAAGGCTCTTGAACTGGAAAACTCCCGAGTCCGTGAAAAACTGAAGGTAAGGTCTGCTTCTTGGATGGATGGGGGATTTGCAGATAAGCATCCTGCAGATTCGATGGAAATCATCCAGTCCCCCCTCCTGACGGATGAAAGAACAGTCTGGACCGTCTCCATCCTGAACTTGGACTTTAGAATGAACTTGTTCAAAACCGAAAGATCTATGATGGGGCGCCAGGCACCCGAGGCCTTTAGAAACTACAAACATCCGAGAGTAAAACCCGGGAGAAGGAGGAGCTCGCTCTATGGCATCCTTCTCCAAGAGGGCCGAAAGCTCCTTCTCCAAGGCTTGACCCCTGATTGAGTGAGGGGAATAACTGCTGAACTCGAGAGGACGATTGGAAAGTGGAGGTCTGGAACGAATGGGATCTCGTAACCTTCCTTCAGGACCTCCACCACCCAAGCATCCACCGCTCTCCCCTGCCAAGCTGACCAATGGCGGGAGAGACAAGCTCCTACTGCGGTCTCCAGGCGAGGTGATGACTCCTACTTCCGAAAATTCTTACGCAGAGACAAGGAAGAAGAAGAAGAAGAAGAAGAAGGTCCTCCTGGAGGTTGAGCTCTTTCTCTGCCCTTAGAAGCCACGCCAAGAACCTCTCCCGCGTTTCAAAGGGTGAGCACCAGAGGATGAAGTAGAGGCACCAGCAAACCTGAGATGTACTCTGGAAAAAAGAGCCAGAAGGAGGTTGTTGGGGCTGGAGCAGAAGGTACAGATCTGGTCCTAAACTTACGCTTACTCCTTGAAGGAACGGGAGGAAGACCAGAGGAAAAAGCTCTTGATAAGGCCCAGTGAGCTTGGGAAGAGGCATCACCTTGATGTTCCTTCAAAACATCAGAAAGCACAGAAATATCAAAAAGGAAATCGCCAAAAGGAGAAGAGGACAACAGACGGGTTCTCTGAATCTCCGATACAGAGGAGGGTAACTGCGACAAATAACAGGTTACGCCTTAGAGAAACAAGAAAGGCCTGCATTGAAGCAGCAAGCTCGTTCTGATGTACAGAAGCGATTGAAATGGATGAGCAGAATTCTCAAAAAGAGGAGCATCAGGAGGAACAAACCCGGAGTCCTTGATATACATTAAAAGCCCTCCGAGGACCCACATATTGAAGGATTGAGCTTCTTGTAAGGAGCTCATAACAGACTCCATAGCAATAAAATCTTCAATTGAGACAGAGACCGAAGCCTTAGAAGGCAAGGGTTGACTTGAAAGTCGGACAAAATCAGGATTTGGCTTGGGGGGTCGAGAGAATGAAGAATCATCCGCCACCTGGTAAACCCCTCTCCGGTGTCGCAGAAGAGAGGAGAGCTTCCTCTTCCCTTCCCCGATCACCTTCGAAAGTTTAGCGGCAACGTCCGCCCTCACTCTCGCGAACCTCTGGGCAAAGGGAAAACGTAAAAATTCCGTGACCGGGAAGGACCGTTAAGAAAAATCCCTTCTGTAATACAACGAGGCGGAGGCTGCTTCTGCTCTTTAGGCCTCGCCTGAGGAAGAAAACTCAAAATTAAATCAAAAAGTTTCTTGAATTCTACATCATGACATCCATTCGAGGAAACATCAATATCACACGAATCCGCGTCATCATCATCATCATCGTCAGATCCTAACTTAGAAAGCTCCTACTGCGGTCTCCCTGAAGTAAAATCCTGACGACTAGCTATCTTAGGCCTGACACTAATATCCCTCCCTTGCTCCTCCTAAATAAGCGCCCTTTGGCACTGTTACGGGCTACTAACAGGGGACACGTTGGGTGGGAAAGATTCGTTAGGCACCTGCCCGGACCGGATCCCCCCTAGGCCTTCGCCACGACGGGGTTCACAAGCCGGGGTATCTGTCGCACACCGTTACCCATGGTGCTGTCGACAGGTACCTGACGAGGAGCTGAAAATGAATCTAAAAGAGTGTTAGACATTCTAGTAAAGGCTTCTTGAAAATTTTCTGACAGATTGTTAAACTTAGCTGAAATATCTCTATCTAGACTAAGCTGTAATTTCTTAAAATTCTGTTTCCAGGTAGTTTCCATTGCCAAAATCTTTGAATCTACATCAGAAATAACTTCACTAATTACCGGTTGTACAGGGGGCAAAGCATCAATTAATTCGGAAATCGGAGTCGTACGATACCAAAACCGAAGAGCCAGAACCATGAGTGCCCAAGTCAAAGAATTCGTTAGATAGCAGTTCTAGCAATCGATTTTCTTTTTCTCCTTAACCTTCGATCTTTTACCGCTGCAAGATTGTTTGGCGTTTCATTAGCAGTCATATCCTCGTCAGACCAGGGCTTACATACGTCACACGAGAAGTCAAGTCACAAACCTGTCCAACGACAAGAGTTACAATGTTCATGGGTTCATACTCCCTGCTACTCACCTTGTCCCCTACAAACCGGGCAGTTCCTGATGTTGCTGGCAGAAGTAAGCATCGTAATTTTCTTGGCAATCCATTGTAGAATTGACAGGGTCAGTAGTTCCGTTGGGTCGCGCAAAAGTTCGTAATTTAAGATAGAACCACAACAGAAATCAAAGTTAATTCACTATTTCGTGATGTAATGCGTGAGCGGTAATTCACATAAAGTCTCATTTAACAAATAATGAAAGCTTTAAAGGCACAAAAATGTTTAAGGAAATTTATAAAGAGCGGCCGTGATGTAAACAACACGGGCGCTCGTTAACAACTGATTTGAGGGAAGGTTTTTGTATCTGTCAACGACAGTGTTGCCAACTGGCGGACAGAATAGGAGGTTGTTAACAGGGTTGCCAATGTGGTAAATTTTGGTGCGGTTTTTGGGGATTTAGGGCTAGATAAATTATATTAAGGTAATGTTTATTAATATATAATTTCTTCCAAAGATGACATCCACCAGTCCCTCTCCTAATATCCATTAACTTTGACTGTATGTACTCTGTATTAACAACATAGTCCCATGTAAATTGCCACTTTCCTCAGTGGTGGAATTGGGGGGGGGGCAGGCCACGGCCTGGGGCCTCATGCCTGTGAGGGCCCTGCACCTCAGCAAAAAAAAGAATTAATAATGGTCCCACACCCTAAATCCAGCCCTGACTTTCCTCTCAGTCAAATGTACAAAAACAATAACAATCACAAACAAGTGTTTCAAGAGTAAAATACACTAACCTTCACTTTCAATATAGGATTTTAACCTGGCAGGTGATAATGCTGTAGTGAGGTACTGTATTTCATTATTAGTACCCAAGTGTGACTTCACCAGTGATAAAACTAATCCACGGCCATTTATTTCAGCTGAACCTGCAGATAAAATATTAAAATAATAAAATTAACAAATATCCCCAAAAAAGTATGCCTACAGCCAGAGATAATGATTATAAAAAAATTTCAAAGCTTCACTTCATATTTTCACTTTTTCTTATTGTATACAGGCAGTCCCCGGGTTACGACAGGGGTTCCGTTCTTGAGATGCGTTGTAACCCGAAAATCGTCATGAGCCGGAACATCATAAAAAATCCTAAGAAAACCTTACTTTTAATGCTTTGGGTGCATTAAAAAGTATGTAAACTGCATTCTTATTGCCTTTTTCATAAAAACTTGAAATATTGATTATTTTGCATTTTGGTGTCATATTTCTTCTGCCAGATAAGCGTTGTAGGCGTCGTAACCCTGGAAATAATTTCTGATGAATATAATTGAAAAACGCCTTAACCTCGGAACGTCGTAAGCTGAACCCGTAGTAAGCCAAACCCATTGTAACCCGGGGACTGCCTGTATTCTTAAATTTTCCAAACCAATCATTTTTTATATTATATTATAATTATGCCATACATTTTTAGATACAGTATATGTATAATGATAGCTATAAGAAATGATAGTAGATAGGGTAGAGTAAAAACAGAGAGAGAGAGAGAGAGAATAATCAAAGTACTGTGAAAAGAATGAGAAAGAGAAAGAGAGAATTTAGCTTTGGTGACTGAGTCAGAATTTGATCAACAAAAATTTAGTCACCAAAAGTTGAACCATAACACCATCACAATTAAAATTTTAAGACCGTAATAAAATCTTTGACCTGTGATCTTGCACCAGACTTACTCAGCTTCTATCGATAATGGAGCCCCACCCCCAGGAGGAGGTATTAACATGTTAAATTATTGACTCTGCCTGGAAAAGGAGGAATTAACATGTTAATCCCACCTAAAAGGGGATGGGGAAAAGATAGGGAAAGACTGCTCCACGAATCAAGAATCCAGTGGGCGGAGAGCAAGAACCTACACCGCCTAAGGAGGTGGTGCCAAATTCAAACCAAGGGTGGCTGAATTTCAGAACGACAGAAGAAGACAGAGAGGACCGGCAGCCATTGTTCAGTAAAGAAGTAGAAAATATTGCCAGGGTTCAAAAATAGATTTATAAGCTTTGTAGTTGTAACTTGTATTCTTTGCAACAGTAAAGAAAGAAACTCTGCCGTTCGTCTCATTCACTCTTCTCCTGAGAGACTACGACTACTAAGAATACTAATCCAGAACTAACATTAAGAGGAAGCATAAAGTTAAACATAGAACCAGACTGCAGAACTAATCAAGATGAATGAGCAGGTAAGTGAACATAACTCGAACACTCTACCTTAATTTGTTATACATATATAACAAATTAAATTAATAGTACTGTACCGTTGAGAGAGTTGTTTTAAAAAAATCACAATTTTTGAAAGTAAATTGTATTTTGCCTATACAATAGGAATTACTTAAGGCATAGACTGGACATGGCCATTGAAACTTTCAAACAAGGTGGTTCGGTAGTTAACTATGTACTGGTTTGCTCTCAACCGAACATAAACACTCCAATTTGTTTTTGGCCCAGGTAGCAGATTGAGGGATGGCATAAGGTGGGCAGCTAGTACAACCTCAGGTTTCTATAGTTAGAAAAAATACAATTTACTACTATCAAAAATCACAATTTCTATAAATAAATTGTATTTTTCCTAACTATGCAAACCTGAGGTCCTTTACATAAGGAATTACTTTCAGCGCCTGCTGGAACTTGGTCTTAAGATTCTATAACAAGGTAGTTACGCAGTAACTGCTTGTCCGATGGTCGGGAGTTCTGCCCGACTGGACGTAAACATTCCACTTTGCTTTAGGCCCAGGAACAAATTAAGGGGTGGCATGAGGTGGGCATATATGTAAAGGACCTCAGGTTTGTATAGTTAGGAAAAACATAGTTTACTTTAAAAATTTGTGATTTGTTCCTACACATTATACAAACATGGAATTTTCATTAGTAAAAGGAAATTTTATTGTATACTTACCGAACAATTATACAGCCGTGATTTCCACAAGCAGCAGGAGACTAAATTCAAATTTGGCGCGTAGGCGTCGCCAACACTGGTGGTGATGACGTCATCTCCCTCCACTCGCGGGAGAACCAGGTACAACTGCCAAGGTGAATCCAATTCTTTCTGCCCGTCAGTCCACCTATGGGGAGGAGGGTGGGTATAATCATAATTGTTCGGTAAGTATACAATAAAATTTCATTTTACTACTGAAAATTCCATTTTTATTGTAGTGTCTTACCGAACAATTATACAGCTGATTACACATTGATGGGAAGGTGGGATTCAGTGGACCACTAATACTATTTCTAAATGAGTTACATTTATGACAATACCAATAAACACTCAAGGTGTCTGTTGTACCTTACTTTGTAAGAGAGCTACAGCAGACTGTTACTGCCTCTGGTCGGTGCCCTTCTTACTCTTGTATCTGACCAAAGGTAGCCTCTACAGGAGTGGAATCCTTCCGTAGTTCAAGCGAGTCAAGGCTGACTGACGGAGGATAGCAACAACAAAGATTGCCTTGCCCTGGGCTAAGACCAGCAATTCACTCATACAAAACATTTGTCACCAAAACCAGATTTAAAAACATATATACCCAACCTTTATTAAAAATCCGACCTAACAGACTCATGGGTATCCCAGGTACTCAGTACCCCCAGCTTCCCTTGAACTCAAAGAACCTATTTCAAGGCGAAAAGTTAGCATAGAGGTGACGACCCCTGTGCCGTTTCTCAACACCATGCCAGAAACCGCAACCGGACCCAACGTTCTGCAATTCTCGAAAACCATTTCTATCTCTGAGATTATGGCTCGCAAAAACCGAATTCGATCTCCGGAACGTATTCTGAAGAATCGTAGATAGAGATAAATTCTTTCTAAATGCTAAAGAAGTAGCAACTGCTCAAACTTCTTGAGCTTTAACTCTCAGAACGGAAAGATTTTCGTTCTCGGACTGCAAGTGAGCTTCCCTGATAAGCTCTCTAATAAAGAACGATATAGCATTTTCAGAAAGAGGACGAGAGGGATTTTGAACCGAGGTTTAGAGCTTAGATGATTGGCCTCTAATCTCTTTAGGGGCAAGAAGATACTGCTTAATTGCCCTGACTGGACATAAGAGCCTTTCTTCCTCCTCATGTCCTACCAAATCAGATAAGTTCCTAACCACAAAACTCCTAGGCCAAGGATTAGACGGATTCTCGTTTTTGGCTAGAAAAGTTAAAGAGACTGAAAATACAGCATTTCCTTGAGAGAAACCGACTTTTTTGTCTATAGCGTGCAATTCGCTGACACGCTTTGCAGAAGCTAGGGCAATAAGAAAAAGAGTCTTCTTAGTCAAGTTCCTAAGTGAAGCCGACTTCAAAGGTTCAAACAGTGGACCCATGAGGAACTTCAGCACCACATCTAAGTTCCAAGCCACTGTATCTTGAGGGAACTTAGTGGTTTCGAAAGACCTAATGAGGTCTGACAGATCCAGGTTGGAGGAAATATCCAAAACCCGGTGTCGAAAAACCGAAGAAAGCATAGCTCTATATCCTCTGATTGTAGAGGGAGCTAGTTTCTTAGATTCCCTAAGAAATAGAAGAAAATCTGCTATTTCTGTTAAAGAGGTCGCAGAAGTATAACTTTAGCGCCTCTACACCACTCTGAAGATTCTCCACTTACCTTGATAGAGCTTGTTAGAAGACTCTCTCCTACAACGAGCGATAGCTTCTGCAGCTCTTCTTGAAAACCCTTTCGCTCTGACAAGATTCCGGACAGTCTGAACCCTGTCAGAGCTAGAGCGGACAGGTTTTGGTGGTACCTCTTGAAGTGAGGTTGTTTGAGAAGCCACTTCTCTGGAGGAAGAAGTCTGGGGAAGTCTACCAACAACTGGAGAAGGTCCGGGAACCACTTTCCTGGGCCAAAAGGGAGCGATTAACGTCAGTGTTACATTGTTGTGTGACATCAACTTGTTCAGTACCTCTATTATTAGTCCGAACGGAGGGAATGCATAAGCGTCCAGACCCGACCAATCCAACAGCATTGCGTCTACCGACCAAGCTAAAGGGTCTGGAACTGGAGAACTAAAGAGAGGAAGACGGTTGTTCCTTGATGTCGCGAACAGGTCTATGGACAGTCGTCCCCAAAGGAGCCAAAGTCTCTGACAAATCTTGTCGTCCAAAGTCCACTCCAGTGGTAACACTTGCTGTTGACGACTTAGCTCGTCCGCCACGACGTTCATCTTTCCCGGAACAAATCTCAGAGCTAGCTGAACATTTGCCTCGTTTGTCCACAGGAGGAGATCCTTAGCTACTTCGTACAGAGTGAAAGACTGAGTCCCCCCCTGTTTCCGCACATATGAGAGCGCCGTGGAGTTGTCAGAATGCACTGCCACTATCTGCCCTTCTACTAAGTTCCGAAACTGTCTTAGCCCCAGGAAAATTGCTAGAAGTTTCTTTACATTTATGTGGAACTTCTCCTTTGCTGACCAAGCTCCTGAAGCACAGTGATTCCCCAGCAGGGCTCCCCAACCTGTGTCCGACGCGTCGGAAAAGAACTGTAGGTTCGGGAGGATGGGTCGTAAATCTAACCCTTCTTCCAATCTTGCCCGAGAAAGCCACCACCTTAGATCTTCTTTTATTTGGTTTGTGACAGGAAAGGTAATCGAGTCCGGTTGCGTCTTCCTGCACCAAGAAGCTCTCAGAAAGAACTGCAGAAGTCTCATGTGCAGTCTTCCCAACTTCACGAATTTCTCCACCAAAGTCAACTTGCCCAGGAGCCTCATCCAGTGATTGGCAGAACTTACCTCTTTGTCCAAGAACTCTTGAACTGTCTCCAGGCAGCCTTGGACCCTCTTCGGGGACAGAAAAGCCCGAAAAACTTGAGCATTCAGTCATCCCCAAATAGAGGATGCTCTGCGAAGGTACAGACTGAGACTTCCGTTTGTTGACCAGAATTCCTAACTTTCTGGCAAGAGCCAGAGTTGTTCCTAGGTCCTTCATGCACCGACTCTCTGACTCCGACCGAAGAAGCCAATCGTCCTGATAGAGAGAGATTCTTACTCCTAAGATGTGAAGCCAGCTCCCTATCGGAGACAGAACCCTGGTGAATACTTGAGGAGCGGTCGCCAGTCAGAAGCAAAGCGCCGAAACTGAAACACC
>NC_087200.1:106346477-106377565 GCF_015104395.2 Macrobrachium nipponense | reverse complement strand
CACAAATTATTGGGCAAGGGCATTAGAGAGTCCTGTGCCCTGTAGGGTCTCTCAAGTTTTATCTTGATAAAACTATAGAAAGTCAAGGTCAACAGACTATCTGCGGTGTTCCGTAAAAAGACCAGACTAGTTCATGTCCAAGAACACCCTGGCATGATAGCCAAGGAGTTCTTTTTAAGAGGTCCTCATTCATTATGTTTGCATAAAGATTTGAGATTTTTTCTTAATATCAATGCTCAAGAGGTGAGGGCGCGGCCTCGGAAGCATTTCAACAGAGCATGACACTCAGTAACATCCTGAGTGCCACGCTTTTGCGAAGCAACTCTGGGTTCTCACACTCACCCCCGACAATCTGCGGTGTTCCGTAAAAAGACCAGACTGGTTCATGTCCAAGAACACCCTGGCATTATAGCCAAGGAGTTCTTTTAAGAGGTCTCATTCATTATGTTTGCATAAAGATTTGAGATTTTTTCTTAATATGAATGCTCAAGAGGTGAGGGCGCGGCCTCGGAAGCATTTCAACATAGCATGACATCAGTAACATCCTGAGTGCCACGCTTTAGCGAAGCAACTCTGTGTTCGCTTCACACTCCCGACGGGATGTGAAGACGACATTTCAGATCCGTAAGTCGCTAGGCCTACCATACATATCCAGTAGATATAGTATTGGGTGCAAGAAGCAACACGAATCCTATCCTATAGAAAAGGGATAGGTGTGCTTTTAACTTTGAAGGGTTGGTCGCTTGAGGCGCGTTCCTTTCTTTAGCCTAGAAGTTATGGAATTAACTTTGATAGGTTAGGTCAGGTGGTGGTTTTAGCTTCAGTGCCCTCAGAAGTATGGTCATATGGTCTTAGTCACATTGTGGTCACGCCCCCGTTGACAGATCATCTAGAGCGCACCAGCATTACAGGTCTCTACCTCGCTGGCAACTCTAGTAACGCAGAAGCAGACTTTGGTGACAGTAATCACGAAGTCGGCTATGCTAACAGGTCAGGAACCAAGATGTATATCATCTACTTAATTTAGTTTCCCAAAAATCCTATTCTCTCTTCCCACCATCCGAAGGTGGGATTCAGCTATATATATATCTGTCAGGTAAGTTTCATGAACAAAATGTTATTGTTATATACAATTAAGTTTGTTCTATACTTACCTGGCAGATATATATAATTAAAGTGCCCACCCACCTCCCCTCAGGAGACAGTGGCACTGATAAAATATGAATAGAAAAATGGGAATAGTTCCTGATATCCGCCTCCCAGCGGCGGGAATGGGTACTACCACCTGGCGCCCACTGCGTGTGCCGCGATTTTTAAATTCTGTCGGACTTCAGAAAATACAGCTATATATATACTGCCAGGTAAGTATGAACAAACTTAATTGTATTATAACAATGACATTTTCATATTTTTGCCCTGTGCGTTCGTTACGAGAGTGTGATTGCGCTCAGCCACGAGCCTTTTATTTTGTATATAGAATGCAATGAAAGTGGATTCGCAATTGCAATATTCTTTTCAATTCATTTTTTAATGTGCAAATATTGCATGAAATTTATTTTGGATCATTTTGGTTTTCGTTCTTACCCGGGAATTGATCCATTACGATTATTTTAAGTGGGAAAGTGAAATCGCAAGTGCAGTATTCGTTTCATTTTCATATATATTTTATGATAGCATCATATTATTTGGATCAAGTTTCCGTTCTTACCCGGGAATTGATCTTTTCCCCTTTTAAGTTCTATGAAGTGAATCGCAAGGGCAGTATTCTGTTTCATTTTCATATTACTTTTCACTGCTGTGCGGGGGTAGGGGAAGCGAAGGTCTGCCAGGAAGTCGTCGGAAAGCTCTCCCGCGACTCCCTTGGTATCCGATTCTTCGTCTTCCTTCCTGCCCTCCGCTCAGCTTCTTCGTTGTATTTTGTATTTGGGGTCTTCCTTGCGTTCGAGGTGGGGCATGTCTTCCCCCCGTGCGAGGGAACCCCTCTTTACTAATCTATCTATGTTACCGCAGTGCTACATCCGTGGGAGACGACCTTGGACAGGTATGGACCACCGCGGCGGCAGGGCGTGCCTAGCATCCACGGGCTGCTGCAGCGTCTAGCGAGGTCTGGGGCGGTCTCCACTACTACCACGGCCGCTTATGCTGCTCCCCCCCCTCCTGGTCTACACTCCCCATGCTGTGTCGGTGACGCCGTCTGCTGCTACTAGGGCCGCCGCCGTACCGAGGGGGAGTTGCCGCCGCCGCCTGTTTTCTTCGTGTTGCCTGCCCCAGACTTCCGCTGTTCCAGCAGCTCGCCCCTGGACCGGCCGCCAGTACACCCAGGTTCCGCTGGCTGCCGATGATTCTACGAGGCGATCGCTGGGCCTGCCGTACCTGCCGCACCTGCCGCTGATGTGATTCCGCTGTTGGCTTGGCTGTCCCTTCTGGGTCTACCGCTGCCCCCGCCGCTGTTCCTGCCGCTCCTGAGCTGGTTGCTGTTCCTGTCGCTCCTGGTTCCTGAGCCTGTCCATGATGGTCCTGCCCACGGTGTGTCTTCCCCAGTCCCAGGTCCTTCCGGACAGGTGCAGTCGGGCCGTGTTGCTTCGGCAATAGCCCCGGCTCCGGCCTGGATGGAGGACCTGACGACCTGTCCTGCGTGAGCTGACGAGGAAGAGGGAGAAGAGGAAGCTGTCATCTTCGTCTTCATCGTCTGCTGCTGCCTCTTCCCCTTCGACTTCCAAGGCCCATAAGCCGAAGAAGAAGAAGGCTGCCTTCCCCCCTAAGAAGTCTCCTTCGGGAACTTCTAAGGGCCCGTCCCACCCCGGTGGGACGGGGGGTCCTTCTGCTGGTCCTCCTGCTCCTTCGGGAGCGGGGCCCGTCTCCCCTTCCGTAAGGAAGAGATAGACGGGGACCAGAGGAGTATCGGTTAGCTCTGGTACTTCCTCGCCTGGTGCTAGCGGCGATGCCGCTACGTCAGGTTCCGGCTCGGTCTCTCGTTCGCGAGAGATCCCGAGTGTACGTTCTCCCTCGGGAGACCGTGCAGCCAAGTTTCGGTGCCAGAGTTTTCGCTCGGCGCCAAGACACGGCACGGAGCAGAAGGCTGGTGAGAGACGCTCAGGTGACTCTTGCCAGGCCAGCGGCCGCTCTTGCAGCGACCAGCTGGTAACCCGGGTTTTTCCCCCCTAAGAAGGCTCCGTTCGGGACCTTCTAAGGGCCCGTCTCGCTCCGGCGATTCGGGGAGCTCTTCTGCTGGTCCTCCTGCTCCCTCGGGAACAGGCCCGGGCCCGTCTTTTCTTCTACCAAGGAGAAGAAGACGGGGACCAGAGGAGTACCAGCTTCGGCTGGCACTTCCTCGCCTGGTTCTAGCGGTTCTGCCGCTAAACCAGGATCCGCCTCGGCTTCTCGTTAGCGAGAAGTACCGAGTGACGGTCTCCCGCGGGAGACGTCCAGCCAAAGTCTTGACACCCGAGCTCGCTCGCCGTCAAGACCGTAAGCGCGGAGCAGAAGACTGGCGAGTGTCGTGCAGACGACTCTCGCCAGGCCAGTGGACTCTCTCGCAGCGACCAGCTGGCTGCTCGGGTTGACGTGACGGTCGCTGACCAGCCACGGGTTGAGGCGAGGAAGGGGTCCCCGCGGCCCGTCGGTACCAGCCACGGCTGGTACCAGCGGCTCGACACGCCGAGAGGACGCTCGCCGGTCTCACCGCGACAGCGAGCCTAGCAGGTCACCTGACGCCGCTCCCATTGGGACCGGGCGGAGACGGTAACCAGCAACAGCTCGCCTGACGCTAGAGATCAGCGTCGATGTTCTCAGCCGAGCCTCTCGCCCCAGGCGAGCGGCAAGGCTAGGCCTGCTGCTCGATCGCCACCGCGGATTGACGATCAGCAGCAGCCCTCCAAGCACGCTGGTCCTGCCAGCGAGCTAGGGGGGAGCGTCAGGTCTGCCTCTCCTGTACCTTCAACCTCCTCGGGCTACACCGGGAGGAGCGAGGTACCTATGAGTGATCGCGAGAGGGTGCGCGCTCGCGATCCCGCTATGACGCCGTATGGACCAGGCACGGTTTCTAGGACCGACCAGGACATACGCGCAAGTAGCTGGAGGCGACCGTCAGGGGTCTGCCGCTGTTCCTCCTTCTGAAGGAGGAGTATCTCGGGATCTGTTCTTGTTGGAGGGACTGGACGGTCCCTACTCCGCAAGACGCGGTTACTCCCGAGATACAGAGGAATTTGCAGAAGTCATTAAGCTGATTCGTCAGCATAATGACCTTGCGGAAGGATTGCCGCTCCCACCAGCAGAGCCCACGTCTCTGCTCGAGTCGTTTTGGGGCCCGAGAGGGAACCCAAACCGACGGTGGGTCTGCCGCGATCGGAGCTTGCCGATTCTGTCTCGAACCAGAGTCTCTCGTCTCCGGACAAGAAGGCTCTCTCAGTTCTGGCCGGTCGATCAAGCTACTTCCACCTCCTCTACTGCGACAGCGGCGTTTCTACGTGTCTTCGGACACCGTATTTAAATACTCCTTCGGGCCTCCTGAGAGGTTTTCGACCCCGACGAGGACTGGAATGAGTCGGGAGGACGGTATCGGCTCTCTCCTGTCAGGTGTCGATCAGCCCCACCCAGACGACGTTCACAGTGGCGGCAGACCCTTACCTACAGTGAGAGTTCGTAACCCTCCGCGGGAAAATGTTTTCTCCTGACGATACGTTTTCCCAGACTCTGAGAGGCCATCGGCCACCGCAAGGCGATGGCTGCTCCTACTCTTCTCCAACTGCTAGTTCCACTGGGAAGGCGAGCGAGTATCCAATTCTCCCCCGTTCCCTCTCTCCTTACGGCTACGAGGGAAAGGGGAGGGATCCTACGGAGATTTCTCTGTAGGATCCCACGTTCGGGACTGCGCTACCGGGGGGACCTTCGGGTCCTACCCGACGTAAGCCCCGGTCGTTGAGGAGGAATCCTGCCCCATTCTCGATTTCTACGGAATCGAGAGGACCACCAGCCGATATCGTTTGACGAATTCAGTGGGGATTTCGCAGACTGCTTAGAATTCTACGGAATTTCTAGCGCATTCAGAGTGTTCAAGTTTTTTACGATCTCCAAACACTTAGGCGAGACCACGGTCCAAAGTGAGCGAGACGAGAATCCCCGATATGTTACACGATAATCGGGAACCTCGCTTATGCTCGAATTCCTGGAATTTCTAGCATTGGGAAGAAGACTGCTGCTGAAAGAAACTATCTCACAGTAGGCGACCAACCTGGAATAGAGAAGATCGGACGGGAATATCCAGTTTGGCTTGAACTATCGTCTTAGTATTCTGTTCACCATTGAAGCTTTCCTTCGAGGAAGACTTCTCCTTCACTCTCTTTGATAGAGATCGAAGGTGGTCGATCTCCAATCCTTATTTTGTTTTCTTGAAGGAAAGAATTTAGGATGGAGATCGTTGTTCAGAATCCTACAAATATACTACGTATATTAACCTCGCGACATGATTCTACTAAGCAGTTGAACTTGTCCGAGGGTAGGCGCATATCCTAGTTAATCTACGGATTGCGACTTATAAGACAAGTATTCTAATTGAACTGCAACTCGGGGTTGCCTGCAACCTCCCAGGAGTTTCAGTTTCAATTTTATATACTTACGGTTTTGTCACGACAACACCATTTCAACTTTTATATTTACCGAAATTCGTTTCGCCTAAATATAATTGCTCGAGCATATCTTTTATGCTCGGTAGTTCTAGCCGAACGCATTCCTTCGTGGAATAATAGATTACCTGGCAACTCAGGATGACGACGTCAGCGAGAGCTCAGGCTCAACTACTGCGTATTGAACTGCCTGATAGCAGCTCAGTATCAGCTGGGCCTCCGAGATGCACGGTCATGTATGTCTCTCTCTCCCCTGCTTTGATTGACTACCGAACCGTATCTCTGCCCAACAATCATGGACTTAGGTCTCTGATTAACGGGGATTCTCGCAATAATGAAGGACCGATCTACTGCTGTGACGCTAGATTCCATCGCCTTCGACATTGCGAGAATTTCAACAGAGATATCTCTTGGACTCTTTCATCTTTCTGTTTACCGCACGGTAACAGAAGTCTGTACAAGTCTCCCGCTGCATCGCACTGCGATAATGCGAATGATTTTGCAGACATCTGACTTTGTCTTCAAAATATCTCGTATTCGTAGGTGTACAATTGTTCATTGTTCAACCCGAATTACAAGATGTGTCAGAAGACATCGCCTACTCTCCGACCTGACAGCTCTACTTCCAAATGTTCAGCCCATGAGAAGCAGTTCTTCAGGCGGCTTTCCCCTGTGTTTTCATTACTGAAGAACGCCCCGCTTATCATTGCAACTACGACTTCTCACCGACAGCAATGAAACAGCGGTTAGCGTTTTCAGTCATTTGTAAGCACAGGTTATGAATCTTGAGAATCCTTCTCTCGATTCATCTGTGAAGACGTAGGTTGCATTCAATATCTACCTTCGTCTTCAACGTACATAGTGTTTGTTTCTCCTTAGCTGAGATTCAACAACCCATGAGATGTTTTAACCTTCAGGGACCTTGGTCTCTAGAAGGCAATTGACTTTCGCCTGTTGGGCACATGCGTTAAGAGAATCATCACCTCGCTGTCCGGCATTGGTGACAAACAAATACATTATTTGTTTGGTCTCTTGGCATAACCCTTTAAAGGCGAAGGTCACGTGACTTACTCGGATGCTTTGACAACTTGCCTCCTACCGAAACGCAGTCAGTCGGCAGCTGCAGAGCGCCCGTCAGTTACGAACTATGCTGTTGACTTAGTTCGGTTGTTACAGAGCAATCATTACTTCGTTTTAATAGCTTGTCACAGTACCTATACCATCGACACCCACCATGGAGTGTCGGTGTCCTATCCACTACCGAGAACTTCGCTGCATGGGGATAGGAGGATGCGAGAGACTTCGTGGCAAACGGACAGACCAGTAATGGGTACTGGACATCACCGAAGTAGAGAAGAGGGATAGGTCATGCGACTATTTCCTTCTTTTTTCCTTTGATGGAACTGCATGACTTGTTCTCCTGCGAAGTCAGCATCCAGGGATGGGGATCCGTGACGCTCGATTTCGTACCGAACTTCGTAGCGAAGGACTCAGAACCCTTCGGTCCCTGACGATTGGTTCGAGTCGTTCACAATCCCCTCCCTAATGGACTTCACCGCCTTCGATGCGAAGGAGATGCTGCCTTGTCCGCAAGAACTTCTCCGTGGCGCAGGTACTGAAGGCAGGGGTCTGGTCCAACCAGACCACATGCCCTTCCCTTCTACCTTCGGGATATTGCCCACAGGTCCTTGGATCTTTTTCCTTGGGACCCGTGGTGGCTGCTCAACACATTGTGTAGCGAACCCAGACCCTCGCAGGCTGAACAGCATTGAGTCCTGGTGTGACCAGAAGTAAGATGAGTGAATGAGAGTGTGACTGGCTCCTCTTCCCATCTTTTTCTTCCCCTCTACCTGTGGTTAGAGGGACACGGTCATCATCCTGCTGGATAAGGACAAGATGCAGGTGAGCTACTCAACAGAGCCCCATCCTATCCCTTTCACTAGGGATAGGAGCGTATATCCACCACTTCCTCCACCAACAAGGGTGGGGAGGAAGTGGATGCCAGCTTGAGACAACCCATACTTTATGTTGCCTCTTGCAAACAGGAACAAGTTCTTGCTTGCTGGTACGAAGAGATACGCTTGCCTCTCTCTTAGTACTCGGCCCAGAGGTCTGACCATTGATCCTGCGGCGCACACCCCGATCAATCGGACAGAGGCTTGGATCCCTCCCTCGCTCTTACGACCAGGGAGGCATTCCAGGATGGACGAAACACCAGTCTGTTCATCAAAAGACTCAGATTCCTCCCACCAAGAAGTGAGTCTTCCTATTGTTAAAGGACCGATGGTTTGTATTACGTATCGGAACAAATGACAATTTGTCGAAAATTGCATTTTTCCTAACTATACAAACCTGAGGTCCTTTACATATAGTCCCTCCTCATGCCACCCCTCACTCTGCGTATTTTGCATGGGCCAAAAGCAAAGTGATTTGTTTACCTCCCAGTCGCGCGCAGACTGTGCGGTTTTTACATAAGCAGTTAACTACCGTTCTCCCCCTTGTTCGAAGCTTACGAACCGTTTCCAGCTGCCGCTAGCTACTTCCTATTCGTTAAAGGACCTCAGGTTTGTATAGTTAGGAAAAATGCAATTTTCAACAAATTGTCATTTTTCTGCTTTTCCTAAGAAATGTGCAAAAATTGGCAGTCCCGACCATTAAGGGATATAAGAGTATGTTGTCAGCTGTTTTTCGACACAGAGGACTGGACCTCTCTGACAACAAAATGTCAAGTCCTTTTGAGCCTCTCCACGAAGCGTCTCTATGGAACTTGACGAAGAAAGCGCTTTTTCTAACTTCTCTGGCGACGGCGAAGAGAGTTAGTGAAATCCAAGCATTCAGTAGCCAAGTGGGCTTCAAGGGGGACAACGCTGTCTGATCGTTGAGTCCAACTTTCTTGGCTAAGAATGAGAACCCGTCTAACCCTTGGCCCAGGAGCTTTGAGATCAAAGGTATGTTGAGTCTCGTGGGTCAAGAACCAGAGAGAGCCCTGTGCCCTGTCAGGGCTCTCAAGTTCTATATTCACAGAACTAAAAGAGGTAAGAGGTCCCTCGGTAATCTCTGATGCTCGGGTGAAAAGGACCAGAATTGCCTTTGTCGAAGAATGCTGTGGCTTTCTTTCTGAGGGACGTCATTAAAGAGGCTCATTCATCTTGCCAGAAGACTGATTTGAGCCTCTTACAAGTGAAAGCTCACGAAGTCAGAGCCACAGCTACCTCTCTTGCCTTCCAAAGGAATATGTCTATCAAGGATATCCTTGATAACACCTTTTGGAGGAGCAATTCCGTATTCGCCTCACATCACCTTCGGGATGTGAGAACGATTTACGAGAACTGTAGTTCTTTGGGGCCATACATTTCTGCGGACACAGTTTTGGGGGCTGAAGGTAGCTCTCTCCCTATCCCTTAGCTTAGAATAGGTTAGTTTTATTGTTGTGTTTTTGGTTGATTGTGAGATCTTCTGTGAAAATCTCCCATTCTTTAGATTAACTGTCAGGGGTTTTTTGGTTAGTTGGTCAGTGGTGGTCAGTTGCTTTCGTAGCCCTCATATGTTGGCTCGATGGTCTTGTCACGTTGAGGTCACGTCCCCGTTGACAGAGCATCCAGAGCGCACCAGCACTACAGGTCTCCACCTGGCTAGCAACTCTGATTAAAGCAGAAGCAGGCTTAAGTGACAGTAATCACAGAGTCTACTTTGCTAACAGGTAAGGAACCAAGATGTACATCATATACTTAATTTAAGTTTCCTAAAAATCCTATTCTGTCTCTTCCCACCATCCGAAGGTGGGATTCAGCTATATATATATCTGACAGGTAAGTTTCATGAACAAAATGTTATTGTTATAATACAATTAAGTTTGTTGATACTGTACTTACCTGGCAGATATATATAATTAGAGTGCCCACCCTCCTCCCCTCAGGAGACAGTGGCATGGATAAAATATGAATAGAAAATGGGAATGGTTCCTGATATCCGCCTCCCAGCGGCGGGAATGGGTACTACCACCTGGCCGCCCACTACGTGTGCCGCGAGTTTTGAAATTCTGTCGGACGTCAGAAAATACAGCTATATATATATCTGCCAGGTAAGTATGAACAAACTTAATTGTATTATAACAATAACATATTTGACAGATTTCTTCCTGATGTGAGAACTCAGGTTAAAACTTGTGGCTACTGTAGTAATTGTGTCAGCTCCATGGTTAGAGGTTGTATCATTTTGGGCATAAGAGGTTCTAGTGTTCAAACAGAATTAACTTAAGGTTACAGACCTCACTAAAGAAATGTATTAATTTATGTAAACAGCTGGAAATGTTTTTTTCAAGAATAAAGTGCCTTGCCCTGACAGTGCTGCTGGACATAAAGTTGGCTATCAAAATAAAAACCCTCAAAATTTATTTAAGCATGGGATACATTAATTCAAGAGCCTGTAAATTTTGTCTGCAGAAACATTTATTGTATTATAAAGGAAAGAGAAAAGTTCTGTTTACAAAAAAGAAATGTGGTAAATGTGGACGGCATAATCATTTTACATTTAAAAGCCCTAACAACTATGAGAGGAAACATTAAAATTTGGTGCTAGAAGAAAAAAGTAAATCTGCAAATCTAATTGATTATCATTATTTTTCTGAAGGTGTATGGGTAAATTATATTAATATGTACTGTTAGTTTGGTGGTAGAAGGAAAAGTAAATCTGCAGATCAAATTGATTATCATTATTTTTCTGAAGGTGTATGGGTAAATTATATTAATATGTACTGTTAGTAATACAAAAGATGTTAAATGTTATAGGCTTGTAGATGGTGAAAGGTTTACATTCTACATTGTTTTAGTGTGAACACTTTGCCTATAAGTCCCTGTAAGATATGCTACGAATGTTCGGAAAACAAACAAGAAGTATTCTGTTGAAGTTATTGTATTTGAAGAAAATTTCACCCCTTTACTATCAGACTTGAAAGCACCTGAACAAATGAGTCTTATTAATGTATGTGAAATCAATTTTGAAAAGGTATGTAGTGTTAATGTTGAAGATAACTACAAGGATGTTATGGAAGGAAAACTAGGTTCTTTTGCTGGATTACAGCATTAGAATGTTAAAGATAACTGCAACCCTGAACCAGTCTCTTTATGCCATGAACTAAACTGGTTAGTTAGTCCTCTAGTGATTGCTCTTGTGGGATGATCTACAAATAGTGATAACAACGTTAGACTTTGTCTTGACCCTAAAGAACATTGTTAGGCCCTTATAAAAGAACGCTTCATATTACCTGTTCTGGAAGATACTCTTCCTGAATCATGACTGTCAAGAATTTTTTCTAAGGCTGGTCTAGCTTCAGGTTATCGGCATGTTGTACTTAAGCCCTCTAGTCCTCTAGTCTGCTGACTATTTCTCAAATTGATTTGGTTGATACAGATGGCTATGATTCCCGTTTGGACTTAATGTATAGTCTGAAATTTTCTAGAAACTCATTCTTGAATCCTTTGCTAATGTACCTGGCATTGTATGCATTGCAAATGACATCGTTATTCACGGGAAAACTAGTAAGGAACATGATAAACAGCTTGCATAATTTTTTGAACAATGCAGAGAACAAGGTAATTAGCTGAATATGGATAAATTTACGCTTAGAACAGATAGCATCACTTTAATGGGTCATGTTACTAAAATAGTTTACTCTTTGAACCAGAGAAGGTGAAAGCTATTTGCAACTTTCCAACTCCCTAAATGCATGAAGACTTGCATCACTTTCTAGTTATGGTGAGTTATATGTCAGTTTGTGCCCAATCTAACTAATGTTACACATCCTCTTCATAATCTGCTTAAAAAAGATGTTCTTAGGCTTGGTTTTAAAATCAAGATACTTTTAAGCCTGTTAAAGAGATGACAGTAAATTCTTTCATTTTGTGATCCTAAGAAGAAACTTACTCTTGAAAATGATGGATCTGAATATGGATTAGGCTCAACCCGTATGCAAGAACGGAAGGCAGTTGCTTTTGCGAAAAGACCGGGCAAGTTCTGAGAAATACTTACTATTCTTTAAGTTCTAAATAAATTTCATCACTTTACGTATGGTCATATTGTGAAGGTTATGACAAACCATCAGCCTGCCTATTGTGTTGAAGAAACCCCTTAACTATGTGTGCTCAAGAAAGGGATTTTGACGTAGGAAAAATCTATTTCTGGGCGAGGAAGCTGTGTCGCCCAGTGAAATGTGTCCTCTTTAGCACTATTTCTAGTAAAATATTGCTATAATACCAGAGAACTGCTAAATTGGACATGTCAGAAGTCTCTGACTCGCTCACCTAAATAAAAGGTGTCGGTATAAAACTGGGGTGAGTGTTAAACACTACCACAGCAACCCCTCCAATTAGCCTTTTCCTCATCAAAAGACCCTAAATACGGGGAGCCAACCCATAGGTCACACCTAGCTACCCTGTTGAAGGAGTCTGTGACGTCATACTTATCGATAGCATTGAAGCTTGGTGCACAGCAAGGGGGGGAAAAAAGGGGGGGATTTCACTGGGCGACACGGCTTCCTCTCCCAGAAATAAAATTTTCCTTACGCCAAAATCCCTTTTCTGGGCTCAGCCGTGTCGCTCCGTGAAATTGTACCAGAGAAACACCAAGCTACACCCCTCTGAAATGAAATACAATATTAAATTGAACTCAGAAGGGTTAAAGAAATAAAAAAATATAGTCTAGAATTGGAAAAATACAATTTATTATTTACAAAATATACCATACAGCAATAACATGTGGCAACAAAACACGCACATAATAAAATAATTACTAATAATTTGTATAAACGTAACACTATACACCAATCCTAACAACTAAAACATTTGCTGAGGTGGAGGTAAAAATGTTAATGAGGCTGGCATAATGGAAAAGATTCATATGACACAAGGACGGTGCTATTATTGATGTAGTAGCAGGGAGACACTGGTCTCCCTACAGCTTTTGCATGATATTTAAGATCCTCCAAAGACTTAAGGTAATGCTTTTTGAAAACCAAGGGTGACTTCCAACCAGTATACTTCTTCATATCATCGAAGTTCATATATTTGAAGAAATTTACAGAAGTTGCTATAGCCCGAATGTCATGCACCCTGGGAAGTGACCCTGGGCTGGCTTTCTTGATAAAATACAAAATCTGCTGCCTAATGCCCTTTAGAGATAGTGTACCACCATCTTTTCTAATGAAAAGGGGGCCCTCGGAATAGGTAGATGTCCTAGATAAATAGTCCTAAGAGTTTTAAACGGACATAAAGATGGATCCTGTGGAAGCGGAACAATCTTCCATGGAGACCACCTCATCAAGGGGTCTTCATTCTTAGCCAGAAATTCTTTATTTGGCGAAAGCAACACTTCCCCCGAGGAAAGGAACTCAATATGCGCTTCATCTCTAGATAAAGATGACAGCTCCGATATCCTGGCACCTGAAGCCAGACTCAATAAAAACAGTGACTTACGCAAATTGGTTTTGTAATCACATTTGAAGTTGTCTGTTTCCGAGGCTAACCTGAGAACATCGTTAAGAAACCATGACTGACGATGGTCTGTGAATGGGCCGCAGGCGTGCACATGCCCTTGGGATAGAGGTGAAATAAGACTCGGTTAGATTGATACCGAACCCGAGAAGAAAAATCTTTTTCAGAGCCGACTTCGTGGTTGTTATTGTTGCAGCTGCCAAGCCTTGTTCAAACAGAGACCTGAAGAAGGTTATAGCCATGTTCATTATCATTACTTTGATATTTGATTCCCTGAGGAATGAAGACAATTTCTTAACTGCTGAATCATACTGGCGCAAGCGTAGATTCTTCTCTATCTGACTCTAAGAACCAAATGTTCTGTGGATCAATGTCCCCTACTACTCTCTTACCTGCAAACTTCATGAAATCCATAAAGTTAGGGTTTTGTGAAGACCTGAGGAATCGAACACAGTCCTCGTTTGAACTTGTTGCGACAGCCTCAAGTCTGAGAGAGGGTGAGGACGAAGACCTAGTTCCAGGAGAAGGGGAAACCAATTGCTCTTGGGCCAGTGAGGAGCGATATGAGAGCCACCTGACCTGCGAAGGATCTCAATTGTTGCAGCACCTTCGGAGAAGGTTCACTGGAGGGAATAAATAAATCTTCATCCACTGGTTCCAATCTATACTCAGGGCGTCCGTAGCGAATGCCAGAGGGTCCAGATTTGGGGCTACGTAACAAGGCAGCTTGTGGTTTGCCTCTGTAGCAAACAGATCTACTTCCAGACCTGGTACTCTTTTGCAAACCCTCTTGAAGGATTCTTGGTCCAGTGACCATTCTGACTCCAGAGGGACTGATGTTGGAGACAGTGCGTCTGCCACTACATTGGACTCCCGCCAGATGGGTAGCCGACAGATGCCAGGTGTTCTTGGCTGCTAGAGAAAAAATTGCTACCATCACGTAGTTCATATGGCTTGACTTTGAACCACCCCTGTTTATACAGTGTACCACTACCGCACTGTCGAGAACCAACCTGATATGACTCTTCTTTGGAGGACGAAGCTTTTTTAAAGTCAGAAACACTGCCATAGCTTCCAGAATGTTGATGTGAAGCCTTTGGAACTGAGGAGACCAAGTTCCCTGAACCTTCTCGTGCTGTGAATAACCTCCCCAACCTGTCAGTGATGCGTCCGTATGCACCAAGGGAGGGCGGGGGAGGGAACTGCAATGGTAACTCTTTGGCTAGGTTTGCGGCCTTTGTCCATGGGCGCAGACATTTTCTGAGATTCAGAGGTATCCAGGCGAACTTGTCCCGACACTTGGCATTTGCCTTTGAACGCCAAACTCGATTGATGTCCTTGAGCTTGGCTTTTAACAGAATGTCCGTGACCGAGGCAAACTGGAGCGAGCCTAGGATCCTCTCCTGATTCCTTCTCGAAGTCTTTATGCATTTTAAGAATTGTCGTGTTGCCTTGGCAATCTCCTTCCTCTTCCCTGCTGGAATGGAAAGAAAGTGTGTGAATCCAGGTTCCAATGAAGACCTAGCCACTGGGAACTTGGACCTCCGGAGTCAACCGGGACTTGGTCCTGTTGATCTTGAACCCTATATATTCCAGGAAAGACATGACCTTGTCCGTGGCTTTCATTACACTTGTCTTGGTCCATCTCCCAGATTAGCCAGTCGTCTAGGTACGCCACCACCAATATACCCTGAGACCTTAGCTCCTGCACCACTGCCTCCGCCAGTTTCGTGAAAACCCTTGGTGCTATATTTAGCCCGAAGGGTATTACCTTGAAGGAGTAGGCTTCTTTCCCTAGTTTGAAGCCGAGGAATGGTCGGAAGTGCCGAGCTATCGGGACATGATAATAGGCGTCTGTAAGATCTATAGAGGTGACGGCCCCACGGGGGAGTAAGGTCCGCACCTGAGAGATGGTCAGCATTTTGAACTTGTCGCAAACGAATGTTACAAGTTAAACGGGACAAGTCTAAGATCACCCTTCTTTTGTCGGTCCCTTTCTTTGGGACGCTGAATAGACGACCCTGAAATTTCAAGTTTTTGGTCCTGGAGACTGCTCCCTTCTGGAGAAGGTCCCTGGAGTAATCCATCACCTCTTGCGTTGGTTCCTGATAAAAGGTGATGGGTGGAGGGGGACCTTTGATCCAACTCCAGTCTAGGCCTCTGGATACTATGCTTTTCGCCCAACTGCTGAACCCCCAACGATGACGAAAGAGGTACAGCCTGCCTCCTACTGAGAAACTTTCATTGAGATGATGAGGGCCGGGATCCTCTTCCTGACCTCGCACCTCTAGCTCGCCCTTGGGCTCTGGCTCCTCCGCGCTGGACGAAAGGATCCTCTAGCCCTGCCACCCCTAGCAACCTGGTAAAGGGGTGAAATGCCCGACTCTCATAGACCCGGGTTAAAAAGCGAAAAGCCGACACAGAATACTGAGGGGGAAACCTGTTGGTTAGTCGATGGCGAAAGGAAGACAAATTGATGCTGTTGATGAGGCTGAGCCTTAGAAGTCGAAGGCTGGGATACTTGTTGTGCGGGCGACACAGAATACTGAGGGGAAACCTGTTGGTTAGTCGATGGCGAAAGGATGACAAATTGATGCTGTTGATGAGGCTGAGCCTTAGAAGTCGAAGGCTGGGATACTTGTGAAACTGAACAGCTTGTAGCACAGGATGCTGTTGCGGAACTTGGAAAGGTTGGAATTTCCTTTGCCTTTTCCTAGCCCTAAAACTGGAGGGAGAAGACTCTGATTTCCTTTTGAAAGGAATTCCCCAACGCAATCTGATGCTTTGATTAAGACGTGTGCCTCGCTCTGAACCTCGTTTACTGCCGAAGCTGGGAAGAGATCTGCACCCCAGATTGAGGAAGCCAGAAGCTTGTTGGGTTCGTGCCTGATCGTAGCCTCAGATAGAACATGCTTCCTGCAATTTCTCCTAGCCACCACAAAGTCGTACAAGTCACATTGCATGCCCAAAAGTAACGACTTCGCAATGACCTTAAGCAGCGGCTCCCTGAGCGTACTCCCGAGCCGCTGTCTCTCTCATCACTAGGGCGTTAAGAGACCTAGCGAGGCGTGTCTTAGCATCAAATTCTGCTTGGATCAGTGCGTTCTGACAGCTTAGGAAGGCGCTCACTAAACAAAGTGATTGCACAATCTGGCTTCAGCTTGCCTACCGAGAATGTAGCCGGCAAATCCTCCCACAAATCCTCCCTACCTGGGAGTAGCAATGATGTGGGATCTGTCTCCCTAAGCTGGGCATGGGCTCTTCCCGAGTCACTGCCTGGAGGGTAAGTTCAGCTACCTTTGATGTAAAAGGTAAAGGGTTCTCGTCATCAGTTGTAAACATTGTGAAAGGGCTTTTAAATGCTGTTACTCTAGTATTTGAGCAGTTCCACTCTTCTAGGCTCCGTATCCATGTTTGCTGAGCCTGATCTCTAGATAGGATAACAGTATCCTTGGGGACCTTATCCTCTCTAACTAGAGCTGCCTCCGTAAGCCTAACATAACCTATAAATGGAGGCTGTAACCCTTCGGGGAAGAACTCGAAATCCTCGAGTTTACGTGTGCCACAACCTTCTATAGTTAACATCCCGTTGACAAACGGAGCGAAGTTCGCCACCCTCCAGGATTACCAGGGTGGAACGGAGGGAGCGCGTGACAGGTCAGGCATGCTCTGAGCTTGCACCAAGCTACTAGAGGTGCCGGAACTGCCGACTCCTGTCTGAGACCTGCAATCAGGGAGTCCTGTGCACCTAACCTCTTAAACACCTCTTCAAACCTGGCTGCAACTGAGCTGACTAAGCTACCAAGGCTATTGACCTGATGTAGAATATTCGTATTGAACTGGTCTTGGGCAACTAAAGGAGAATCCTCCTGCCCCTCCTGCGGTACCTTATGAGGTATCCGATCCCTAGACGTTGAAGGAATGGGACTTGTGGGGCAATAGGAAGAATTCCCTTCATGAGACCTTGGATTCGAAGGTTTAGAGAAAGACTTCATCCTGGGTTTAATATGTGTATGAACCTCTGGTGCCTGCCCAGGCCTTGGCTTTATCTCTGATCTGCCTTTAAGCAAGGTTTTACCTGAAGGTTTTTTCTTTATTTTAGGAATCACAGAGAAGGAATGCGACCTGGTAGGGGGCAACCCTCCTGTGAAACCCATGAAGGAATTGGAAGTAGAGGGAGAGGAAGAATCAGAGTCACTCGAGGAAAGACCCCAGTGACCAACTAAGCTAGCCTCATTAACACTGTTACCTGTACCCATATCTAGTGAGACTTCTTCCAAGCCAAGGTCCGGCAATTCTGCCTCTTGCTGTTCCATAACTGAGTCTTGGATTGATTTGATAATCGGTGCCGCTACTTTTGGGTCAACGTATCCGGCAGATTTCCCGGCTGGGAAGATCAAAGTCGCCATATCTTGGGACAGAATATACGGCTTAGCCTTCCCCTACGTTCCGTCCAAACCCTCCAACCCAGATCTTGAGGGCGGAGAGTGCAGCCTCCCTTAATAGACTGCTTAGCTGTAATGCAAGGAATGTGTCAATACTGTAAGTTCCTTGAACATTATGCTTATAATTGTTCATTAATCAATGTAATTTAGTTTAAAGAAATTTTTATTGTTCATTTATTTAATTTCATTACATTTTATTTATTTATATTTTTATTTATTTATTTATTTATTAATTAAATTATTATTATTTTTTTTTTTTACAAGTATAGTGTAATATAATTACATCACAATATACATAGAACAAGCAGTGCGGTAGCTTACCGAAGAGGTAGCCTGTTGTACCGAAGTCGTAGCAGGCATAAGCAGTTTTCGTGATGCCAGACCACGGAATCAGTAAGCAACACTGCGCAAGGGGCGTGGCCCCGACAAACGTCATGGCCGCACGGATCTTGCAGAGCAGCACTACAGCCGGCAGCCAGACACTGAGTGGCCTGTAAGTGCAATAATATATAAGAACAATTGCAAAAACTTATTAGGATAATTATGATATAAGTATTATATGCCGGAGCATTCCGGACTGAAAAATAAAAAAAATATGTATATATTCATATATTTACGTCCCGGGGACTGTGTGTGTAAGAAATAAAACCACCCGGAGCTATATGACCCGGGTTGGGGGGTACACGGAGTAACCCAGGACGGCCACATGAACTCGAAAGTTCCGTGGCAAAAGAAAATAAAAATAATGATAAAAATAATGAAACTAAAATAACAAATCTAATATCTCCGCCTACGGAAGAGTAACTCCCGTAAACATAACCCTCAACAACTACCGGAGAAGCCGGAATCTAAGTCCGCCTTATGCGGAGAGGGAATGTTTTAGGCGGATAGATGTAAGCTTCGGGAGCTGAAAGAAGCAGAGCGCAACAAATCCACGGAAGCCGAGGCTGAATACGCAGTGCGACCATCAACTCCGGAGGCGGTCGGCTAAGAAGCGACCCCCACCTACCTGAGGTCCTGGAGGACCCTGTACACCCCCCCCCCCCCCTCCGCTGATGGGAACGGCCATCAGCGACAACCAGGGCGAGAGGAGCACCCACCCAACTACTGGGGCCCTACGTGAGGGGGTGGGAGGGAGGGGTGATGGGGAGACGATCACGTGACCAGCGTATCCTCGTGAATAAAGGATCACGAGGAAAACGCAGGCATAGCCTATATAGGCTAGCTGACCGAACATCCAACATATACATAGACAAAATAAATGAATTACTTAAAGCTAAAAGAAAATCATGCTTTAACACGGGGGGCGATAATGAAAAATAAAATGTCGTAAAATATAAAACGCAATGAAGGCTACTCGATAACGGGTGGGCGCAAAATGGAAAAAACTACTTGCTACTGACAAAAACAAAAAGAAACGGCAAGCTGACGAAAAGAAAAAAGGGGGAGGGATAAAATTTCCTTGAATGAAATATACCAAACTTAAAAATAAATAAAAAGGGGGTGGATATACAGCGAAGCACGTAACAAAGGAAACGTGTGCGAACGCAAACCCCCGTGAAAAACATGGAAATAATGAAAATAACAAAACATAAATGAAAACAAGATCGACAAAAATACTGCCACCCAAGACATAAATAAAAATATATACTGAAATATCACAAGTTACGAGTATATATATATATATATATAAGAAATATATAATGTAATATCACAAGTTACGAGTAGGAAGGAAACCCACTCGAAACTGGTACAAAACAAGGGAATGACGTAATGGCGACTCGCCGCCGCTCGCTACGGAAAAGAGACGCCTAACAAAACCCTAAATAAAGGCAAAACGAAAGGCAAAATCACTCCCTAAATATTGAAAAAGGGCGAACCAGTACTTAACTTGGGTGAAGAGGCAGATTGACGATCCATAACGATAAAGAATAAAGAAATCAATGAAAAGGAACAGATAGCTTAAATCAAGCGTTCAAACGCTGGGAGGCTATCGATAAGAATGACGTCACAGACTCCTTCAACAGGGTAGCTAGGTGTGACCTATGGGTCGGCTCCCCGTATTTAGGGTCTTTTGATGAGGAAAAGGCTAATTGGAGGGGTTGCTGTGGTAGTGTTTAACACTCGCCCCAGTTTTATACCGACACCTTTTATTTAGGTGAGCGAGTCAGAGACTTCTGACATGTCCAATTTAGCAGTTCTCTGGTATTATAGCAATATTTTACTAGAAATAGTGCTAAAGAGGACACATTTCACGGAGCGACACGGCTGAGCCCAGAAATATAATTTTCAGGTTATTATAAATTTTAGGCTCTCGACCATTTCACAGGTGTTCAGAAATGTTCACCCTCAGGTGTCAGCTTGGGCATATGTATTCACATGGGATATGTCTGTTGAGGTATCTCGATTAGCGGGATTGACTCCTCAAGTTTTGTCATGATCAGGGATTGTGATAAATCTAGAGAAGTCCGATCTCGAGTACAAGCAGAGGATGAAGTATCTGGGCATACTGATAGGTATGTTAGCAGCAGGAGTCTTCCCCTCAGATTCACATATCAGCAGGTTCAGAGAGGCAGCATACTGTTCCTAGCTTGGCAGTCACCTGTCGTCTTTGGAGAAGCTGGTCGCTTGTGGGTGGCTTATCCTTTGGTGTCTCCAGTGGAGGCTGAGGAAGTTTTAGTCACAGTCCTGCGACCCTCAATCCACTCTCATCCGCCTCTTGCAGGAGGTGAGAGAGCACTTGGACTGGTGGCTTGACGAGAACCTCTTATAGGAGTGGATCTTTCCACTCCCCATTCGGACATACCTCTGTTCTCAGATGCATCGACTGAGGGATGGGGCACACACCTGGAAGAGTTGCTGACTACAGGAGTGTGGAACCATTAAGACAAGCACCTTCAGACCAACATCTTGGAGCTCACAGCCTTCCTGCCTCTCCAAGAGTTTCAGGATTGAGTGATGAGACACTCTGTGGTACTGATGAGTGACAATACCACAGTATTGGCATATGTCAACAAACAAAGGGGTCTCGCTTCTCTCTCACTTCACGAGTTGACAATGCAGGTGCATGAGTGGGCAGTAGCCCACTTGGTAGAGCTGTCAGCCAAGTACATTTCAGGCAAAAGGAATGTAGTGGCAGACAAGCTCAATCACCAGAATTGGGTAATAGGAACCGAGTGGTCTCTACACCAAGACATGGTAGAAATGTTCAGCCTATAGAGGCAGCCAGTCGTATGCTTGTTCACCACCTGTACAATCAGAAGACTTTCTGCTCCATCGTACTGGACCCAGGGGCTGCTGCAGAGGACTCGTTCCAACACCCATGCGACAACCTCGAGGTATTTGCCTTCCCCCGTTTTGCATGATTTTGCCTGGTGATCAACAGTGTTGACTACCTTGAGTCTGGATGATTCTGGTGGCTCATAAATGGCCTCAGGGTGCTTGGTATCCCAACCTTCTGGCTCTATGGTCCAAGGCACCGAGAGAAATTTCTCAATGGCACGACTTTCGGTGCCAACTGCATGGAGGACGTTATCATCAGGCAGTGCCCTCCCTGTGTCTTCACGGCTGGAGGTTATCCCCCATCTCTTGCGAGCGAGAGGATTCTCTCTCCGAGCAGCAACAGAGCTGGGAGGATACCTCAGACAGTCCTCTGCAGCGGTATACATACCAGGGAAAAGTGGGCTGTCTTCTGTGGTTGGTGTTGTAGACAGGGTATCTCTCCAGTCAGAGCCACTCTTCAGCAGGTCGCGGACTTCCTTGTCTTTCTTCACTGAGAGAAGCTCCTCTCTGTCTCAGCTGTAAAAGGTATAGGGCCATGCTAGGCTTAATCTGAAAACTGAAAGGTATTGAAATCTCCTTCTCCTTCGAGATATTTTTACTCATGAGGAGATTCAAAAGGTCTTACCCACCCAGGGATCTCACGGCCTCCTGCGTGGATGTGACTCTCATGTGCAGAGCCTGACTTGTGCACTGTCCATACCCTTAGAGAGAGTCATGAGACAGGGATCTAACCCTTAAGACTGTTTTCTTGCTAGCCCTGGCATCGGTGAAAAGAGCTGGTGAACACTATGGTCTTTCCTTTGATGTACGTACAACACTCGAGAGAATGGGGATTGGTTATGCTCGATTTCGTCCAGGATTACATACCGAAGACTCGGAACCCGTTAGTCCATGACATTAGGTTCGAGTCTTTCACCATTCCCTCCCTGAGTGCCTTTGTTGGTGATGGTCCAGGTGAGATGCTGCTTTGTCCTGTTAGTGCTAAGTTGCTATCTGAAGAAGACTCAACATCTCCAGCTTGAGTGTCGTCGACTCTTTGTTAGCGCTGGAGGTTCCAAGAAGCAAGTGCCCAAGAACACAGTTTTTTTTTTGCTTCATGAGACGATCAGGAAGTGATACTTTGCTGCTGGCGTAGACAACTCCGGCACACTTCATCCTGTCCCTCACATTCCATAAGAACCTGTCAGTTCAACAGGTTTTGAAGGTGGAGGTCTAGGTGGGCATGCCAACCCACATTTCATTACCTTCGGAATGTATTGCCCACAGGTCCTTGAACACTTTTTCCTTGGGACTAGTATGGCTGCTTAACAAGTTGTGTAGCTTACCCAACTCCTCTGACAGGACAAGGTTGCATCTCGTCCTTGTGGTAACCATATGAATGGAGAGCGAATGAGTGTGTGACTGGCTTCTCTTCCTTCTTATTTTCATCTCTCTTCTTGCGGGCAGAGAGTGTCAGTCGTCACATGCTGAGAGGGTGATGATGCAGGTAAGCTATGTGACTGAGCTCCATTTTATCTCTTTCATTAAGGAGAGAAGCAGGTATCTTTCCCTTCCCTAACAAGAGGGGAAGTGGACAGCAGCAAGAGACAAACCCCTATGCTATATATTTGGCCTCTTACTTACAACTATAAGTTCTTGCTTGCTATTCATAAGAGGTACACATGCCTCCCTCTGATGAATTGGTCCAGAGGTCTGCCCATTGGTCTTGCTGTGATCTCACTCTGATCATTTGGACAGAGGCAAGGACCCCCCCCCCCCCACCCCCTTGCTCTTATGACCAGGGAGGGGAACCTTGGTTCTGGAGAGGGAGGCTTCCCAACCTTCCGGACTCACCAGTGGTAGCTTACACACTGCACCCCTGAAACCCCCCCCAGAGGCGGCGCGAGCGCTAAACCACGCCCCCTTGGGCGGTGCTATCAGAGACGAGGACGGGTTGACTCTGCAAAAGTAGACACAATTTTGAAGTTGACTTCGGCATAGAAGGTTCTCTTTTCCCTCCCGCTCTGCCCACTGCTAAAATATGAAGAGGCAAATTCTTTCCTACGTGGATGTTCATCGGCTGAGTGACGACTCCAGCGAAGAGGAGACTGTAGACCGTAACAAAAAAACGTCCACAATCGAATGCAGGAAGTGAAATGCCTTCAAATTCTGATATCGTGAATATGTTACTCCAACAGAATCAAACTCTCATGAAAATTATTCAGAAAGGGTAAGGTTTTAAATTCTGTTTACAACGAAACCGGCATATGGAAAGCAGCGGAGTTAGACTTATGACGTCACAAATGCAAATGGCGGCCCACATACGTAAGTTTGTTATTGTTTTGAATGGTTGGAGCAGCCAGTTCCGAACGTAGCGTAACTGCGTAAGTAGCGTAAGCAAAGCATGTGCATGATTACTACATGAAAAATATGATGAAACCACTAAATGCTCCAATTTATATATAAGCTTATAACTAGGTATACAATACAAATTGCTTGCTTGACACATCAAAACCACGTAGCTTAATAGGTAGTAGGCTAGGCCACAGGTAAGTTAGGCTGTTCGAGTTCACGTTTCTCATTTTAAACCTATCGATGCTAGCCTAGGCCCTGGGGGGCGATCTGCAAAGAGTTACATAGGAAGCAGGTCTAGATTATGTTAATAATAACAGATCCATACCTACATAGTCACTTAAATAAGGCCCTGAATTCAAACCTAAGAGGGCTATTTGAGTCGTGAACCCCTTTGCTTGACTTCAGCCTTTCTAGGTCCGCTGCTGTCCATATTTACGATACTGTTGAATAAACACTTTAATTAAAGGTTGGTAAATAAATCACTGATATAAAAACATTCAACTCGGCAGAAGTGGTTCACCTGCTAAGAAGAATGAGGCTCCCCCTCCTACTAAACGCTCGAGACGATCACCTGAATTACCTGAAAGTGCAAATTATACCTCTTTTCCTTTTATAATAATGAAGATGAAAGTGATTATGAAGATTTCAACCTCTTACCTTCCATAAACCCATTCCTTCATATATTTCCACCAATTCAAAGCTGAACCATCTTTTCATAGAGAAGGGAAAATTCAATTGAATAACTCACTAGTAGCATTAACTTTCAGTGAAGGCCATAGTGATAACATTGATAAATTCTTTGTAAGTAGTCAAAATAAGGAGTTTTCAGACTTTTTTAAATTAATAAATACTCCAAAGTTGAATTTCTGGCCTGAAGGTAAGATATTTGATGACACCCACAAGAGAAAATTTTTCTATGACATAGAAAATATTAAGAATAGTATTTCTGCCTTTCAAGGGCATGCAGCACTGGCACACATAGTGTACCCCTCCAAAGTAAATGACATTGAGTTCTTGTCCAAGATTATTATTGGTCCCCTAAGGAAGAGCATAGACCTTATACAAAATTTGATAAGGAATTTCAGAAGTAGAGCACTTCCTAGATACCTCAAGGAAGAGATAAGAGATCTCATAATCAAAGCAGACATTAAAGAAGTTTGGAATTTAACTGAAGACCAAAAAACAGCCATTGCTGCCTGCTTTCGTAAGGGTCCCCTCCTCAGAGGAGGGGCAGCAAACTTCAGGGGTAGGAAATTCAACTTTGGGGGCAGATTTCAGGGAAGAAGGTTCAGTTTCCTCAAAGGTAACCCTAGCTTTAGATTCAAGTCTCAGCCGCTTAGAAGAGGTAATAGGCGAGGTGGGTACAGGGGGGGGAGGTCCCAAAATGGACAAGCGAATAGTTCAGGAGCCAGAGAAAGGAAATAAAAATAAATCATTCTCTATCCTAGAAATTGAGCCTTGCTCCACACCAGGTCAAAGAGAGGTTTTTTCAGCACTAGGTTTTTATGCACCAGAGCACAATAAGCTTCACTCAGCGCCAGACCAAGATGTTTGCTCAGCACCAGAACATGAGTTTTTCTCGGCACCAGTTGATAACGAGGTTCACTCGGCACCAGTTGATAATGAGCTTTGCTCCGCACCAGTTAATAATGAGCTTTGCTCTGCACCAGACCACCATGACATTGGGCCTAATGCTATAAATAAGGATAGAAGTCAAGAGACCTTGCCTTTGGACTCAAACCCAATGAATAAAACTACTCCCAGAGCCCCCAGCGAGTAGGATAGGTAAGTCATTACTAATGAACATTGATAGTTGGAGAAAGCTTCCTAATGCCTCTTTTGCTTGTAGAATTATCAATGAAGGGGTGAGAATTCCATTTAATAATAAACTAAAAGCCCAGAGATCATAAAAAGGGTAGGTAAAGATAGATTTTATTCAACTAACAAGCGGAAAATATTGGAAAGAGAATGTGACAGACTGCTAAAACTAGGAGTCATAGAGCAGATCCCCAGAAACTTCCTTTTACTTTTCCAACCACATATTTTATAAATTAAAACCAGATTGGAACAGTAAGACTAATCTTTGATATGAAGGTGCTTAACACCATGATAAGAAAACCCCTTCCTTTACCATGCTTAAGGCCAATACAATAAATTTCCCTATCTACATCTAAACTCTTGGGCATGCAAACTAGATTTAGAGGATGCTTATTGGCACATTCCATTACATGCAAGTAGCCAGAAATTTCTAACCTTCAAGCTAGGTAAAAGGAAGTTCAAATGGACTGTGGTACCCTTTGGACTAAAGACAGCGCCTTATTATATTTTCAAAGATAATGTACACGGTGATCAAGTTATATTAGAACGACATACAACATCTAATATTCAACTATCTTGATGACATTCTCATATTAGCAAAAGATTATTTAAAATGTAAAAATCACATTCAGTTAGTCATTAGGATATTGTCAGACTTAGGATGGAATATCTAAAAAATCTACAATTGAACCGGCTCAAAGAATTGAATTTTAGGAGTGCGTTACAATATGATTAAGAAAACTATGAATCCCATTCAGAAAAACATAGAGAAGTGTATCAAATTGGCCAAAGCTTTCTCCAACTCTGTTAAATCTGACCTTCACTCCTATCAGATGTTAATTGGAGCCTTAAATTTCAGTGCTTCCTATACAAGCTGGGGAAGATTCCATCTTAAATATCTCCACAGATACCACAGTTATTTTAATTCAGGGTACAAAATCATTCACCACTCCTTCAAAAAATACCTAAAGCCATGGGAACTGAGACAAAATGTACAGAGGTTAACATTCCAAAACCACAAATAGATGCAGAACTTTTCACAGATGCTTCCAACCAGGGTTGGGTTGGGGAGGAGCATTAGTAATAGCGGGTAAAATACTCTCAATAAATGGACTTGGACACATGAAGAATCCTCCCTTAACCATTAATGTAAGAGGAGTTATTAGCGTGCTTCTATTCTATGGAACACTTCACTACAGGTTATACAACAAAAGTAGTCTTAATTCATGTAGATTCAAAGGTTACAAATTGTTGGCTAAGGAAGCAGGGTAGTATCAGAAACAAGGTAGCTCATGAACTTGTCAGGAAAATACTAAGTAACATGAAGGACCATAACATACAGATAAATTCCAGATGGATCAGGGGAGTAAGTAACACCATTGCAGACTCACTTTCCAGAGACCTGGGTTCAATCCACACAGAAACTTGCCTCAGTGACAGTCTATTCTCCTTAATCTGCACCGACTTCAATTTCAACCCGGAAATAGATCTGTTCTCAAATGGCTTCAATACTAAGTGCAAAAGTTTTGTTCATCTCTTCAACCAAACCAAAAAGCCATCAGCAATAATGCACTTACGATTAGCTGGGAAGGGACCAACCTCTCTATGCCTTTCCACCAGGATTCTTACACACAAAGTAGCTTTTAAAATCTATAAAGAATGCAATAATAACATGCTTTTCTGTACCATATCGCAGGGGACAGAACCATGGATTCCATTAGTGAGGTCAGTTTCGAAGCAGCACAAACTATATACTGTGAAGATAGAAGACTACCAGATAGTTCTCAAGGACTGTATCTCACCCTCAGCAAAGCTCCAATCAACTTTGATCGCCTTCAAAATTTAAAGGACCAGCTCCCAATGTCTTTCCTCCTGAGGTTTGCACCAAAATTGCTATCAGCTTGAGGACAGCTCCATGCACAAGTATGAAAACGTATAACATTTTTAAAAGTTTCATTCATAAGGAGTATGGAAGCGACAACAAATTCCCCCTGTTTAGCAATTATTTTATTTTTCAATCACCTTATAGACAAGGGACTGGCTTACAATACCCTGAAGAGCTACAGAGCAGCTTTAGGTCCTATATTGTCAGGATATTTCCCAGGTTACTGTCTTGCAGAAGACAAATATGTCAAAGCAATGATATCGGGGTTAATAGAAGGAAGCCGAGCAACACTCACCAGTTCCCTGGCTGGGATCTAGACAAAGTAATTTTCGTTTCTCAACACCACAAGAGATAACTCTACCTTACTAGTGACACAGAAAACCTTTATTTTCTAGTAGCCTTAGCTTGCCCTTTAAGAGCAAATCAATTTAACAATCTCTGCATTTTCAGGGAGCACCTCACCCCAGAACACATTGTCCTACGGAACCACCTTCCTTCATGGCCAAAAACCAAAAGAACAACTACACACCAATAGAGATCAGCGTTTAGAAAGCTTTTCTTAACAGAAACAAAAATATGTCCCAGTCAGACAATTGAACTTCTATTTGGAATACACAAACAAAGTCTGTAGGGAAAGAAACATAGACAGGAAAGACCACATATGGCTAGATGAACACTTCAAGATAATGTCTTTACAAAAATGAGACAACTTTTTAGGGAGTGCATTTTTCAGAGCCGACCCAAATGCAACTAAAAACAGTCAACTAATTTCCACTCTATAAGGGGTCAAGCTTCATCAAGACTGCTATACAATGGTATATCTTTACAAGAAATCATGTCCAGAATGAATTGGAGAAGCGAATCTGTCTTCAGCTCTTACTATGCTCTCCTCGGCTTACAGGGTGCTTTCGATGCTGTGGTCGCTGGACTTCATCTTCAAGCACCTGAAGCATCGGCCTAGCTACCACTGGTGAGTCCAAGGAAGGTTGAAGCCTCCTCTCCAGAACTGTAAGTTTACTTGTGAACGAAGGTTCTGGAGTGGGAGGTGAGACCTTCCGGACTCAAAGGTCTGGGTCACCCTCCAACCCTTGCCCCCGGGAGCCGAGGAGACCATGTAACTAGGAGAGGATATTCTAACAAAAAACTTCATAATCCAACAGAGTAGGTTATATATACAAGAATACATACATACAACACTATTATTCCAGAGAAAACAAAAAACTAACTGCAATTCTCTTTCATTATTTATTTCAACCGAAACAGCACAAGAAGATTGACCTTACTAGTAAAAAGAAAACCTTTGTGTTCAACAAATTTGCACCTTCACAGTATTTCTTCATAACTTGAACAGCCTAAGGTAAGCTCAACACTTCTGTATTGTTTTTTTGTGCTTTAACAACTTCAAAAATGTGACTACTTTTGCCGAGTCAACCCGCTCGTCTCTGATAGCACCGCCCAAGGGGGGCGTGGTTTGGAGCGCTCGCGCCGCCTCTTGGGGGGGTTTTCAGGGGGAGTGTGTAAGCTACCACTGGTGAGTCCGGAAGTCTCACCTCCCACTCAGAACCTTCGTTCACAAGTAAAACTTACAGTTGGGCGAACACCAGTCTGTTCACAAAACTTGGATTCCTTCCTCCAGTCAGTGAGTCTTCCTTATGTAAAAGATTGATGTTTTATTGTAGTGTCTTACCAAACAATTATACAGCTGTGATTTCCACGAGCGGCAGGAGACTAAATTCAAATTTGGCGCGTAGGCGTCGCCAAACACTTGTGGTGATGACGTCATCTCCCTCCACTCGCGGGAGAACCAGGTACAACTGCCAGGTGAATCCAATTCTTTTCCTGCTGGCGTCTGGTGAACATTGGTGGTCGGTGCGGTTGGATGACTTTGCTTCGCTTTTTTCTAGTGGATTTGTTCTTCGGAATTGGTGAAGTACTCTTATTTGGCGTTGTTGTTAATTTGTATATTTAGGCATTGCCATGTCGGATTCTAGTCCGTCGGGAGTTAGCTTTTGCATCTCAGGATGTAAAACTAGATTATCCAAATTAGAGTATGATTCTCACACTAAATGTGTTAAGTGTAGGGGACAGGTTTGTTCAGCAGATTGAACATGTAATGAGTGTAGTGATTGGACTGAATCTCAATGGAAGCTTTTTAGTTCATACTCGAGAAATTAGCGAAAGACAGAATTAGTAAAGCAGCGCTTAGGGAAAGAAAGCTTAGCGCAGCTTCTTCTGCCTCTTCTTGCGATGCATCTGTTCCTTCTGTTTCTGTTTCTCCTCAAATTGTTATGTCTCCTTTAACTACACCTCCTATTCCTCCTACTAAACCCCCTTCTCCGGCTTCCCGTGTAGTTTCTTCCGACACCATTGCCATTCTGGAATCGAGGTTCGATCAGAAATTTTCGGTACTAGCGAATACGGTTATGCAACTGGGTAATTCGGTTAAGACGTTTTTGGAGAAAAAAGCGGTTTCAGGTAAGAGTGTAGTTGAGGGTGCATCTGTCTGTCCTGACAACGTCTCCTATAGAAAAAGGTCAACTGTCCAGCTCCCCCGCACCGGGAGAAGACATACCGGAAGTCCAAGGGAGGCGATCGGGAGTTGCCCACAGACAGGCGCCTCTCTTGTTGATACTGTTGCGCCTCAACAGGACTCGAGTAAGCATTGGAAAGGCGTTGCGGTTAGACGCCTTTCGACTGATTCAAGCGATTCGTCTCCAGTCGTGCGCCGCACTTGGCGAGATTTGTCCGTTTCACGTCCCTTAAAGAGACGTTTCATCGCGCTGATTCTTCGCCTCCTCAGTCAACCGTATGAAGGAGCCTGAGAGTAATGTTGCGCCTCGGCCGTTAGTGGGCTCGTTCTTCACCTCAAGTTGTTCCCTTTTTGGCTCCATCTACTAGTAGAGATCGTGTAGTATCGTCACCTTGCCGATCTAAGGGTGTTTCCTTAGTCGCTTTTTCGCCTGTTGCGCCTGCTGCGCCTGTTTCGCCTTGAATTTCGGCTGCTCCGAGCGAGGCGCAAGTAGTTATTCTTCCTCCTGAAGAGCATTTAGTCTCTTCCAAGCCTTCTTTACCTGTTAATTGATACTTCTTTGGCGCCTTTGGGCAAGCAAGTATAGAGTTAACTAACTGGATGAATGAGTCTAAGGGTAGTTCGAAGCCTTCAGAACCTTTTGGTAGTTACCGTCTATTCTTCTTCGGCGGTATCGGAGAATGAGGAAGACAGAGAGAAGGAGGATTCACATCACCTTTCGTGTATTCACTCTCCTTAGGTATCTTATGGTTTCTTATCCAGATTATTTTGAGAAAGCGGCTCCGCGCTCCCCGACTTCGACTTTTTTTATGAGGAGGAAAACTTCGGACCCTCTCCTCCCAAAACTTGTTCTTTCTAAAGCGGTTAGACATTCGTTGAAAGAGACGGAGAAATGGATGTCTATGAAAAGGAGACTTAGGGATAGCTCTGTTTGCTTACCCTCCCTCTAGGTTGCTTCGTAAGAGTATAGGTTTACGTAACGGGGGGCAAGCTCCTTCTCTGGAAGTATCTGCCTCCTTCCAGGGAGACTTCTCCAGTTTTAATTGACTCTAGCTAGCAGCTTGGGTTAGAAAACCCAAGTGCTTCATTCGGCTGAAGTCGAATTTGCGACCTCAGTCAAAGACCTCGGCCAAGGTCAACCAAACCTTCCAAATGAAAGCTCGGCTTCTTCATGTACCAGTGGGAGGCAGGCTGGGTCTGTTTTGGGAGGAATGGGAGAAAACAAAGGAGCAGAAGCCTGGGTAGTTCAAGTACTCAAGTTGTGGGCTACCGTATTCCTGTCGTTTCATCTCCCTCGCTCTCACCTGTGCCCCAATTCCATTCCGGGCATACTCTCCGGGCTCAGACAAATTTTCTGGTGCTAGCCGGCGGAAGTGGAAGCGCTTATTCTCAAAGAGGCTATAGAGCAGATAGAGGGGGATTTTATCTGGGGTTTTACTATCACCTTTTTGTAGTTCCCAATTCATCAGGGGGCTGGAGGCTGTGTTGGATGTGAGCACCTTGAACTTGCATGTCCAGAAACAAAATTTCATATGGAGACCACTCGGTCGGTTCTGGAGTCCATCAGACAGGGATTGGATGGTTTCTCTGGACATGCAAGGACGCTTATTTTCACCATTCCAATACATCACAAATCTCGGAAGTACCTGAGGTTCATGTTCGAAAGGCAAGGTGTTTCAGTTTCGG